>NC_071416.1:17136159-17451934 GCF_017976375.1 Cuculus canorus
TGAACGGGCAACACTTATTTGAGGAAAAAAAATGAAAGCTTCACAGAATTATCTTTTAACTTTTATGATCCTCAGAATGATTTAATGTTTTTTGTCATTTTACACTTGTTAAAATTTGTAAGAAGGTTTCTTGATTTGTTTTAGTTTTAATATTCAAATTGCTTTAGTGCAGTGGCAAAAATATATTTACCCATACAACCTGTTTTACTCAAGGAACGTGTATACATTCCTTCACCAGTATGAGGCACAATTTTACTAAGGTTTGTTGACAGCTTTACCAGGAAGCTTCCCTAGTAAAAGATTAAACCCAAGAAAAACTAGTGGGATAAACATGGCACTATCATTCTGAACTTATAGCATTTTCTAAACATTCAAAGCTTCAACCATTTCTGAGCCAGAGGTCAATGAAACAGGAGGACGACTGAAGAGAGCTCAGTGAAACCCTCAACTGTTCTACTTGGGGGTTTGGGTTTGTTTCCCCTTTACAACTACGTACAATAAAAATTCACTTCTCTCTCTCTCTCTTTAAAAAAAACAACAAGGTGGCTCATAGATTTAAGCTTCTAGCACCTCTATTTTCTTCAGTTAAGACTTCAAGGTAAATTGTCGATATTTTCAAATTTTCTTTTACAGTGCTGGGGGAATGGAATTCGTTTATCTTTTTAAATGAAAAACAAGATGCTTTGCTAGTTGTGTCTCTATCACAGTTGGGGTTTGAAAAGAAAGAGCAAATATAATGAGTTTTGAAAAATAACCTGGCAATACTGCAACAGAGGTATAAAAATGTGAAAAAAAAATTGTGTCTTTAGCAGTAGTTAAAACAATATACAGATTATTTCAAAACCAACAAGGGCAAGGAAGAGAAGCATTTTCTATAGTCACCTCACTTAGACTTGTTTGTTGCTGTATAACTTTTAATACGTGGTTATACATTAGCAATGCCTTGAAATGATCCAACAGAAGTAATTCCACGTTTTAAATTAATCAAATAAACGGAGAGGATTTGAGCGTTTCTACAATTTTAGCTAAGGTCAATCCAAAACAACACAGAAAATACAGTGAATCAATTCTGCCTCTTAAACTGCTGCTTCCAAACTGGAGCAAAGAAATCCCATCTTGACTCTCCAATTTTAACAAACTGGTGCAGTGAAGTCTGAATTCCAGATTACCTTCAGAACTCAGTTTATCTTTTGACTCTAGCAATCTGGATACTATTTAAAGAAGACAGAAAATTATTTCTTAGGTCATCTGAAATTCCTTTCATGTAGAAGAGACAAACCAGAGGTATTTGGTATGGATGATAGCAATGTTATTATGAAGTATCTAGTAAGAACATAAGTAAAGAGAAAAAAATGAGCCTCACACCACTGATCAATTAAAATGATGCCAATCACAATCATATTCTTCCCCTTTCTCCTTAGGAGTCACCTATAGTTTCAAGTTACCTGGCACCAGAGCAGTGGGATCTGTTTCACACTATACTGAGTTACTGAAGTAACAGGAAACGACCAGTCTAAAACAAACACTACAGCAGCAAACTACATAGAGTCACAGAAAATTTGTCAAATATTAAAATAATCAATTCTTCAATTCTCTCTTTAAGAAGATGATTAAGCAAGAATAATTACCTACAGAGTTTTGAACATTTCAAGACAATCACGTAATCCTTTACAGCATTTAAAGCAAGTAGAACAAGTTTTTCATTATTAGGCCAATGCATACAAACAGTTTCCTGAGAGATCAAAATGCCTAGAGACAATTTGTTCATCACAGAAATGAAAATGCATCTTCTTTTTTTTTCCTCTTCCAAAGAGGAGCTTTAGCACTTTATTCTAATAAGAAATAGCATATTGATTGAATTTAATTTCATTATTTCCAGGAAATATATGCTTCTGGAAGAGCATTCAAAATTGAAAGTCTGCTCTAAAGTTCACTTAAACATTTAATAGGGCAAAAGCATTTTTAAGTTTTAAACATTACTCTTACTGTTTTACATTATAGTGCCAGTTTACAAAATGTTACCATTGTGACTAAGTTTGATAAACAAAAATCATTATGGCTTTATAGTCTGGATTCTCATCTTAATGAGAGTCAACATCTTTAGAACAAAATGTTCAAAGCTGCAAGACATATGCTGAACATGTGTATACATGTAAAGCTTTGAAAGCTGTTTAAAAATGTGAGAATGAGTAAAGCTCATGTTACTCTTGATAAATGTCAGCTGTCAGGCATCACAGCCCAATATACACTATTTTTTCCACAAACTAGAGCCCAGAAAAATGTAATTTTTACTTCACCAGCTGAATTTAATACATTATACATGGCAACATCTACCCAAGGTCAAAAGTTTAGTGTTTTCAAATTTTAACTTCCAAAGCAGGGTACTGTTACACAAAGCCTAAAAAGTCTTGTGTAAAGCTACATATAATGTCGTAATACACACATTCTACCAAATACACACATTCAACATCAAACCCAGTCAAAAAGAACCTGAAAAAGCCAGTTTTTCCTGGATCCACTAACAGCCCAATTCTACTTGAACACTACTTTCTCTGTAGTAAATCACTCATCATAAATTTCTAATTTTATCTTGCAGAACTAGCCCAACAAACTGAGCAAAATCTTGGAGCGCAACAAAAGGGTGGGACAGACTGGCAGAACTTTCCATTAAGAAATGTGATTTTCTAATATGATACAAATACATCAGTCATCCCTATCTCCTTGCTTCTGAGGAGTCCACACAAAAGCAGTTCATTCCTTAGCTCCCCCATTTGAAACCACACATAATTTACCATTCTGTGTATATGAAAAAATACTACGCTGCCATTAGCATGCCAAGCAGTGAAACATACTTTAAAAATTTTCCCTGTGATTTCCATGTTAAGAAGCAGATTTTGTCTTCCGCAGCCAAGTCTGAAGCATTATGACAGTCTTTCGTGAATTTTTTTAAAGGTATTAGCTACTTTTCCTGAGCAGGTTAAAAGCTCAGTGTGCTGAAAGACTGTGAAATACCTGTGTCATATCAATGCCTTTCCTTCTCAGTGTTTAAGTAATAAGTATTTTGATCCATTGAAATTTAATCTGCTTCAACTGAGATTTTCAAAGCACTTAGCATTGGTCTAAATCTGTTTCTGTTTCAATGAGAATTCTATCACCAATTCCAGCAGAAATACTAAGGCTGAAAGTAATAACTCTCAAAAATTTATCTTCAGTAGGGGAAAAAAAAAATCTTTTACCTGAATATTTTTATTAACCTCTAGTAAAAAGATACAGTAAATGCGTTCTGTGCTATCGGAAGACCTAAATTTTATCTAGAATTATTTCCCAAGTTGTTTAGAAAAATAGGTGTGTACTCTACACAGAGCCAAGAAAAACAGATAAAATATCTCTGTTTGCTCAACAGACATCTTCTAAAAATGTTCTGGTACTATGATCTCTGTTAAATCTGGTGCCTGAATTGGAGGAACTCCTAAATATAATTGTTATTCCAGTCTACTTGATATTCTCCAAGACTGTCAATGATAGCCTACAGTGTTCAGATTTTCAATTTTAAAAAGACAAACTTTTTGCACACTAAATTTCCTACTTAGTTACTATAACTCATTTAAATTAGCTTTAATCAACCACACTGAGCATCAGTGTTGCAGAAACAGAACAGCTCCTGAAAGCAGTAGCAAGGTAACTGCTAGACTTATTATAGCAACTGCATTATTTGTAGCAATATGAAGATTAAAATAACCTCCTTTACCTGCAAAAGTGAATACAAGCTCTAATTGGCACAAACCATCAAGTTGCAGAATATAGAACTCTTCAGATCTTTTACAGCAACAGAAAGAATGTGAAATATGAAAAAGTCCCCTTACACATTTAATTTAGAGCATTAATTGCATCTGCTCTGCAACCAACACTGGTGACATGAAATGAGAGTTGAACAATCAACACAGAAAATCAAATGAAAAAGCTGTAACCTAAAGTAAGTTGCCTATTAATACCCTCCAGAAGATGTATAGTTCTGAAGAGCAACATTTATGTGTTCTGCTTCAAAATAAACATCTAATATTACTTACTTCTTAATGCTATAGTCCTCATATTGACATTTGAAAGTAGGTACCTTCAAAGAGGCAGATTGGTGAAGGTATCCCATGTCAGCACGACAGACATATAAACAAGGAAAGGGGAGGTGCTAACAATGACAAAAACTATCAAATTAAGGACCACAGCATACCTACTAGTGACCAAGGAAAATGCCACTTGAAATGGAAAACGGTTCGTTCACGTTAGTCACAACCAGTTAAGTCATAAAGCATTACAGAAGATGTACAATACTTCATTGACAAAGTCTAAAAATTCTCTTAGTTTCTAAATTACATATTTCCTCCTGTCCTCATACCTTCCAGGAAGATTGCTATATGATTTCATTCATTCTAAAGAGAAATCTGTCACTCTTAAAACCAAACAGACATTTAGTCTAGATGAGAGGTAAACTTCATCCATCTGTGACTGAAGAGTGAAATGTTGCTATCTGGGAATAACAACACTGCCTTGGATTACAGTTAATACCGCACAGTTAATTTTACTGCTTTACACAGGTTTCCTAGCTCTAGATGTTCTTTAAAATTCAAGGATCTTTGCAGACCTCTGGAAAGTGAGGGGGATTTCTTACTCTCTTTGGGCAAGTGAAGGGGCTTACCTTACTGCCCTGCCATTATTGCCCGGCCAGCCACTCGCTGACAAACTTGCTCCATGTTACCCACCAAGCTGTCACACATCACAGGGCAACATTTTAAGCAGAATGAAACTGGTATCTTAAAACATCATTCTGCAAATTGCAGCGGTTCAGGATTGACAAATAACTGTCACACAGCAGAAGCCGGGCAGAAGTTCTTCAGTTTCTAATCAGAGGTAAAAAGCCATATCGAAAATTGTCTTAAGGCTGCTAGTTTATAGGACTGGAAGACAAAAAAAAAAAAAAAAAAATCTCTAAAACCACCTTTTTAAAAGGCTGATTTTTAAATGATTGTAATTCAAAAAGAGAGTTGTGTTTCCTAAAAGCAAAGACTAGGTTTGCTTTCGCAGCTAAGCAAGTCAACCCTTCCCTAGCTTTTTGAGCCAATGAAAGACCAGCAGCCCTCAGAGTTTCTCTGAAACTTTATGAAAGCATTAATTGAAAAATTCTCTGAAAACAGCATGAATACTGTACTACGTAAAACAGTGCCACCAAACAGTGCTACTCCTGCTGACAGACTATAAAAGCAATCCAAAAGAATTACAGCTTGGAATGCTTTACTTCTAGAAATATCAGAAATGTCTTCTACATTCCTGAAAAGACATAATTAACATTTGTATTATGTACCCATAAAATAATAAAAAAGCAATAGAGAAAGCTTATTTCCTTCAAATAAAGATACCACTTGTGGCACTAAGGTGTTCATTATCAATACCTGTTTGTCACAGAAACATAGAATTCACCACACCACAGCATATCAGAGCCTCACCTTATTCAGTAGTGAAAAAAGGTGAATTGACCAAACGAAGGTTAAGCTTCCAGGAATCAGTACAAAACTTATATACCACAGAATACCCTCATCAATATAAACTCTACTAACTATAACTATATACATTCTCCTATTAAGAAATACTACATGCATTTTAGTATTCTAAAAACTTGCCTGGTATGATGTGCCTGCTAGCTGTACAACTGAATTATCTTTAATCAATTTTAAATGGTTTTGCTTATTTAACAGGATGCCCTCATTGTCGTCCGCATAAAACAAACAAGACTCCAGTCTGTTCTTATGTATCATGCTCTGTTATTCAGCTTCTGAAGAGCTCAAACATTTATTCTCTCTCCAAATGTTCTCTTCTGCCTCATTCAGTACGCTTAAGCAAGCTTTATACTGATCTTAATTGTCTTTATTTTCAACTTTAGGATATTTTAAACTAAAATTCCTCTGACTGAAATTCTCAATACTAATCCTGTCACAACAACAGGCAGGCTACATTGACACAGGACCCAAGAGGACAACATTATACATAGATGGTAGAGAAACAAGATGAAAAAACAAAAGAAATCTAAAACAAAGAGACAGATCCGCATTTCCTTCTTTAGCTGCATTGTGGCAAAAAGAAGAGGAACGACAGCTTTTGAAATAACAAATCACCTAATGAATATTCTATACAAGACGCTGGAAAAAGAGAAAAAGCTGCATAATTAAATTTATCAATATATACAATATACATAATTTTAAAGTACTAATACAAAATTCCTGAAATTAGTAGTATCAGAAACGTTGCCATCTGCACAGGTATTTTTCTTATGAACAACAGTCACAGATCAATTAACAAGGCTACGGTGGCCATCACAGAGCCTGCAATTCCCCCTCCTCCACCATTCGCATGGCCAGAACAACTCTGTTTTGCCACATCAACTTATAATTGTATTAAATAGGCACTGAATAAAAAGCAATATTATTTCTCCTACTGCAAGACAAATAAAATAAACTTTCTGTAATTGTTCATGTTCAGTACACTCAGCTCTGTTTGCTCCCTGAGACAGACAAAGCTTAGGTTTTGAAATAAATTTAGAGAGGCATCACTAATTTTCCTGTTGTTCACATCACAGCTCTGAGCGTTATTATCAAAGAATGCTTACAGTTGCCTGTTTCAGTACTGGAAATTAGAATAGACTTAAGTAGTAGCATCCAAAATGAAAAATACTGATTCTCTATTTTCACAGCAGCATTACCAGAACACTACAATAGCACATGAAGCCAGCAAGGTAAAAAAATACCATCTTTGCTGGCATATAATTTTTGCTCTTGAATCTATTTATATTTGTATATTGAATCTATTTCTATTTATATTCCTTGGTATTTGTACCTCAAGAACTAAAACTGTACGCTGTAAGGATTCTAGTGTGATTATTATTATAAGGATTATTGTTTTGTGCTTTTAACTTACTTATCTTGAAGAAAACAATGCATTTCTATTGCCATCTGATTGGAGAGAGGGAACAATGGGCACAGTGTAGTGATACATTGAAAGAAAGAAAGAAATTTCAATACCATGAACTGTAAAACTGATCCCTTTCGTTGTCCTAACCTTACAGATCCAGATTTCAGCAGGCTACTGTAAGGATGACCACATACCACAAATGAGCGAATGCAACAGTTCTGGAGCACTTCAGACAATCTTCTGTTTTCCTTCCTCCATCTGTTCAGGGATGCAGTCTCTCTACTATTTAAAATGTATGTACTGCTCTCACAAATAGCCATATAGGTTATATTCATTATCGTCCTAAGGACAAGTAGTATACGCTGAATAAACATCAGAAGGAGAGTTTAGAAAAATCACGGCTAATGACAAAACAGGACAGGAAGAGCTTTCCAGAACACACGTACAAAAAGCTGAATATGAACAGCAAAGAGAGCTCTGCATTAGCACATGGAACTTCTTTGAGGAAACCTGTCCTGTTATACGCTCATTCCCAAAACCCTCACCCACACAAGCAAGCTACGAGCAATCTTAAACTGTGCTGGAAATAAAGCAGACTCTTATAAAATAAGACTACAGAGTAAATATCCTGGTCTGGTACTTCAGCAGAACCGGTAAGAAGCGCTACTTTCTACTGTCCTTGTGGCCTGGAAGATGGAGCAGACTCCAGCCTGCAACAGAGGCTAGGAACAATGTGGCTATTAGGGCACACCAACCCGGGCACATTTATGAGCGACAGCTGTACAGCTAATGCAGCCTACAGAGATTATAAATGCATAATGTCCTTTGGGATATAGCAACCCCTGCATCTACCACATTTTCCAAGAAAGCACAGGAGACAAAACAGAGCTCACAGCAGGAGGTCTGCTTTGCTGCAATCACACCACTTTGTTCTACCTGAAACACCTATGCCTTATACACGCTGGTTTGTATATTAAAACAGGGGGGAAAAAAAAAGGTTTCTTAAGACACTGATTCCTGAATTCCAGTGCCAGAAAAACAAGACAATAGGGATGCACACACACCCTTAAAGAAATCAACATGTCTGCAGTTCAATTTTTTTTTTAATCTATTCAGTTTCTACATCCTGATGGCACGCAAGTGAACTTCAAAAAATTATGGTGCTACCAGAAAACATGAGATAAAGAATACATTCATTTTTTTTTACTGTCTTTTAAGAATTCATTGCTATCAACCTACTCCAAGGCTAGAGCATAACTGGACCTGAAAGTTGGTTGAAAGTGTTTGAGGATCTCTAGATCTGATCAATGTATTTCTTAGAAAAAGGTACGTCTCCACACATCTAATACAGCTCTTCAAAGAGGGATTTACATTCCAGAGACCTCTTCTCTTATTGTTGCAGAGGACTAAGGGTTCACTCTTCACTGCAGATCTGCAACAAGGATGCAGACAGGACAGCTTTGAGACCAACATATTGATGAAGAAGCAGAGAAAAAACTGCTTATTGCATCGGTGATGAAACACTTGGACTCGAAATAATGTTTCATCGCCAACTGAAACAGAAATAAAAGCAGAAAAGACAGAGATACAGTGGTAAACTTTTAAAAAGCAAACAAAAATCTAAGTTCCAACTACTACAGGTCTGCTCTTTTTCAGCATCGTTTGTGCCAGCGTGACAGTTAAGAGCCGATTTGGGGAGAAATGGCAAGCTTTAATATTAGATGCTAGAGTTCAGCTCACCATACAACTTCATGATCAGAGCCACAAGACTAAGGAGAAATAAACCAGTAGAAATTTGAAACACACAATACAAATACTGATGAGTTTTGAGTTTTGGAATACAAAATAGTGTTCCAAATTGAGAGGCTGTGCTCTAGAACTTCCTCTAAATCATCTTTCCATCCTTCAGTAAAATATGATAATAGGAACTGCTTTCTCCAGGTAACACAAAGAATAGATGAAAAGACCTTGGTGTAAACCTTATTTTAAATTTCTCATTCACAGTTCAGAAATACTGGGGCAGGAGAAAAATCTAAAAGGGCAGCTCCAAAGCAGCTGGAACTTCCTCCCTGAGGGAAACTGGGAGATGCAAACAACCTCAAAATCTACTCTGAACAAACACAAAATACTCTAGAACTCTAATAGTTTATTTTCAGTTGGTGACTGCTCATTCCATGCTTTCTCGTTGCAAAATGCATCAACAGTACCCCTGATATCCCTCTTTCTAGCGATTTTCATCAGAAGTAAAGGTTACACCATGGATTTTCTCCTTATCAGCAGTTAGCTCTCAATAATACCGTTCAGTAACGCTCACCCAGAGTAGGATACTTTGAAGCTCTAAAATTTACAAATCTGGTGAAGTTTGTAAACTTCTTTAGCTTGAGAGTCAGTGTTCATTTTTTTTGCCAGTTTCCCACCCTATCGGGGGATGCAGCAATACTTTTGGAGATCACCCATTTCTAACGCTAAAACGCATATGCACCCAATGTCACCACCATGCAATCCTGCAACTGTTCAAGAGAATGCTTTCAGACACAGACATTTAAAATGATACTTCAGAAATGGACCTCACAAGTGATTCTTGGTTCCTAGGAGTCGTTACTCACTCTCCTTCCCTTTAGAAGAGCATTTATCCCATTTCACTGTGCTAAGCAATAAGATTTGCAACTTCAGGGCAGCTCTGCCGTGAGGAGGATGTGGAGAAGCCGACAGGACGCATACAGGCACAGGGAGGGCAGAACAAAGAATCACAGGGAGTGGAGAAAAATAAAATATATTAATAGCTGCTGCTTGGGAACACTCGCTGGAACAAACAGGGAGGCCACCAACTCTCATTACAAGCGCATGTTTCTTTTGCAGTTGCAAGGACAATCGCACACAAGAGGGGGCAGGGGATCTGCTATTAATCATATTACAGTCATTGTTCCCTTGATGCTGCTGGCAGTGCTACAGGAGACTCCCTCCGCTCCCAGATAAAACTAAAGCGAGAGCAGCCCACGCTGCACCTCCGCAGTTTTGTTCTACAACACTAACACTGCCCTAAGCTAAACGCTTCTGAGCCCCCAAACTGCTGCCTTGACTGCATTTTTAAATAATCCCCGTCACGGCAACCGAGGGTTCCTCCCCACCCTAATCTCTCATTAGGAAAATGAACACACCGCATAAATCTGATGAAACTATTTGCAAGAACAAGCCACTAGAGAGGTGAAAACATCAGCCTGAAGTAGTCAGGAATCAAGTTGCTTTGTTGAGGAAGAGTTATGAATGTTATCTCCGAGGAAGGTGCTGAGTGACTCCCTGACTAAGAGGCACTTAACATTCAGTCCGTTCAGCGTTCCGGGAAGCGCTGCAGGCCGGTACCTGCACGGCAGCGGGGGAGGAGAGGAGGCAGCCGAGCTGCAAAGTAACCCGTCAGCTATTCTTTTGTCAGTGAACAGACAGACGTGTTTAAGGGGAAAAAAACGTGGATTAACTAAATCTCGTATTCATACTTCATGGAAAACGTCATGCCTCTTTAATTTGTCTGGATTGGCAAAGCTGCAGAGGGGAGGTGAATTCTCTTGACCACAGATTTTTTTTTTTTTTTTTTTTTTGACAAACCCTGCATAGCATGGGAGTGACACACACTCTTAATTAGGTCCAGAATTTGTTAAAAGTCACCCTACCCAAATAAAAATTCATACCATTGGCCAGCATGGGCACCGACACTTCGCGGTGAGCTCAGCTGGCAGGACTGGTCGCAGACCGAGCAGATATATTCTTTTGTTTAAGGGAGAGAAGGTACAGACAGACAGTTCTGGTTAAGCCGATATACTTTTTAACACACCGACTTACAAACTAAGCAACGATGAGACGTTTCTGCTGCGGAATCCAGCGAGGCCCACGCCGCCCTCGCCGTGGGGACTCATCCCCTGCCCCGCGTTCCAGCACCAACGGGAAGGGGGGGGGGGGTAGGGTTAGTGCTTTTTTGCGCGCACTAAACGCCCCTGGAAGCGGCAGGGCGGCCTCGCCCCCGCTCGCCGGTGGGTACGGAGGCTGCCGTCCCCTCCCCGGCGGGGCCCATGCGGCACGGCACGAGCTCACGGCTCCAGGAAAAGGGGGAAGGCGGCGCTGGCTCTTGGCAGGGAGAAGGCGTTCCACCAGGACGGCCACAGGGTCAAAAGTTTACGGTGGTTTCCAGTTCACCTTTCCGCAGCCAATCAGCGCGGCGGAGCGGCGGCCCGGCCCTTAACCCCTTCCGTCCCGGCGGGGCGGGGCAGGAGAGCCCCTCTCTTCCCCTCCCCGTCCCGTCCCTTCGGGCAACGCACGGAGCAGAGCCCCCGGCCGCCTCCTGCGGGCTCAGCGTTTCTTTGAGCGTGGAAATGCTGTGCAGCAGCAGTAAGGCAAGGAGGCAGAAGTTGGGAGCTGCAAAGCGGGCCCCCGTGCCCCTGTCTGAATTGAAAACCAGGGCAGTTCACTGACACTGGGCGGTGTGGAAGCAGCGCTGCGCTCTGGAGCTGTGAACGGGAGCAGCGAGAGTGCTGGCAAACAGGAAAGACTGACCTTGCGAGAGGAGAGGGGGGGAGAGCACCAGAGAATTGTCGGAAAGGATTCCGAACGCGCAGGCCAGAGCTGCAGTGATTTATGCTGCTTCTGGTCAGACAAGGAGTCGGCGTTGCCCTGGCATAGGGCTGGGCAGCCCCAGGAGTACTGCTGGCCACCATCCAGGCACCACATTCCCATTAATAATGCTCTGCCTCAAGATGCTGACTTCAAAGCAAGTTACCATCCATCTACTCCAAGAAGGATGGGCATCAAGTTTTTGGCTCTTAGGTGGAAAAATGGTCAGCTCCTCACAGTCTTGCACAGGAAAACAAGTCATACATAGCCACAGAAGTAGAAAATGGTGACAGGACGTTTGTAATGGATTCTCTTGCTTCGGCACAGAGACAACTTGCATTTCTTTAGAAAGGGATAACATGCATCTTCATCTCCACTCATTTTAAGATTACAGAACTGGAGGAAGGACATGGAACAGGCTTCTTGTTCCACTGTCTGCCTCTGTTCCATATTGATGGTTCCAGGTCCTGTCATCTCCTAATCATTAGTTCTGGTTTAAAATTTTAATGGAGAGAATTACAACACAAGCTTTCCAGAGCCAAAATACCATCACACACAGTTTCATCTCAGGGACTACTGACTAAGTGCATCAGCCTATGGTGGGGTATCCCAAAATCTGTGCTGGGACCAGTTTTATTCTCTAGGAGATCGATGAAAATACTGACAGCACCAAATATTGAATGACACAATCTACAATAGCGCTTTGGCATCCACTTGTTCGTGGAAAGTCAGTGTCAACTACACTTAAGCACAGGGAGCAACAGATTTATCACCCCTCCATCAGCCCTGCAGACTAAAGGAAAGATGACTAAAGCACTCAAGTGAAGATGGGGATGAAGAGTTCTTAGTTTAGTGTAATAACAGACAATATAATATGGAGCAGCATGAGGAGACTGTATAAAGCATGTAGTTATAGCAAATTTAGTAGCAAAATAACCTGAGAGTATATTTAATATAACAGAAAGGGATAAGGTTACATAGACTTCTTCAAGTGAATGATTAGCAACTCAGACTCGATACCAAGTAGAATGACAAGTCATTGCATACATTTGCAAGGTAAATGACATGAAATGAAACCATTCCAAAACAGGCAGCAATCAAGTTGGGAAACACTTGAGGACACGTATGTTAGCATACGCAGATCTCCAACACTGCAGAAAGAATTACAAGAATCTCAATATCATTCTGAAGAGGTAAAATGAGTAAATGTGCCATCAAGATGCAGAGGAGGTTTATGCTGAACATGCCAGTTAAAGTAGAAGTCAGTTTCCCAAACCCTGAAACCAACCATATGGTAGATTGTTCAAGATAATGCACATGACAACCTAAGGGAAAAAAAACATTAGTCAGGCGGCAGCTATTACTAATTCTCTAGAAAGATGCAGTTTGAAAATTGGTAAGTTATCTTACCCCAGAACCCAAAAGGCTTTCATAGCACTCTAATGATGAAAGATATTCTGGTCTCAGCACTCTGTGTAGGTCCTGAAGAAGGGTACAGACAGATACTCCTAGGAACAGCTATGCCAGCTGGAAATACTGACAACAATATTCTTTTTGTAACTCAATTCACAAAACACTTTTGGGCAAGAAGATAATCATGTAAAAATCTTAAAACCTGTGTCAGGAATAGTCAGCCACTCAATTTAAGAACAGCCAATGAAAACCACTTTCCAGCTGGTGGGCAAGGTCAGAAGTGATTTCTTGAACGGGCACTGGTAGACTCCTTTCTTGATCTATGCAAATAGGCACAACAGCTCAATACAGCTGCTATGAGGTGTAGCGCCTTGAGAGCTCCTAACAAAAGACGCAGTAAGTGATTAAAATATATCAAGTCAGAAAGTTAAAGACATCATAAGAATCTTAGCTGATTGAGATCATGCCCTACTACCAAGCTTTTTTGCTCTAGTTCAAAAATGGCAACACACTCATGAAAATGCGATCACATAACACTGTGTTTTCATAGTTTAGCTAGGCTGAAATACAGTTTTGCCAATAGTCATTTAAGACTTAATTACATATATGAAAACCCATTTGCCTCTCAGTAAAAAGAGCATTTGTTGTTTTACCTTCTCTAAATACCATGGCATTACAGAGAAATTCTTTTAAATTGAAATATCATAAATAAATTCCCTTTTTATAAGATGGCCTCATTTTAAAAGAAAATGGATGCTATAAAATTTTACATCAAGTCAGCATGTTACCAAGAAGCTTTTCTGTGTGTTCTGAATTTGATTAATACAAGCCAAGGTCACTTCCTGAAAGATGCCTACCACTGCAGCTGTGAGCAGCCCAGACTGCTCTGCGCTCGCTCACTGGGGGATGGGAAGACGGCAGCAGCAATTTCTAACACCGTCTCCAAAAATAGACTAATTGCAAAACTGGAGTAGTATTTAGAAGTGTTTAGTAGATCACCACGTAAGTAACCTATTAACTAAAGCCTAAGTCTGTATAATTACCTTTTCAAGCAAAAGATTCACAATGATGCACCAGCACATCTGCAAAAAATTACTAATTCTGAGGATCCTTTACTAAACTTTATGCAATTCCCTTAAAAATGTACTTTTTTTTTTTCCCTACTGTGTATGTTTTTTTTACACAGCTCATGAAGCTAGAAGAGACTGCCCTTGAATTAAGAGTCTGGCTCAGTCCTACTGAGACTGTGAGGCTCCACCCAATCTACAGTGGGTCCTATTCTGAAGCCATTTAGGAAAAACATATTTCAGGAGACCATGTGAGCTCTTTCCAGGTATCTACAGCATGCATTTTTCCAGTTTCTGAAGAGGACACCTATTGTTTACAAAACCAAATAGAAATTAGCAGTGTTTACCTGTAATTTTAAAGATATTTTAAAAGTTATATTAAAAACATGCCATATTTACGTTATGCAAAACAGAAGTCATTTCTTCCATTCCTGAGCACATTTAAAGCTTACAATTCATGAAAATAAGACCCATACCAAACCTGCTTTTTGTGTGCAGGAACAGGTTGCTGAAGAACATGTAAACCCACACACTAACAGACATTTCCACAAGGGCATCTTTTAGTCTGGAAAAGGGGCCACACTGACTTTATCAACGCACACATACTCTCAATTTTACATACTTCATCTTTAAAGAGCCTCGATACACCCAGCCTTGCACTGAAAGTTTCATACTAGGCTAAAATTATGATGATCTACTGAATGAAAGTTAATTTTGACAAACTGGTGCACACTATAAACAAAAGGAACGTTGCTGAGTTTGGGTGGACATCTTTGCCTGAAATAGACAAACACACTAAAGCTTATTACTACCTATGCAGGCACAGCTCTGTCTGTGGTTAAGGATGCCTAACATTTTCCATCACAGAGCCTGTTCCAACTCTCTAATGACTCTCTCTCACACTCCCCTCAGAATCTTTTGTGAAACACTTGCATAAAATTTGTTCAGACATTTAAAAACAGAGTGGAGAATTCAGCTGAACAAAACAGAGCTTTTTATTCAGTCTGAGAAGTTAAAGCTGTAGAAAAGAAAATGATTTAATGTCTGAATAAGATAAACTTCACCTTGCTGCTCCACTGAAGGTACCTGTAGAGACAGTAAGTGCCTTTGAAGGCTTTGAACATGCTCAGTTTTGTTTTAAACTGCTTGCCAAGACCCTCAAGTATTTTATCTCACCAAGTAAGTAAGCTTTGTCACTGCACAGCTCCTCCACACTGACAGGACAGAACATGCTTTATCACCATATTATAAGGACCAAGAGCAGCTTCTTTATAACCCTGCCAGCTGTGAAGCAGTTAGAGAGCCTGGCAGCACAGCAGGCAGTGAACAGGGACACTTGGGTAGTTGACACTGCCCCACCCATACACAGCACCCACAAAACAAGAGGCAGCAGTACGATCAAGGGCTTGGCAAAACCACCTTCCTTCCGCGGAGTTCCAGATCCCAGATGAAGCCAGTAGGGAGGCCAGTGGTGCCGGGAGGCAGTGCTCCTCCCCTCCAGTGGCTAAGCCCATGGAGAAAGCAACCTCAGGCCCAGTGACCAAAGGGGTCTCCATCTGCTCTGTGGCATTCCAGACAACAACCTTGCTGGCAAGCAGAGGAGAAATTTCCTTATGGCAAATGACACTATTTTTTCTGTATGCTTTTTGAAGACATACAAAAAGTTACACTGAAAATACTACCGTTGTGAAGTCATTCAAAAAAACTTAAAATAGTATTGTCAGCTCCAACTCTCAACACTTCCTTTAACTCTCGCTGCACGTACTTGAAGCAGCACATTGCTTATTAGCCTTTGTGTGGGACTGGCACCCCCCAGCTCACAGAACAGTACTGTAGGCTTATGCCTGGGGTATCATCTCCACAGCGCACTCCTGTTTCAGCAGCCACGTTCGCTTCACTACACAGTGATAGACAACGGTCACAAACCAAGAGCTGAAGTCTGTCAAGAATCTGCACCCTGACCCAGCCTGTGCTCAGCGCAGGCACATAGGGAGTTACCGCGACATTCAAATTGGGACATGAGTTTTTGGGTTTTTCCTATGAAGGGTAAACACAGCTGATACGTAACTGTCTCGATTATGACATCACAACTTCCAATTAAGAACACTCATTTTTAGCAGACTTTAAACTAGCATTTAAGCCACTGATTTAAATGTTGGAAATATTTATGCCCATCAATAAGGAGGAGCACATGAGCAGGAAAGAAATACAGTCCATAAATCACGTTGACTTGCCTTCAGCACATTGTGCTAGTCAGCAGATGCAGTACTTACAGATATTTATTCATGTGTTTGCACAAGAACTAAGCTACAGAATTCATATCAGTAAATATATTATTTTACACTGTTAACCAACTAATTTTAATCAAAGCTCTGTATGCATTACCATTTTAAAAATGTAGATTCATCTTCTGAAAAAGCGTTGGAGTGCTGTGGGGAGAGGGCAGGGGAAAGGCAGCTATTCCTAGGGGTTTCCGTATTATATATGCACGGACTCACAAACTGGCTGCAATGGGAGTTAAATGCCTGCAGTGTCAGAGTGCTTTTGAGAATTCTACTTGGTATCTCTTTTCATCAAAATAGATATTTTTTAAAACTTATTGAAACACACACATCCCCTTTGCTTTTAAAATTAGACCTTGTTATCCTCTGATCTCATAACAGTAAAAGATCTGTTAATGAAGTTTCCTGAGTTTTTGGCATAACTAGACTGTAAAATTTGAGAGTACAAAATCAGATACTAAAACCAAAGGAAGTTACTGAAGAAAAGAAATCAAAATGGTTTAAATTTTCCATGCACAGTATCAGTGCTTGCATGGAATTTACTTCATTGTAAGGAATAAGTACAGCTACTTAATACGAAGGTGACATTTCTAAAACAATTTGACCTTGAAATATGGAAATGTTCCTAGCTCAGTACTGTAATTAAAGTCTGATTAAGTTTGAGTGTATCCAGGTATACTTAATATGGCTGCAAGACGTGTTCATATAGTTCAACATAAATGCTTACGATTCAAAATTTGAGGTCACAGTTGTGTGTCTATAGTATACCCACAAATCTGAGCATGTCATTAGTTAAAAATCCCTTTTCTTCTTTTTTCCATACACCTTACTATATTTCATATTCATAGTGACCAGAGTTTAATACAGTACCTTCAGGTACTCTGCAAAATAAAGGCAGAACAGAATCAATTCCAAATTAGTTTAATTTGTCTCTATGGTACAGTCAGGTTATCTTTTACATTACAAACGTTGTCCATCTGCCGTGTGCCAATGGGTATAACAGAGATCCGCTAAAATCCACTGCACAGTACTGAAAGCTGTAACTGGAAGCTTGCATGTCACTGCTAGACTCAAATCTTAGATAGCAGGGGCAATTACATAAAAATTAAGCTAAAATGGGGGAGGAAAACACCCCAAAGATTGGGTGTTAAGATTCCTACAATAGGCAGAAAATAATTTTCTCTCATCGTGGAAGGTTTTATACAAATGGCACTTCTCAAACACTGATGTTTATCTGCAGAACTCTCCAGAACTACCACCATTAGCATAGAAATTCCATGTATTCTTAGGAAGATTTGCAGTCATTCTAGAAGTTTGTAAAAGAGGTCTGTGACTGCCAAAACCAGAAGAAGGGATACGGGATCACGTACTTCCCCTTCAAGCGTCAAAAACATTTCTAATCCAGTGGCTTCCTTGTTTGCCAATAAATGGCTAAGTAGTTGTATAGTTCCACAATGCTGGGAAGCAACTGTGTGTGGTTTTGTATAGTGCACTGGGGGAAACACCAGGATAGAGCTGTTGAATATTTTTTATTATTACTTTTTCTGAAGTGCATTGCATCTTTGGTTCCGATACAAGTAGACCAACTGAATTACCTTACATTCAATAAACCCTTGAGCTGGAGAACCATTGTTTGAACATTTGTCCACTAATGAGGTATCCAAGAAGCATCCACTATGATTTAAACAACTCAATTTCTCTTTTACCAGACTTGCAGGTCATTTTGCAATGATTTTCCTTCCATCATCTCCTTTTGTTTTCTTCATTTTGCTTTAACCTTACCTTACTCTAAGACAGCTCACTTGAATTTTTTTTCAGGGCACTTGCTAAACTGCAGAGCAAGAGCTTGATCTTATCACAGTGGATTATCCTGAAGGAGGGGCTTCCTTTCCAAAAGGACCAAAATCCCACTGAATGGAATGCCAGACAAGTTATCAGTTTCACTACCCTCCAGCAACAGGTACAGAACTCATATAATTATCTGTTTGAGTACTGAAGGCTAGATTTGTTACTCCAGAAGTTGTATTAAAAACTCAATCAAACAAACCCCAAACCCACCAGCATCATGTGTACTCGGGGCCCAAACCAGCTGTACCTAAGAAATCCCATTTCACAGTATCACAGAATGACCCGAGTTGGAAGGGATCCAAGAAGGATCATTGAGTCCAGCTCGTATCCCTGCACAGGACAACCGCACCGCTGTTCTATCACCATTGTTCCAAGGAAACTGTTCTGAACAAAGTAGTCACGTTATCGGTTAATTCAGAAAACTCTAATATTGGCAACACAGAGAATTAATAAATAAAGGCAGATCTGTGCACAGGAATATGCTACCACTCTATCCCACAACTTTAAAGACTAGCATAATTTAATCGGCCCAGGTATCTCCTCAAAGCCTGTTAGCATTAGATACTATCATACATAAGGAGGTCAGGTCATGCCATGCGTTTCCTCAATTCTAGGGTGGTGAAGAGCAAACAACATTAATATAGAAGATTAATTTCAATTCCCTTAGAAAAGCAAAGGTATTTTTTATTTTCACCCTTTTTCCTAAAGCCCTAAATAGCAGTGTTTTGTCTGGATCAATTATCATAAATTGCCCTGGACAATTAAGTCAAACAGAAGATTTACCTAGCACAATGTTCTGTTTCAAACAGAAGCAGGTAGGAATGCCTAGAAAGAAAAAGGTAATTATATGAACGTGTTTCAGCACACTCTCAAACTTCACAATTTACAGCTTGGGAATTTCCTGATTCTAAAGGACTAAATTTCCCAGCAGCTGGAGTTCTCTTCTATAGAAGTTTCTTTTTGAACTCATGAAAATTAATACAGCTAGAATATTCTGTGGCAGTCAGTTCTGTAGTTAAGTTCTACGCTATGTGAAAGTATCAGTTTTTTTATTTTTAACTCTGCTATCTGATAATAAGGAGGAGGAAAATAAATGAAATGACTGGATAGCAAAACACTTTCTTCCTGTTGATTTTCCATGACACTTGTGGTTATTTTGCATAGATCTGCCTTATATGCTCAAGCCAAAAAAAAAAAAAAAAAGAAAAAAGGCCGAGAAGTGCTGGCAAATTCTGTTTCTCATTTAAAAATTTACCTTTGATCTTAAAAAAAAAAAAAAAACACCAAAACAAAGAAAGATTAAGTCCACTATATGCTTTTTGATATGGCATAGACTAGAATTACTTATATTCAGGAGGAAGGCATAACATAGCTGTATAATGATATGGTATTGGGAATTTTGTATCTTTTTCTTTACTGCCAACTCACAACACACCACTTTTTGAACACCAGTTAGCACTGGTCTGTCATTTTGACAGAATAATTAATTCAGCAGGCCTGCTTCTCCTTGAAGTCGTACTGTAGTTACCAAATCTATATTCTTAGAGGGCAAGAGGAAAAGATTAGAGGTAAGCAAGCCACTATTATGACCTGCTCCCAGAACAAGCAGTATTAGAGATGGATGTTTTAAGAGGTTACCCAATCTTCACACAATAAGCTGTGCAGAATTGTTTTAGTCAATGTCAGTCTCATGTCTATAAGGTAATTAGCAAGCTTATCAGTTAAGTCAATAAAGGAATTCACAATAAGCAAAACAAAGAATTATCTACATAAAACCAAGCTCAAAGAACACTGAAAATTCTGTAACAAACTCAACACAGTGAAACATCTGATCTGCCACACTTGCTTTATCCAAAGCCCAAGTAAACAAACAAAAACAAGTTTGATTTAGGCTTTGACAACAAACACATTTCAGTTGTCTTATGTCTTCAGCAATGTGTCATCTTTAGGGGTAAAAAAACCTAAAAAGTCTTGGTAAGTCTTAGCAATCCCATCTCCAAGCTTGAACTTTGCATCAAATTTGTGAAGTAACATTTAGATAAGTTATCCAAAATGTAAACAAAGCAATGGCAGCAGCTTTATTTCACAATACACAGTTTATTTCCATACTTTTAATCAGTGAGAAACCAACTAAACAATACACAATTCACAATACAATCCTTTTAAAAGCTGGAAAAGATATTAAGGTTCATGTCAAGTTCAACATGCTCTATTTTTAGCTTTAGTCAAGTCCCTTCTCATTAGCAGTAATTTAATAGTTGAGAAAGGACTGGGAGTAGCTAGGAAGTCAGTTTGATATAGAAATTTATGTATTTAAAAAATAAATCTTTAGCCCAACAAATAATTCTGTTAAAGTTACTTAGATCTAACCAACTGCCATAATCCCACTGTCACGGGATACCAAATTCAGGCTTACAGATTGCTTTAGAAAGTAGTAATTAATTGCTTGCTATTATTTTTTCATAAACATTGTGTGCTTCGTAAGTTTCATTCTAAAACTTAAGACCACCAAATTCTGGGCTCTCCTTCGCTCATAGAGAAATGTAGTCTTCACGTTTATACAGTTTGACATTAATGGAACAATTCTTTTAGCACGCGTTTTTAGTAATGAAATGTAGGGCACTGCTGTAAGACCTGCAGCGGACACTTTTTAAAGCACTTCACAAGACCAAACCAACCCCAACAATCTCATTATTGACTTATTAGAAAAGAGTAGAGAGTTTACATTACAGAGAACTGGAAGGCAGACAACGCCTTTGAAAACAAGCCCAGTATTCCTGCATTTCAAGGATACTAACAAAGAGGGAAGAGGCATGAGCATCTGCTTGTCTTTAAGAGATAAACTGGTTTGGAGCAGTCTGGGATGTGTGAGCATCCATATCACATGAGAGAGAGCCTTGTTTGGAGGCTAATACTCCCTCAAGAAGTCCAGGGCATAGGTTTTCCCTAGAGATGAGCGTTAGCACTAGCAGAGAGCACGACTATTATATGCACATGGTAGGTACTGAAACCTTTTCAGATGACTGCTAGAACAGTGAATTAGTGACCATCCCCATGTTATTTTACTGCGCATAAGCAGTAACTTCCTCTGGGAGGGTTAAACTAACTTCTGCTGTGTAGTGGTTAATTGTAACTAATACAGAATTTAACATTTCCAACGTGACATTCCTTGTAGCTAGAGCAATAGGAAAAGTGTTGTGGTAAACGTTTGCCTGGAGACAGTGTGGTCACATCTGGATACATGGCAGCAAAATGAAAACAAATACGTTATCCCAAATGGAAAACAACCAAAACATCTTAATTCTAGGAGCTGTATTTTATGCTTATCTATAATTATTAAAGCATTTAAGTATTCTTTGTTTTATCTGACTCCAGATCTGTGCTTTGTCCTTCTGTTTTTCTAGCTTTTCGACAAACAAAGATAAAATCTAGGACTGCAAGCTTTGAGCACATGGAGTGAAGCAGATTCAAGATAATGCCACTTCCAGCAGACTTTGTCAAGAAATTCTTCTTGTACTTAGAATAAGGAAAATTGCTACTAAGATAGCTACCAGGGGAGAAATTTAGACTTGATTAAAAATTGAGGTAAAGAGCTTTACACCTTAAGCTTGTTCCAGACTTGCTTCAATAAAGTGTCAATAGTACAATTTTTCAGGAAACCTAGCTGCTCAGGCTGTCTTCGTAGTGTATCCTCACAAAAGGGTTAATGAAGTTTTAGTGTTAAAGCTGCTTCATCTGTTCTACAAAATGTGTTTACAATATTGTTTTATGTAACAAATCTTAATGCAAATTCCTCCAGCTATGAAATACAAGCTATAAACTAACTGATGGTGGCCAATCTTCTATTAAGAACTTAAGCAATTGCTCAATTGTGTTCCATGCCCCAGCAAGTTCTTGACAGTAATACTGAAATGCAGGAGGGCTTCCCATACAAGTGTATGGAGATAACTCGGAGCAGTTTCCAAAATCCCCAGTTCGGAGTCAGAGCCTTTAATTTAGCATGAATATGCTAAAAACACTACCTTACTATACTAAACAAGTTAGAACAAGCCACTTTTAATCTATATTCTTCTGTGCTGTTTTGTGGGTGGGGTTTTGGTTTTGTTGTACACTGACCAATCGCCCTAGATGTATCCTTCTTCCAGCTGATGCAGCTGAAGTCTTTCCAGGACTATTACTTTTTTTTTTTCCACTGTTGATGCTATGGAGCCGGTGTAACTTTAGAACAGAAACATTCCATTCCATGCACAAGTTTTTTTGTTGGCAGGGTACATTTTGTTGTTATTTTTAACAGTAACAGTGCATTAAAATCTTTTCTAAATTCATCAATCTGCAGTGAAGTGCCTTGCTGACTTTATTTGGGGAGGAAGAACAGCCTGGAAGATTTGCAAGTTTTTTATTACCCCAGAAAAAACAAGTCTAGACTGGATTGGAATTACTAAACAGCAAGGCTCTATAACAGAAGAGATTTTCAGGGGAGTATGACTATAGGAAAGTGTCCAACCTTTTGTTCAAAATATTACATTAGCAATTTGAAATAGCCTTGCTACTGCAAAGTGGCTGAGGCAATTAGTAGAGCTAAATTTGAGTGTGTTTTTGCTATAGTCAGTACCTGTACTCAGAATAAAACATTGTCACTATCTAGGATCTTAGCTCCCCTGCTTTTGTTAAAAGTTATCAACTAATTGCATCCTCAAGAAATCTCTAACAGCCGCGGAAGATCACAGTTGCTCTCATGAAAGCTCAGACAGTTCTTAAATAGGAATAATATACTGTAAAATACCATGAAAAGCACAGGTTTAAGGCTGACCCACAAGTCTAGACTGCTCACTTTCAGAAAACCCATGAGTGCACATAAAGTGAAATACAAATCTGATTTTTCTCTTAAGCAGAAAATAATTATTTCTGCTCTACAATGGTTGCTTTCAATGAAATTTTCATGAATATGCCTTAGGTAATTTTGAAGTTACCTTTTACCAGGAGCATAGCCACGATTTTAGTTTACAGTCGGGATAAACTTCCTTAGAGCTCAGAAGAAGCCCACAGAGCAGTGCAAGCAGCCAGCCATCCTGTAGTGGCAAAGCAAGGGGATTGCACCAACAGCTTCATGGTGATAAGCCTGCACCTCAGGCTCCAAGCATGTCCCTAGTAATTAGCGAAGCAGATACCAGCAGCGTGGCTCAAATTATCTCTCACTAAATACTTCCTTGTGTGCAATTTCTTAGTTGCCTGTGTAGGACTGTTTATTTTGTAGACAGGGAAGATTTGTATACACCACTATTCACATCAGGTGGAACCGACTTGTGGATCAAGCCCTGGAAACCTCTGCCCTGTGGCATAGGTGAAAATTGTTCTCTTGCTATGGCCTCACACCACACCAATGGGTACACCAGTTAAAATCTGAAGAGCCTGCTTACTTTGGAGAAAAAAATGCACCTAACATGAATGCCTCTTAAAGGCCAACCTTAATGAGGTAGAGATTTTTCTTAACCCCTTTTTGTTAACATTTTGAATGTACAACTTTTTTCCAACCTCTTACTGTGGTCTAAGCTTGCTTTACTGAGTGCAGAAGGAGACTGGATTACTAACCTGATACCCTTAACTCTGTTTTCATTCCCTCATTCAATGTACATATACCCTGTTAATCTAAAGACAGAAGTACCAGCTCACCTGTCATTTCTGCATTGTACTAGTACTACTCCAAGGATGAAGTTCCTTGGGTTCCATGGACAGCTGCTATTGAACCTGCTTGTACGAAAATTCCAGGCTATCCCAACTGCTAAGGTTCGCAAAGAGAAGACTTAAGCCTTGGTTCTGTTTAAAATAGACTTTTCCAATTCCAGTTCTAGAGGATGGCATCAAATCTAGCCCACACTACAGGAAGTGGCTCGTGGCCCACAGCTCCAGAGATGTTAACAGAAATGATTCTGAGGACAGTTCTGTAAAGGATTTCTTAGTACGAGATATAAAAGTCATGCACTGGGGAGACAACAGTGTTCCTCAAATGCACAAGCTGCATTTGGTTTTGGTCAAGGTGTGGGGAAAACCAGCTCATATGTGGTTTTGAGAGGAAGCTTGAAGAACTTGGTCTGTTCAGCCTGAAAAGCAATAGGAGGAATTAAATTGTTGTCTGAATACATTAAGTTCTCAAAACAAAAGCTTATCACTTTGCGAAAGAGGTCTGGGACATATTTAGCCTATCAACTGCTGAATCTAATGGCTGCTTCTGTTGCTATCATACTACTATTTTAGTACATGAAATGATGCAAGAGGAAAGAGCAAGTTTAAATCCAAAAAGGAAAAACAAACAATCAAAAAGCCACATAAAACACGGTAGCTATTTACTGGTTAAGAGCTATCCAAACCAGGGAAATAGCATTTTGTCATTCTAATCAAGTTTTAGTCTTGTGGATTCTATTTTATGCATGTAGTATAATACACTCTCTTGTAACCTCAGACATAAGATCAACCTCATGAACAACCCCTTCTATAGCCTTCTCTGGATCACTGTGCATTATACTGAAAATGCTGCTAAGTATATTTGATATTAACTACAGCCACAAGTATTTAGATGTAAGAATGTATCTAGCTGTCTCATAAAAGAAGCCCTTAAGAAGCTCTGAATTCTCAACTCCACATAAGTTTTCACCATCTTGTCTAAATTATCACCAGTGTAGGCAGTCATTTTTGCACCATAAACCACACACTTGGTCACCAATATCTATCCAAATTCTTCAGCTTCTACAGGTTCTTTTTTTGGTTTGGTTTTAAATAAAACAATTTTCACATTATGGATACTAGATTATTTATAATTTACATTTCAACTAAAATCTGCTCCTCAATTTTAAGAGTCTTCAACTATCTGATGGATACAGACTAATTAAATATAATCTCCTTCCTCTCAACCCAAAAATAAATTACTGCTTTGCATCTCTATTGTTGCTTTCTCAAAGCCAAATGATCATTTCCTGAATTGTTTAGTGTAGATATTTTGCTTAAGCAGCAAGCACTTCAGGCTACAACTGATGAGTGACCTTGAGACAGCTCTTAGAAGGCAGTTGCCATAGTAACACCACCACAAATGTGGTACATCCTCAGCTGACACCACCAATCTGGTGTAACAGATCCATAATAAGTACATTTATCCTGTATTAGTGTCTCAATATTTAAGGAGGAAGCGAGTAGATTATTTTTTCAGAATTGTTTCAAAAATCCCCTGTGCCGTGGCAGACTCTGGAGGCTCGTGCGCAGTACGCACTTGTGTGAATACAATAGACTAAGGCTGTACAAGTCCACAGAGTGCAAGAGTTAAAGTACCTTAAAATAACAAACTGAAAGTTGAAGCTAATCAGAGTGTTAATCCAGAGGGCAGCCCTTGGTCCAGGAAATGAGTCTGCTGAAGAAATCTTGCAATAGCACATAAATTTAAGAAAGACTGGTTTGTTGTCTTTTCTCAGGTTCTCTAATGCGAAAAAACTTCATGGAGCCCTGCTGTGTCAAACTGATTCCAAAATGGGAGCACAATGGATTATTTTTGCATGCCAGAATATTCTCAGTCTCACCTGTGCATCACCTTGAATAAACTTTCAGACCAACTTGGTACTAACCAACAGTCTTGCCCCAAAGGGGTTTTCTCTACATAGCATGCCAGAAGTCCTTGGGAGTTCTGGAAGAGGAGTGCTAGTTAACAAATGTTCAGCAGAACCATTTCTGTTTAAAGACGAAAGATTAAAGAATAGATTAAGACAGTTCATTGTAACAATTTAGCAGTCAAGCATTAAATTTCACTTCAAAACTAAACCACAGTTTCAAGATCCATCTTTTTCTTAAACTCAAACCAACAGAAAATGCCAATCAGATACATTTCATTGTTAATGTGCAAGAGATTCCATTATAGGCAAAACATTTGTGTATTCTAATTAGAAACAAGAATTAGGACTGTTCTGCCTCTGATAAATTCAACTCACTTCATGGGGTTTCCCTTATCATAAAGGAAAGCTTTTGTTGAACCTTCATACCAGCAGAAACTGTGTGCCAGCTAAGTGTTAGAGGTAGAAGTGAAGTCACATGTTAAAACAGGCTTTTGGACACTCCAGTCTAAAGAGTCTGGTCCTTACTTAATTCAGTCAGTCAAGCATCTGCCCTAAAACTTGGCTGAGGAGCTCCTGCATCCATTACTGTAACCAAAAGGTAGATAAAAAAACAGGAAGCAAGTTCCCAGAGAATACTAAGTAGATGTACAATAGGGCCCTAAAATCCAAAATCCATCAATTATTTTGGTAACTGCATGTTACAGTGCCCTTACCAAATCAAAAGGGTTCAGTTATGCTTCTTTTGGAGGTCTGGAAGCACTGTCAAGGAATCTGTCAATGCCTGTACACAGATTGCTAGGACACAGTCAATTTAGAATATAACAATTTGTCCTGCAACGTCACAGCAGCGATGAAAGTTTAGAGTGGCACATAACAGTGATAGATATCACTAGGGCAATCTACTCTGCAAGTTCAGTCAGAAACAAAGTATCACTGTTCTTAGTTCTTAACTGCACCTAGAAACCAGGAAGTCCCATACCACCTGTGAAGGACAACTAATTACAAGAGCATAGGAGAAACAAACTATAAGGAGCTTTTTACAACAAGAAGCGATATATTCTAAATCTACGGTCCTGTTAAAAATCTTTCAACCCTAGACCAAATAGCACAGGGTTGCTCATGGTCTGCATCTCTACAGAAGTGATCCATTTGATAGATTCATTTACTCCAAAATAGAATTACTGCAATACTTACCCATTTCAGTAGGTTATTCTGCCCATCAACATGTATATGCACTACATTACAGTAACAAAACCACATTAAATGTCTGCAGGTTTCTCAACATCAGTTTCCAGAACAGCACTCAATGTATCTACTGAGTCACTATTGACTGTAGTGAAGTTACTTTCCCCATGCAGATACAACAGGTAATGAAAATAATACATAACTACTAACTCCAACAATTTTTTCTAGATACAGCCCCAGGGTAGACAAAGGGAACTCCATCCAGTTAAAATTTTGACTGTGATTGCTTTAGTTCCAGCCCACCCCTTCGCACTGATACCAATGTTCCTGCAACTCATCGTAAGCTGACAGCCAGAAGGCATCTGGGTGGTTTGGTTTGGCTTTGGAGTATAGGTTTTTTTGTTTGCTGACTGCAAGGACCTCAGTTCCAGAAAAAGAGGAGGAGCGGTACCCAGAAAGCAATCACAATAGCCCTGACTTTGCTTAAGAGATGAGGAAGTGTACCATGCTGTCTTGGAAAGAGAACATTCCACAGGAATGCAATTAAGGAGTTCTGGGTTTATATTTTGAATTATTAGTGAAAAGAAGTCAGTTTGTTGTGATGTTGCTTGCTTTTTGCACAATACACCACCTTAGCTCCCACCCCAGCATTTAAGCAAATAAACCTCAACCCATTATACAAAGGCTTCTTTAGTCTCTAACCCAAAAGAGCATAAGTCAACAATACATATCTGTAGTGACAGAAAGACAAGGCACACTCAAAGTACAGAGTCCTCTAGATCTTGGAGAAAGGTCAGGGAGCCTTTTGGTAAACAAGAACAACTTAAGTAGAAAAGAGCTTCAAGGTAGACAAATGAGGTTGAACCTGTAGATGCCTTCAGTTTGATTTTAAGCAATGTATCTGAAGCTACAATAATTTTATAAACAACCACTAAATAGATTTTGAAGTTAACCATTTTACAAAAGAATATGATTAGAAAAGGATATGTTTCCTTATGTCTGTCTTCCTTTAGTATATCAAAGATACAACAATTAAGTTTTCTAGTTTGGCAGCATACAGTCATCATACAGCAAGAAAAGATGGATTGTCACCTGGCAGTGATCGTCTCTTCACATTTAGCACAAAGCATAAAACAAGAAACCACAAGCAAGACCTGTAGAATCGATAGCTGATCACCAACACGAGAGTGGTTTACGCCCGTTCTTACAAATGAGATCTTTATTTCTTGACAATTCATTTTAAGAGAGCATTTGCTCACCAAGTAGCTTGAAGTTTTAGTCAGAACAAGACTTCTAACTGAAATTCCAGCAATATAAGCATGCCTGCATGTTATTAAAGGAAATAGTGGAAAATTTTGCAGGCTGACATCCAGAATGTCTGCGGTTCCTTTTCATATTTCTCTCTCTTCTTGCAAAGCAGTTATTAGACCAGAACTTCAAAACTTTTTATCTTTTTTTTTTTCTTTCTTTTTTTTTTTTTTTTTTTTGGTGAAGCCTGGAAATTTCCACTGCTTTAAAAGATTTTTAAGAAGCTTTCTTAAATGTACAGGTCAAACGTTACACTTCTGCCTAGACAGAACCTTTAGTTTAAGCAAAATTTCACTGATACAAAGCAGTGCTAAGATGAGGGAAGTAAAAAAACTTGCTCAGATACCAAAAGCATTGCATGGCCAATCTGAAATATTGTGCTACATATTCATCCCTTAATAGAGGTTATTTGAAGTCCAGCGACAAAGAAACAGGTAAAAGACGACAGAGTAGTTCAAGATAAAGGTACCTTGTAGCTGTACATTTGAACAAAAAATACAGTGGATGACAGTGCAAGCTATTGTGTCCATATCAAGTGATGGCTCTCCCCGAGTTTCCTCAAATCTCCCCTCATTACCTCTCACTGAATCCCACTTGTCATTCCCAGTCCCTTCTTATGATCTCTAACACAGCCAATACAAGTCTGGCAGGATCACTGGCACTGGTTCTACACCTCACCTCTACAAGTCTTGTTTATGAGCTTCGATCATACATCAGCAGAGGATTACGAGCTTCAACAGAACAACAGAAGTATGTGTCAGAGAGAAGTATGCAAAAGCTACTCCAGCCAGTGTAGATGGGGTTTTTTTTCAGTTTTCTGTGCACTGATCTAAAGAAGTGCCTTCCTCTTAAGAGGGGATCAAAAGGACATTCTAGGGTAACAGAGGTGCTGGTTTTGTTCCATTTTAATCAAGAGAACAATTTGCAGATAAAGCAGTCTTGCTATTTTTGCCTTTAGCGCAATCTATGACTAGATAAACAGTTCAGATACTGAAGGTGCAAGACAAGCCATAATTCCCTATTTCTGTTTAAACCTCTTTAGCCCCAACTTTGGGGGAAAGTGGGAGGTATTACAGTGGAAGAAGCCTGGAAAGTTTACCGTCAAAAATGAAGTTGCAAATTTTCATTTTAAATCATCTTCTTAAGATTTAAGCTGCTAAGACTGGAGAATCACTGTGAATAAGAGAAAGAAATTACTTTTTGAACCTTTACTACTTCTTCCATAAGCTTCCAAGAAACAATACTGCACTTCCACATACTGATTGATTGTGTGTGCACGTGTTCCCACTCGACGGTTGTATGAAAAGCTTTAGAAAAAGTCTACCCAACTAGACTACATAAACTGCTACCCACTCACACGCTAAGAGCAGCGAAAAGCATGCAGCACAGAAGCTTCCTTTTTCCTGCGACTCAGGAGCCTCAGGAGAATGTGACAAAACCGGCAACATTAAGATGCTAATACACTCCATAGGGTGATAAGGGAGGTGTTAGAATTACAATTGGAGTGTACAAGGCAAAACTAGGGGAATGCTGCCTTTGCTTTAGGTTTTACTTCTTCAGACTGGTGCAGAAGGAACACAAAATAGCCCTCTCGATTGACTGACTGAACAGTGAGAAGTTCAGAGTAGAGAACACGTTTCATTAACATTTTTTTACCGCAAATTGCTTACTCTGCCTTCTACTTAACCCCTCCATTAAAAGATACTGCAGCAAAAGCCACCCAACTCACTGCCTGCTCTGCTACCTGTTCTATCAGGTCAGCATGTTTCAGTGAGGCACAGCATTTTTTTTATTAGATATAAGGTAACCATAGAGAAAATAAAGTACTTTGAGCAACACAACAAAATTGTTACATTTTCTATTCTTAGGTGTGCATGTACAACAACTTCTAACTGCATTTTATTAGACTTCCCAGAATGATTTCCTCCAAGTCATGCTAACTAAGGAAGCATTTGAAAGACACTTATTATTTCCAGGATCATTCATGTAAGGATTAACCAGAAGCTGACTGATGTAATTCAATTTGAGCAAGTCTGTTTATAAGTGATTTTATAACCAAACTTTTGACGCTGAATCAGCACTGGAAGTTGGATTTGACTTCACACCATTATCTAGATGTAAGTTACCCAGCTCAACAATATTTGGCCAAAAGGAACTAATTAAAAAAAAAATTAAACCCATACAGTCTAGAAAGGTTCATTTCTAGACCTACAGCAATATTTAAGAGTCTTTTAAAGATAAGAGGTCTAAAGAAAAAAGTGAACTACTACTTATGCAAGCCAAGAAAGCAGCTCATCTGTCTGTATACCAGAGATTTTGTAACTTCAAAATCTTGTGAGGACATTTCAGCAATTTATATACAAAGTTAACAGTAGAATAACACCTTTCCAGTTTACTAATCCCTTGCCAATGGAAGGGAGAAATAGCTGCTTAGTCTTATGCTACAACACTTCATGCCTTGGACTCTAGCTAGAGCTCAGAGCAGTACCAGACCTGCCCAAGACTTAAAAACCAAAAGTTTAGAGGCTTTCAGATGAACAAAATGGAGAAAAAAAAATTTACATCATTACTGTAAGCTTCCATTTCTTAGTCATACTTTGGCAGATCGAATCTCAGAAACAGTCCCATTATTTTTCACACTTCTTCCCAAGATTATGCTCCTGTTCTTTTAAGTCTTAAAAAGATGAGTCTCCAAAACAGTGCATAAGAGTACTACAACAGTAGTTCTGTGGTATCTGGTGCTAGTGAACCAGCTTTGGGTTGTCCTTGTGTAACAAGTATGTCTATTTACCTGATCCCTTTGTGCGGTTCAGGAAAGCATGGGACAAGAAGTAGTCTACTTGATTTTACCATGCAGCCAGTCCATTGCTAACAGACTTCAATATAGCAACATCTGGTAGACTGGGAACAGCAAGTTATAGCTTTAAATATATATACACACACACACACACACACACACTAATTCTTAAGTTTGTCACAACAGTTATGAAAGTTCAGGGTTCCAGAAAAGCAAGAGTTTCAAACATCCACGCAGGTTTTAACAGAATCAAGACCTGGGGGGTTGAGGGGTGTTGCTTGTTTTTTAAATCTCCCCCAGCTCCTCCACAGGGACTTGATGTTGCATGACTTACTATAATATAAAAGCCTAGAGGGAAAAAGCACAATTTGTATTTTAATGCACTACCTGAAACCATTGAGTTAAAGCTATGATAGAGCCAACATACTTAACATATAGCTTCCATTGTGAAGTTCAAAATTACCTGTTAATGAGTATAGAGAAGGAAGGACATACACCACATCTATGTTCATATAAAGGTAACCTCCTCTTTCCTCCGAGAAAACAGTAATTTAATACAGCATCATGATCTCATCACAACTACACCTGCAACTTGGTTCAGGAACAGGAAGAAAGATGCTTCCTTACACACAACAGCAACAAGGCTGCCTAGCTTGCCATCAACTATAGAGATAAAGGGGTGTTCTAATACACCTGGAAGGGCAATACTTGAATCAACAGCTTTGCTACAGTTGCCTTAGGAAAAAAAGGGTACTGTGTTACAGTCCTGTTGCACAAATGACCCAAACCCTCGCACTGACAAGAAACACTTAACATTAAGTAACTGGGTGAGCTTTCTAAGTCTTTGACAATGGTTTTGGACACGCAGGCAGATCTGCTTTATTCTATACTGGTACACTGAAAGTGGCAGGCAAACGCCTAATCTGCCATTGTTTTCTTCAGCAAAGACAACTGGCAAATAGTCTCTAGTCAACAGATTTTGACTTGCTTTTTGCTAGTCTGGGAGGTTTCTTTTAGAATCACTTTTTCTTCCCTTTCCCACATTCCCCAACTACTCTTCTGCGTGTATTTCTAACTATAGTAAAAGCCAGGTTAAAGATGTTAGAAAGGATTCCCATTAGAAATAATTTAAGAAGTAACTGTATTTGTTGAAGGGAACACAATCCATTCTTAATTCTTTGATATTTTTAGTGCCGTTCAAAAGCATGTTTGTATGGCCTAATGATAAAATAATCCAGAAAAATTATTTTTTACCATTTGTGTTTGCTGAGAGAAAGCTACTGGAATCACAAAAGACAGCGCATCTTGTTCTATTCCACCTCACCTAAAAGTTCACAAGAAAAAGTACACGCACAGCCCTGTGAAAGTTCTAGGCAAACAAAGACAGTTGTGAAGAGCAAGTTTCATCCATACATTAACTAGCCTAACAGACTGAGACCAGAGAGCAAAAAGGTACTTCTACCTTCTCTTTCTGCCCCATTCAGCTCAGTCCCCTTCCTACCACTGCCGAGGAGGAGAAAAAAAGTGTAACACTACAACAACCTACATGAAACGTGTTATAGTGATAATATTTTTAGCCATGCAATCCATTTCAGTGCTGCTTTTAAAAAAGCAGACAACTCATTTTCTTACTTCCATGCAGCAAAGAACAGGAGGAAAAGAATCTTCATAACTCGGAAGTCGCATACAGAATATTCCATGCAACTATACGTACAAACCTACCTCAAAAATGTGCCTCTAAAAGGCCCTCTGGGTATACCTGCGATACTAGGCTATCTCGTTCCATGGCTGTGGCACATCTTGACATGCATGAAAGTGTGGAAACAGGAAAAAGTTCAGGCTTTGTGACAAAACTGCAGGCTCAGGCGAGGCTAATGCAGGTGCTGGTCATCATGGCTAGCACTATAAACAGATACATCGTTCTGCAGCCTTCCTCTTCTCCCTCCTCCCCCATTTTCAGGTGCACCTAATAAATCAGGGCAAGATTGCTGTGTAACTTAGCCACATGTGCAACAACTTTGATGAAAAATTGCTTGCCCTGACCTAATAATTATCTTTTACAAAGAACTTTCACTGTATTTTCAGGTTTCTATAAAGATCTCTACAATAAAATCCAGTTATGATGGTTTCAGACTTCAAGCGTCAAGTCGTGACACTACTATTGTTTGTAGTCTTCAAATAAAGAACTTAACTTGATAGTAAGAAAGCCTTTAAAAATAAAATTTCCAATAAAGCAATGATCCATAACCTAACAAAGACTGTTTGGCAAGCAATTTAACTACACCTGAACTGAATAGGCTTACATTTAACAGTGAAGGTGGCAAAGTGGTGGCAGGTAGGGAAAAAACCAAAACCAAACCAAAGAAACAAACTCCATACGCACACAATGCACAGCAAGACAGAGAATGCTTAAAGGTAGACAGATACCTGTAGAGCTGACCTTATCACCTCCATTCTTCTAATATGCTGCAAAAGCAGTCACAACCTCAGAAGCAAGCGACTTACATCATACCCCAAGCTTATCAGCAGCAGCAACAAGCCTGACTTTCCAGGGTATTAGCAAAACGAGCAGTAAAATCAATGGTAGCCCACTTGCTGTCCTCTCCCTCTCACTTAGATAGCATGCTGTCTGAAGCAACTGCCTTGTCCTTAGCTCTGTACAGTGTGAGAAATAGGGCTGGCTCTAGAGAATGAAAAGGAAAAATTGGCATCTACACCTAAAGGCATAAAACCTCACCAACAACAATTCCATACCGTGCACACAAAAGACTGAAAATCCCTCATGAGAATGAGTTTGGAGGCAATTTCATTTTCTTCTACTTCAAAGCCAATCAGCTTATGGATAACTCAACTAAAAGTCACCAATTACATTAAAAGTATTTTTAAAGTAAGAAGGTCCATCTGCAGCATACCTCCCATTTAAATGGATGAAAAAGGATTTCATGTACCTTCTCTTAACTAAACGTAGCATATAAAATCAAAGTGGAAATATATTCCACAGCAGACTTAAATCAGTAGCCATTAAACTATTTCACAATTGCCTTGTCCCTAATACACTACATCTAGAAACATCAACAGATCTAGCTGGAGAAAAAAGCACAGGGGCATGCTGCCCCAGCATTCAGGTTTAGATATTCTTCGTCACCCACTCATATCCTCGGCATAAATGATACCAATTCTCCGCTCCCTCTCCCCTCCATTTTTTAGTATAAAAACAAGGTGGAAGAATGTTTAAGGTATTTCTAAATACTCAATGAAAAAGCTTCCATGAACATAATGAAGAATATCCTGTATCATACAGCCATTCCAGATCACCTCTTTCACAGAGGCTCATTTAAATGCAGGAGTTGAAGCAACCTCCAGTGTCAGACTGTAGTGTCCAATATCATTTTATATGCTACCAATGGCTTGATTTTGCAGACAATATAACCAAGACACCCTTTCTTTCTCAGAATCCTTTAAAAAAAAATACCACACCACCCTTTTCAACGCAATTATAACACAGAAATTAATCTTAAAGGCTTTGAGTAGGATTTCTTGTCCATTATTAATGAAAAAAGAAAGCCCACGATCAAAAGATAATGTTCTATTGTAAAACAGATTTCCTTCTCCTTCTTACTCTGCATTTTGTCTCAACTATACATTATTCTCAGTGATGCTATGCAAGAAATCGATAAGCAGACAATGCAAACATCCAGGTTAATAAATCCAAATCCAGGATGAACAGGGGTTTCAGGTGAAGAATTAAAAAAACCAAATCCCACACAACTCATATGCCAAATAAAAGCAGACTGAAACCAGCATGCTGTCATCTGGAAAGGTACTTAAAGCAAGGTTGAATACTGGGTTTATTCTGTCTGCTATCACTTCCAATGTCCCCCAACCTCTCTTCATATCACAGCAGTAAATCCATTGGTATCAATAATAATAAAAAAATAGTAGTGACAGAGTTGAATGAAATTCTGAACTACAAACAGTTAAACAGCCCATTACAATAACTGCTAACAGCAAATACAATTACTGTATGTTATCATGCACACTCTAGAAGGAAAAAAAAAAAATATCAAACACAAAAAAACACCCACAACCCGCAACTCTGTCCGTTTCCTCTAAACCCAAGCTCTTGTGCTCCAGCTTTCACTCAGATACTATTTGTTACCACGCAGCTACCTTGTATTTATATTTAGAACACACACATCTTTATCTCGGTGCAGCAGCTTATCGTTGACCGAAATATTTAATGAGACAATATTTATTTTTATAATAGTAACGATAGAATGGTTAGCTTATTTTAGGTGTCCGTTCTAACTGTACTACAGACAGCTAGACATCACTGGCTCTCAACCTCCAGATTTATTTTAGTTTTGTGATATTATTCCAGAAAGAATCCAAAGTATTTTACGATAACTTTCAAATAAAAGGTTTAAAGACTGAATCAGATTTTTTTTTCCCTAACAGGTTAAAGAGGAAGGGGAGACTGCCCGAATAAGAGATGGATTTAAAACTGCATTCACAGGTTAAGCTGACAGAGCGAAGAGCTGCTCTTTTAAGAGAAAACCTGACCACGCTAAAGAGTCGGAGCAGAAACCACAAACAGAACCAACTTTAGAACCAAACAAAGAGGACTCTGGGAATTCTCTCAACCTCAGGCACCATCCTCACCCACAGTCACCCCATTTAAACCCCAGAATCATCGACACCTACACTGGAACGTGACACCAGGGAAAGAAGAAAGAAAATCCTCATCTCCACTCCTCACGAGCCCGGTTTCATCGCAGCCACGGGGCAGAGAGGGATGAAAGGGACGGAGATCCGCCTGGTCGGAGCGGTATTTGGCGCCCGGGAGAGAGAACGCGGCGCCAGACGCGCCCGCTCCGAAACTCACCGCGGGCGGAGGGCGAGCAGGGGGAGGGGGAGGGGGAGGAGGCAGCCGCGGGTCCGGCCCCGCCTCGGCCCGGGGGGAGGACACAGCCGGAGCCATCCCGGACGCCGGCGCTCCTCGATAACTGCGGCCGAAGTTACAATGGCCGGGATGCGGCGAAGGCGCTCGCACACCGCCCCCAGCCCCGGCGACGGCCTGCCCGCCCTCCCCATCCCGGTCCCACCCCAGAAGCGGGTGAACGAGAACTCTCCTCCCTCCCAACCCCACTCACCTGGGAAAGGAGCCAAAGTTCAGCTGCGTCTCCTTCGTCTCCCTCACACTCAGCCCCTCGCCGCCATTTTCCTCTCTGCCCAGATTTAAATAGGAACCAGGCGAGCCGAGCAGAGCCACGGGGGGCGCGGGGCATTGTGGGACCTGTAGTCGGCCCTCCGCAGCGAGACGTTATGGGACTTGTAGTCCAGTCCCCGCCGCAAGTCACTGTGGGGCCTGTAGTCCGCTCCCATCACGGAGCACTGTGGGACCTGTAGTCCGGCCCGCCGCCGCGGGGCACTGTGGGACCTGTAGTCCGGCCCGCCGCCGCGGGGCATCACGGTACTTATAGTCCAGCTCCGCCCCGGCAGTGTGATGTCTGTTCTTTGACAATTCCACTTCTTCCATTGCAGATAATCTTTTCCTGCAAGCTGCTCTCTTCTTCTAGAGCATTTATCAGGCCAAGACCAAACGAGGCATGCAGGGAGGAACAGGTTAATGAAGGTCAGCGGTAACACTGCTATTTAGTTATGGGTTTTTTTTATTTGGGCAAACCGCACATTATTAGTATTTCTTCAGTTTAAACCGTAAGGTCTCAAATTATACTTACATTGCATCTATGACACCTTGGACTCAAGACTGATACAGAATTTCCCGTGTCAGAGTCTAAATATTGTATATCTTTATTTCCCTTGTAACCTTTGGTTTCTGTTACAGCAGTTATACACAGATTACGTCAGTTAGCTCTGGCTTTATATAATGAAGGGTATGGTATAAAGAGCTTTCATTTTTCGTTGATGTTAATTTTTGTAGGGTATCGCCTAAGACCCCTCCCAATTTCTGTACTTGTCTTAAAAACTGATCATAGCGTTGTAAGCAGCTGCAGAACCACAACATCTAACATCTCTATCTATTTGCTCCACCTGCTGGTGCGTATTCCTTTCAAAGCAGTCTGAAGCCTAAATGTCTTTAAAAATTCGCTAAAGGTGTACACAAGACATACTTGCCTTTAAGATGGATTTATTTACCATACTAATTAAATCCAACCTGATCCCGAAATTTTCTCAGTCAAAAAAGGCCAACAGAAGAACAGACTAAGGGAAACATGACCCATAGCTCACTTTTTGGACACTGGCATTCATTTTTCTTGTGACAATAACACAGTCAGACATCATTTTCCATCATCTGTTATTCTTCTCTGAAAATGTCTTCTCTTCCGTATGAGCATTTTTCTACGTAACTGATTTGTATCCTGAATTTTCCAGTTTCTGTTTGGGCAATTAGTGCCAGAGAAACGTCCCATTTCTTCAGCGCATTTAATTGTTCTCTGCTCAGAGACAGAAAAAAACCCCACTGCAATCAACAAGCACTCTTTATAAAAAGTTTTACAAGAGCTTAGATTTCTTTCCATTCCATCTATTGATGAGATTTAAAAAAAAAAATAAAATTGGTTTTGAAGTGCTTTGCAAGGAAATAGTAACAATATCCCCATAAGAAACACCAAAACCAAACACATGGCTTCTAGGCTATGATATTTGCCAATAATACTCTGGGACAGAAGTAGCTTTACCGTCCTTTCCTCCCTTCCCAAATTAGAAGCAGACAACACAAAAGAAAACAATCCACTCTGCTCCCCCAAACCTAAAATTCTCCCCCTCAAAACCCATTATATTGGATCTTTTTTATATTCATAAATATAATTTATATTCATAAAGAAATTTTATTTTTGTGTTCTCTGGTCGGACTAGGTTAAGCAGAACTAAGGTTTGTCACACTACCACTTTACATACCTGTAAAGTAATTACACTGTGAAATTTGCAGGAAAAGTGTTTAAAATAAATCAAAACAGACATTTTGTTGCAGTTTTCTGAGGCATGTTCATAATAACAAGCCTAGAATTAATTTAATACATTTGGTGTTACTGTCAGTATATATCAAAATATTTAATATACAATGATTTTCAGTAAAAAAACCCTCTGATATAAGGAGATTCTTACATCAAATATATGTGTACATGGAATACAATAGCTGTATTTGCATTGTATTTCTAAAAGAATAAATAAAATAAACTATCTTTAAAGGAAAAAGTCAAGCTTCGTTCAAATGGCCGTCATGAGCGTCATGCAATAGAAGTATTTAAGAGTGGAATAAGTTTACTCAAGTGGCAGTATTACTGACATGCTTTCTGCTAATAGCGACAAATCCCTCCCCCCCGCAACTAACATTCAAAATTGTGTAGTTTTACGTGCCTCGAACTGGATATTGGCACCTAAACCACTGTCTGGATTCACTTTCGAAAGCCTGATAACCTAGGTTTGCACAAATTGCATCTCCTGTTGCAGTATACATCAAAATAATTGTCTCTGGTGCAGCATGCTAAGAAATAGTTGAAGGCTAAGCATGTCTCACCCAAACTGCTCAGAAGATTATATTTTTAATCAAATGAGGCACTCATTATTGTACAAGTTTATTAAAAAATTAGCAAAGGTATTCAGTCCCATCGTAAACATTTCCAGTAGAAACTTACAGGCTTACATGAATCCATGCAATATTCCTACAATCCGTTTGCACAGGGAGAAAGTTCTGGCAATAAGAAAGCGAGTTAATTAAACATCCAACATTGAGAAACCAGCCTCAGTGCTTACAAAAAAAAAAAACATTAATCCTTATATAACATAACCGGATCAGAATCAGATCCAAATAAAGTATTCACATAAGAAGCAAATTAATGCCTTCATAGACATAAGACCCTTCAGTCAGACTAAAATAAATAATTATCTACAGGTCAAAGAAAGAAAGAAAAAAGCCTTTAGGTTATGCTAAGTGAAACATTCATTGCAATATTGTTTGAGAATCTCTGTTGAACATCATCTGAGCAGACTCAGAAGTTTAAAACGTGTAAGTTATAAATTAAACCAAACAAACAACAGTTGATTTAAAAAAAACAGTCCAGAATGTGATTGCAAGCATGAAATCCCAGCTATTTAGAAATAGTTGGAAGTTTTGTCCTTTATTTCAAAAGGGCTAAGATGATATTGCAGATTAATTGGCAGCTTTTCCTCCCTCCCACCTCTGCCCCACACGAGACAACACAATCCACTGCGAAATCCAACAGGCAGTCTGGCATTTAACAAACGCACATAATTTGCATCTTCAGTAAAAAACAGTCTCACCTTTATACTGAAAGAAGATCAGTGATGTCCCGTCAGAATTTGCCCTCTCTCTAAATCTGTAATTTTTAAAGAAAAATCAGGTACAGAACATTTCTGCTCTTTTGCCAGGCTACTTCAGATATACCACTTACTCCACAAAAGATGAATAAAGACAAAAATCTTAGGGAGGGAAGAGGGGGGAAACAAGACAGACGCAGTGAGATCTTTTTGGTATATAATTTTGATTTTATAAAAAACAAATGAATGGACAGATAACTTACATGTAGAGAGCCTTCTGAAGTTCAAACTGATTCATCTGCTTTTATAATTAAGCTAAGGGAAATCTGGAGACACTTACTGCGATAAGGTGGATCAAGGACGATTTTGTCATAAATGCAGGTTATTTAAAAAATATAACCTGAGCGTGTTCATTGAAATAATAGGACACCTAAATCATAGCTCTGCAGTGTCAGTTTTCTAAGCCACAGTCTTCTGTCAAACGTTGTCTTCTGATACTAGCTTGTATCTCATACGTGTTTTGATTTTCTTATTCTTGGCAATGCTTCATCTTCTAATGCTGCTGCTCCATTGACACAGTTATCTGTAAGTGTAAATTAAAGTACAGTAAACAAACACAATTTTGCTTCGCACGATAAGGATATAGAAATTAGATCAGGAATCTTAAATATACATATAAAGCTTCAGCTGAAATTAACTTAGAGTTAGGTACTTAAAATGTTAAACAACCCTGATTATACAAAGTTGACATGAACAGGACACAGACAGAAGTTGCTTCTAAGTCTAGTGTCCTACCTCCAGGAGCAACAGGTGCTTTATGAGGAGTATTGATTTAAAATCTTTCATGAGACAAACGATAGTTTGAAGCCCATTGTTGTGTACATATAAACTGTTCCCTTTTCTCTCCCTCCATAATACGCAGCACTTTGAGTAGCTCTGAAAGTTAGGAATTGCATTGCAAATTAGGAATTTGTCATTTTTTCGCTTGTTCCGTGTTTGCAGAATCTTTCTGCAACTCTGCTGTAAGAAATTCAGAATAATTCCTAAGCTCTCTTCATAGTGCAAACTGACCATTCTAGTATTTTGAATAACTACTATTTAACTAAATATTAATCAATGTTTTTTCATATCTCACATCTTAGGAAAACCAGAGAAGAGAGAGCAGCAATCTGAGGAGAGTGAGGGCAGGGGTTTCCCAGAGAGAGAGCAGGAGGTGGCAAAGAGACCCGAGGAGGGAAGGCACCAGGAGTACCCGAGCTGGGGCAGGACAGAGACGGGAAACTTGCCGTTCCCTGAAAACACACGAGACATGAAGAGGAGGGTGTCTGACAGGGCATCCATACGAGAAGGAGTTACTATTACAAAAAGCTGCATATTTAAGCTAGAGTTAAGTTTCATTGTGTTCTTTGAAAGTCAGACAGAATGTCCCTCTGATAACGTTTTCTTTCAAACAGTGTTTTTCCAGACACTGTTCATTCTTTGAAGATGACAACGTCTCGTGTTCAGCGTGACCTGTGCTGAACAGACCCACCTGCTCTGGAACCACCTCTGTGTGCGGTTTCTCTGCCTCAAAGGCAAAGCCAAGCGAAGAGCTGGAGCCAGCTCCAAATGAGCCAGCGTTCTGGCTGTCGGGAAGTTCATAGTAACGTTAACTTATCCTTGGAAAGTAACAGAATATGCATAAGGTTTCAGAGAAAATGTACAACTACGCGTGCAAGGAGGGAACGTTGTGCCCCAGCGCCGCCCCGCCGCGCCCCGCCCCCTCCCGCCGCCCGGGGCTGACCACGGGGGTTTGCTTTCTAAAACTCCCAAACGCGTCCTACAGAGATTTGTTTGCGGGCATTTTCAGCATCAGCAGTACCGGGCAGAGGAACAGGGACAGAGGAGGGAAACGCAGACGGAGCCGGAGGGACGGGAGCCGGAGGGCTGCCTGGCGAGGCCGAGGCGAAGGGGAGGATGCCCCGGGGAGGGAACGGGGAGCCGGCGGGGAGGGAAGGGACGCGTGGGGCGCCACAACCGCTACCTCGACCAGGATCCCCGCGGCCGGGCCGGACGCGCACCCGCGCGGTCCCCGTGACGCGGCCCCGGCTCAGCGCCGCCGCGCTCCCAGCTCCCCGCGGAGCCCCACGGCCCCGATCTCGCCCAATCCCGAGGGCGGGGGGCGGGGTTTGGTTCGCGCCCCGCTGTGAGTGACGCTGAGCTCGTCCAATCGCCGCCGGGCGGGCCGGTACGGGGCGGTTCGAACGGCGATCCCGTCCGGTGTTCAGCGTGGTCTGTGCCGAGCAGGTGTGGGTACGAACAGAGAGGATGTGGAGCTGTTGGAGCGGGGCCAGAGGGGCCTACGGGGGTGATGAGAGGGACCGGAGCGGCTCCCGTACCGCCACAGGCTGAGGGAGTTGGGGTTGTTCAGCCCCGAGAGGAGAAGGGTCCGAGGAGACCTTAGAGCGACATTCCAGTGCCTGAAGGGGCTGCGGGAAAGCTGGAGAGGGGCTGTTCACAGAGGCGTGTGGGGATGGGGGTGAACTGGAGAGGGGCGGATTTAGACTACACATAAGGAGGAATTTCTTCACTATGAGAGTGGTGAGGCACTGGAGTTTCCCAGGGAAGCTGTGGCTGCCCCATCCCTGGAGGTGTTCCAGGCCAGGTTGGATGGGCTTTGGGCAGCCTGAGCCAGGGGGAGGTGTCCCTGCCCGTGGCAGCGGGTGGAACTGGATGGTCCCTTCCAACCCAAACTATTCTATGATTCTCCGTGTCTTCTCCTGTACTCACCTCCGTTTGCAGTGTTTCCCTGTCTCTAATACAAGGTCAGGCAAAGAGCTGGGGCCGGATCCAAGTTAGCAAGAGTTTTGACTGTAGTGAAGTTCATAATAACTTTAAAAGTAGTCCTTGAGAAGTAACTGAATATGCATAAGATTTCAGGGAAAATTTATACATATGCATCTAAATGAGAACTGTATCCTTGTCTCGCTGCACACGAGTGATGGAGTTCGCTCTGGCGTTGCCCATTCGCTTTCTAAAGCCGCAAAACAAGTCGTAAGAGTTTTGCCCCGCGGCAGCCGAGCTGTGGTCCCCTCCGCAGCCCAGCAGCGCCTCAGGAAGGGAAGAGCTGCTGACAACCCCTCCTTTGCTTTTATTCCCGTTCAAACGGAATTCAGAGCGCTGTGAAGTCCTAAAAGTGGGGCTCTTTGGCTGTAGCCGCGGCTCGGGGGGGCCGTACCGAAGCGTTAAAGCCTCAGGGCAGGGGGCGGAAATCCCAGTCGCCTCAGGGCCTCAGCTGGAGGGGTTAAGGGATGGGGGACCCGCATCCAGCCGCTAAAACAGCTCAGCTGAGCAGCGGTTCTGCTGCCCGGTGGTTATTGAATAGTTGCCGCTCTTTACCGCGCCCGAAGGCGCTCCCTGTTAGTGTCCGCTTGGCTGTGCCCATCGCGCCTTTCCCCACCCTCTCCTCGGGTTTCAGGGTGATGTATTTAAAAACTACGTTAAAGTTGAAATTAAGAATTGCTACAGAGCACAGACCCTTCTTGGGACGTTCATCCGGGAAAGAGCTGCCACGCGCTGCTGGAAGGTGGAATGCAAAATAAAATACCTGTAGTAAGTTATTTACTAATTATGACTATTATTTTTTTTTAATGAAAAGGAAACAATAAAATTGAAGTAACTTCATCATTGTTTAGCACAGTTCCTCTTTTTTAAAGGTACAAAAATAATCCTGACTGAGAATTAACTGTGCTTCAAAACAGTTTCATTTCTTACTGGAATATGTTAGAGAAAGTGGCAAGTAATGCTGAATAGGAACCAAGAAACAGGGACTTGAAATGTCATTTTGTAATGCAGAATATACTGTTCTGATACAGTTTATACCATTCTTTTTGTACCATATCAGAGTGAGCAAGCTAACTTAGATTTTTATTGACTGGGAATACGGTTTTCTAGAAGAACCCTAGTGTAGCGCTTTAAGAATTGCTCTATATTTGTGCACCTCTACATTTGTAGTTTTGTAGATAATTTTACTTTTAGCATAAATTCCAGCTCTTATAATTGCTTAAGTTCCAAACAAGTAGCACTGAGGTTTTTATTTTGTAAGAAAACTAAAGCCATGCAGGAGCTGATGACTTCCATGATTTGTTACTCACATAAATGCTTACTTTTTTAAGACAAGGCAAGATTACTTAAGTTTAAGATTCACAATTAACCTAGTAGTTGCACTATCTTAGCAAAATGAATGTCGAGGCACGTTTGCTGGCTAAAAGACTTGAAGATTTAGACCAGGAGATGCAATGAGACCATCAAACATGATAATTTATGGTAATTTAAACTAGTGTTCAAGCTCGCACTTCAAGAGGTATCCAGTAACTTACGTTCATATAAATATATACACTAGCTTAAGTTTTTAGTATAAACACATGCTGTATGCTCAAGAGGAGATGGCAGTTATCTAAACTGGCTGTTTCAATTGACAAATGCTTGAACCTATTTTTTCAGTAAAACATTGTGTGTAGGAGGCAAGAGAGAAAAAAGATGTGATGCTGCAGACCACAGTTTTGCTCTTTAGAACCCTGTGGTCAGGTTCTGGCTTTCCTCCTCCTGTAGTTGATGACAGCATCATGTTAAGTCAGTGAAGTGTCTGCTTTCACTTACTTTGTGTATTATACGATTTTTTGATAAATCTCTAGTGTGCTGAGCTCTGCCTTCGGAAAGTAAGGAAACTATTTCTTAAAGCAGTGTTCATGTATGTAAAAGAAATCAGTGAAACTTCAGACTTTTGTTACACTTGCTTCTCTCATTTATCTCTTCAGAATTTAGATTACCTACTGTTTGGAAACCAGGATAACTGGGTGGGTCTACATAAGGACAACCCACTTTTTTTCTAGCCACCTGCTTTCCTGTATGGTTTATAATCCTGTTTCTATGTTACTTAAGCTCTGAGTACTAGGTTTTAAGACTCAGGAGTTTTTTTTAATCTCTCTGATTCCACAGTTCCTGTGTAAAATGTGGGCCCACTGTGTCATTTCCATTGCTCTATCCTTTAAACAAACAAACTTAGCAAGCATAGTTACTCTTATTTTCATAGTTGCTTCCCCCCCCCCCAAAAAAAATAAACAAAACACAAAACAAAAACCACAGCCTCCAGTCAAGAAAATATTTCCACTTTTCTATTGGCTGATCACTTTACATATTCAGTCAAAGAATTACGCAGAAAATTAGAAAGCTATGTCACACCAGCCACCTAGGTTGAAAACAACTACTATATTTAGTCTGCTATTAAGTTTTGTTGGCTTGTTTATCTGCTACCCTGAAAGCAAGACTAAATTGATGTCTTTTGCAGAGTTGTAGAAATCAACCGGAGACCTGCTTGGAGCAGAGATCTTGGATGGAGGTAGGAAAGACTCCTTTGTTCTGTGCTTCAATTAAACAAAGTGAGCTTATTCTGAATTTGAGTAAATTCAGAGGAAAAAAAGATCCTGTCTCTTTCATGTGGTAAGTAAATCCAGTTTAAAAATCACCAGGCAAATGCACTCAGATTTGCTACATTATATCCTTCTGTGTATTAAAAGAGTGTCTAAAATTGGCTTTCCTCTAAAGTACGTGACCCAGGCATTTTTACAGACAGGGGTCTATATGAATGTTCGGTATGTTTCTGTATGGTATTTCTTGCTTCTCTTTCCTCTTCATAAACACTGGAAAGCAGGCTTCTATTTCGTTACAATTAAAACTTTGGATTTAGTCTTTGAGTAAAAGTGTTTTCCAGTTTTACAAAAATGATGCTGTGCAAGGGGATAACATTTATAGCATCGAAGGTACAATGGTGAATTCTGAAGACTTTGTGTTATAGTTTGAGAATAACCTGCCTATTTCTTGATGTGTTAAGAATGTACAGGGCAGGTCATATAATTGGGACAGGGGAAATTAAATAAGTATGGATTTGTCTCTGCCCCATAATTAAAATTCTCAATGGGGACCATACATCAAAAACCCTTTAGTAATTAAACATCAGTCATTTTACTGTAATATGTAATTGAATGGTAATTGTGGAGCCTTAAGAAAGGCGGGAAAGGAACAGGTACTGGGTTTTAGGTAGCATGTAAGAGTGAAAAGCTATCTTACTGCAGTGTGAAAAACAGAAGTAGAAATCCAGTTTCATGTCTGTGTCTGGTAATCAATTATTGGCTGTTGAATAATGATGTGCAACTGCTATAGAAACTGCAGTTTTTTAGAATCTATTAAAAAAAAAAATATTCTACTTGCAGACCAGGTGGGACAACGGCTGCATATGTTAAAGTAGTAGTGCGCTCTTAAGAGGTCATGCATTGAATATGACCTCTTATGTCTCTATGGTTTTACGAAACCTTTTGTTATATTCTAAGACTGGTTCCTCCTTTCAAACCCACTCACTTCCAGTAACTGATACGGTCTTACTTTTTTACTTTGGCTTGAAGGTACCGCGTAGTTTAATTAAGGAGTGGAAAGGCTTGGGTTTCTGAGGCCTTTTTGCTGCATCTTATTATTCACCAAGGGACCATGAAAACAGAAATCAGCTGAAGTAGTACTGGACAATAGAGGCTTTTGCACTAATCTGCACTCACAAGGAAGAGAGAATGCACCCCTCTTTCTCCAGCCCGGTGTTCCCTTCTTCTATAGGCCACGCTGATCACTCAGGTCATGATACTTAATTCTCTTGTCATTCATGGCAGGGGGGAATAATTTATTCTTCCATCCATGATTTTACCATTTAAAAGGACAGAGTAATGCATTTGTAAAGTGTTTTGCATAAAAACCGAAGTATTTATAGTTGCAAAGTAGAAACAGTAATACAGGAAAACAGACTAATGAAAAATAAAATGAGTCTGCAGCTGGAAAAGCTCTTCCAATTCCCTTCAATATTTCTGTCAACTTAACATTTCTATTAACTGGTATTATTCACAACCTACACAATATGACCAAGAAGGACTTAGATACGTTAATAATTTTTAATTTGCCTAGAGAAGATTTTATTGTCCTTGAAAGACTCTAATTTCCATGCATTGAAAAAACAGATTAATATCCTGGGTGAAACTCTGGACCAGCTAGAGATAATAGGGCCTGGATTTCACCCTAGGGTTTTATGTAATAAGCTATTAAAGTGACATTTAAATAGATGACCCTGCAATGCAAAGGCTAATATTTCATTCATGCATTAATACGTTAAGTAGTCTGTCAAAGAAACTCTAATGACTAGAAATAATTTAAGGTAAAAATAAGCTTTTTTTTAAAAAAAAATAAATAATCTGTTGTTTCTTTATCTTTTGTCTGGGTGGATATAAACTCCCTTAATTTTTAAACCATTCTAAAGATTGTTGTATCAAAGTCTATGCTTACAAGGATATATTATGCTTGATCTTGTGTCTCTGTAGCAGTGTGTCAGCATATTACACTACCATTGCTTGGCTGTGGAACTGCCTAGTAGCATGTCTCCTAAAGTGGGATAAAACAATAAAAATAAATTAATCCATTATTGACCTTTATTGCTCCTGAAAGTGCAATAAAGCACAAACTTCAGAAGGAGAAGTATTGAGAGGAGATTTTTTTTTTAATCCTGGTTTTAAAGTCATGATTTACTACTGTTCATGTCACAAATTTATGTGAAGTTGGTACAAACGAAGGGCTCAGATCACAGATACGCAATTTGTCAGTTGAGCCTGGGTAGCACAGATAATAACAGCTAAGTGCCAGATGCACAGAAACCCTGATATCCTGCTTTTAGGGACTTTTTTTCCTTGTCAGCTTTATCCTACAATGGAGAGCTTTCCATCACAGCTGATGACCAATAATATATTCTGGAAAAGCATCTGCTCTTATTCTCCATAAATAACAGAATCATCTCCCTTCTGTGCAGTGGTTACACCAATTAAGCTTTAAAGAAGTGAGAATTAGTAGGTAGAAACTATAGAGAATTGATGTTGCAATAAATATAAATTGTTTAACTTAAGCCGACAAAAGAAATATGGAAAAAATACTGAAGAATCTCTGTTCTTCACTTTTCTGTCCAAAATCAGATATCTTGCCACTGTAACAACATCAGAGCAAGATTGAACTTAACTTATTTTCTGTTCTGTTGCTTTCTTTTTCCCCCCACAGAACCTATTATCAAATTGGCTTCTCCCAGCTTGGTTGCTTGCCCTGTCAAACAGCCAGTGTTTGGGAAGAAAGCTTCTTGATGGTGCACACGCACAAAACAGTGAAAGGTATAGCCTGTTTTATTTTAGCAGCTGGAATAGAGTAAGGTGTATATTTGGGACTATAAGAGCAGAAATCACTGTATGTGCTGCTAAGTGACTTTATTTTACGTTTCTGTGATTTAGTGATGTGTATATTTTAAGTATATTAATTCTGGAGTATGTGTTCATCATGGCTTCCACTGTACCTGTTAGAATTTTGCAAGGAGTTTTATAAATGTTTTAGTCATGGAGAAATGCTTTGCATCTGCTTTATCTTTCTTTCTTCCTTCACTTATGTTCAGAAGATTAGTCTGTTCTGAAATATTGTTTTTTTTTTTTTTTTTTCCTGGTATATGGTAACCACATGAAGCTCTTTTACTAATGAGACTAGGGAGGCATCAATAAAGGCACCTGTTTGTAAGAAGTAGCATTGTATAGAGCTTCACAAACCAGCTGGAGTAGTTTAAGCCAGGTGAGATAGTAATGAATTCCATAAATTTTTGTCTGCCTGCCTGAATATATTAATTCTGACTGTTCCGTACAGCCTGTGTGATAAAAGCACAGCATCTCTCCAGGATGAGTGAAAGCCTTGATTCCTTGGTGTTCCAGGTAGCTATTAAGCAGCACCCCGACTATGTCATATTGTCCAATCATTTTTCAAAGGGTGGGACTTAGCTTCTTTAATAGAGGCATCTAATGTCATTTTAAGTACTTTCCAGGAGCCGAGTTGTCTTCGTGGGGCTGACACATGACACCGGACTTGTGGGAGACTCTGGGCCTCGGAGAGCAGAAGTTAGAGGCCAAATGGGATATTCTGGAGCATCTACAATATTGCCAGATGTTTCTCTAGTTGTCTGAATGTTGACATAGGAAGATTTTGAGGAGAATGGGACTGTCCTTTGGCTTCTGAATTTCAAAATGGGCAGCTCTCTTATGCTGCCGACCATTGGAGAGATTTATTTCTAAGCACTACATCTTTCTTCTTGGAAAGGTTGATTAAAACTGTTTTCTATCAGTTTAGCTGGCAAAACTGTGACATTGTGCCATCCAAGGGAGGATGAATTTTAGGTTTTGTTTACATGTTCTGTGTTATTCAGGTGTGGTGGCTTCCTCCCCACATTAGGAAAAACGTCTTTTTAAAAAGATGTCAGGAAAACCAGCAAGAAGTAAAGAAAGACGTGTTTGTGACAGGAAGTTTTCGCTTACTGCAGAGATCACAGATATTCTGAACTAAGCCATTATGTTCTTTCCTGATGAACTTGTAAAACTGCAGTAGTATGATTGTCCCACCACTTGAAAAAAATCTTTTGTTCAGTTTTCTAAGATATATGGGACTTCGGTTCAGAATGAATGATATTCTAGTTGCAACTGCTCACTTTTAATGTAAATAAAAATGTGGATCCAAAACTCAGACACATCTGGCCAATTTTTAGTCAGCTTTATAGAAAAACTGAATTTAAATCTGACTTTTCAAAGCTCAAGAAACCACACGTGCTTTGTGCAAGGCTGCTGATTCTGAATGTCATCTGGTGGTGTTGGAACTTTGAAGAAATCTGGTCATGAGTTGTGATGAAATTAGAGCTGTGTTTTGAGGGCCCCTATGCCTTCCTTTCCTCCAGAAATTGTTGTCATGGTATGTCGAGCTCTTTTGAAGGTGTCTGTATTTGGCTGTGTGAGTGTTCCCTGCTGGTGGTTGCCCTATGCGTTCTGGTGGAGGAGCCCTAGCGGCCTCGCTATTTTCTATCTGCTGCTTCACCACACCAGAACCAGTTTACTTCTTGCTGTTTTCTTTTTAGCCATGTTTATTAGGATTTGTTTACGTAGCACTAGATATTTAACTGTAACCTATATGGACCAACAGGTCTGGACTGAGACTCAGCAATTATTTCAATTGTTTGGCATTTGCTTGTTTGTCTTCCTGGAATTAGATTTACACGAGACATTTGGTGTGGTTGGAGGAAGACTATGCCCTAGCATAAAGAGAGCTGTGCGAGCTCTTCTCTTCCAGCAAAGCACAGGACATCATTCCATGGGTACCTCACTAGGAAAGCATCGAACACTGACAGCCAGGCTCTGCTGCAGACCCAGAGCGGTGACTGCTGAGATAAGAGCCAGGCAGGTCAGCATAGGACGGCTCGTCCCTAGTCTGGGTGTCGACACAAACCAGGGTACAGGTTTAAATAAATACGGTCTTAGCTTGCTTCCCTTCACGCTGACGCAGCAGAGACACATCTGAATCCCTTGAGGAAAACTCCACCCTCTGCTTTTTTTATGGTTATTACTCAGATCAGTGAAATCTCTCTGCCAAAATCTGGATGCGAAAATAAATACTGAATGCTATGGCAAAACTTGTTCCGAATAGTGTTTGTGGCAGGCGTGAGCACCTGCCCACGAGCGCTAGAGGATGCTGCCCCACAGGGATCCCGCTGCCTTCCCAGCGCGAAGGAAAACTGCTTTCAGTCACTTGTTGGAATAGGGATGTTTCACTGGAATGTCCCCAGTGAGTAGAAGTAGATAATTTTTTAATTCTTTACTAAACACGTAGGGAAAATATTTTTATTATGTATGTGAAAATAAGTTTATTTTAAAATATCCCATATAAACTTTTAAATCAGGATTAGGATTCCATTTCAATAGATAACATGGAAACGTAGGTGAAGAACAGTTCAGACAACCTATATACAAAGCTACAGAGTTGTCTAGTCTAGGGCTCCAGTCTCAGAAACTGACCTTTGACAACAAATACAGAAAAGCTATCAGGTTTGACATTTGTTACAGGACAAGCCTCGTTGTTCTGTACTAGAACTTCTTTTTCCTTTCAATAATGTACATTGGTTTTAAGTGCTTATAAAAACTATACAAAATAGGAATATTTTCTTGTTGGACAACCATGTGAACTTTCATCTTATTTTAATATGAAGAACAAAATGTAAAAATGTATGTAGAAGACCTCAATAATTAAAAAAAGTCCTAAGAACAAGCAGGAACGGCAACCTTACACTTCAAAGAAATTCCTATTTAGAAATTGCCTGTTACAGTGTTTGCTTTACAAATCCTTGCATATAGAAGTAATGCTAAAGAGCATTCTAAATTATTATACATGAGTTACAAAAGACTAATTTTTAGTATGTTAAAGACAGCTGCATTTCAAGTTTTCCACTGACAGCCCTGCCTTACACAGCCATGCTGCTCAGTTCTTAAAAAGAGAGCATAACATTTGTTCATCTCTCAGTCCCTTTGTTCTTTTCTGGGCTGTCAGAGAAAATGTCAATATCAATTTTTGGGTGCGATCTGAAATGCTGATAGTATGCTATGCTATCCGTCCATCAAGATCTACATTTTCCTAAACAAATGCATACACGTGGAAATAAATACAAGTCTTGGCTGCAAATATACTGTGGGGTTGGTGTTTTATGGTTTTGTTTTGGTTTTACTATAGACTCCCGCAGAGAAAAAATGGAACAGGCCAAGTGTTAAACGGCTTGTTCTGCTCACAGGAATGTAAGGAACTGATCTTACCCAAACCACTGTAGGTGAGTAAAAAACCATCGGGAAGTCAAAACGCAGGAAGTCAGGAGAGTTGGCCGATAATTGTATGTAATTTTCTTTTTGTAACAGTGGCTCTGGGGAAAAGTGAGACATACGAACAGATGATTTGAACTGATCTAAGTGCAGTAGCTGTTGGAAGGTGTGATCTCCCTCCCTCTTCACTGTTTGTGGCTGCAGAGTCTAACCCTACCGTTGCATCTTGTTCTCTGCTGGTTGGACCATCTGAACTGGTTCAATGCAGGGTTCTACAAATAAAAACCCAGTGCAATGGAAGGAATGAGAATATGTAGCTGGGAATGGTCTTGATAACAGTATTGCCCCTTTCAGTGGCAGTAGAGCTTTATATAAAATGTAACTCTCTTGCTTAATTAAATTCTAATTTAATTTATTCCGGAACTGGACCCAAGATGTATGTGCTGGTAGTGTCTCTGGTTTGATAAATTTGCACTTTAGAAAGCATAGTCTTCATTGCCCTGAATTAATGCTGTTCTGTATGTCAGGTTTACAAGCAGGGGACTGCAGTAGGAGCTGATAATCTGTATCCACTTTACCTTATTTCGGTGGAGTGAGTTGCAAGCATCTCTTTCTTCAGTCTTTATTCAGGTCATGAAAATTATTTAGATTTGCATCCTGAAGTTAAAATGATTGGTATAGTTTTTCCTTTTGTATTTTAAATATGTTTCTGCCATCACATAAAGATGAAGAAAAATGCACTGTAAAACAGAATTATAACAACTAGCAAATTTTTTCCCCCCGAATCATGTTTTTCTGCTGTGTTGAAATGTTTGTACAGTGCTAATGCCCAGGATTGGTTGTTTTCCAAAAACATTCTCACATCCCTTGAAAGAACAAGCAGTTATCTGAATGCACAGAAGAGATTAAAAATGTGCAGATTGCAGGACTGAAATCTGAGTGATTTTAAGAGAAATACAGCTGACAGATTGAGAGGAAGACAGTAAAACAAGGATTGCAGTACTAATTTTATCCTCCACTTGTGAATGGATGTTACATAGAATTGCTTAAGAAATATCTGCAGATTTCTTTTTCCTCTTCTGTGAAATACCTTGGCATCTCCTGAATTACTAATGACACTGAAAAGCAGAGTAACCTCACAACTTGTTTTCTGTAGGCATTGTGGGGTCTGGATTGTTATATTCCAGAATCTCTTTAAAAGTCAGGGTTAAGCAAGAAGTCAGAATAACGCTTTATAAAAGGGTAAACTGACATTTATGCTTGAGTTCTCTTGGGGCCTATAGTCGCTTCAACACGGAACTGTATTTATTTCCCCTATACTTTTGTTCTGTTGCTCTTTATGTGGTTGAAATCTTGCATGCAACTTCACTTTTGAAGTTCACTTTGAAACTAGTTATATAACTAAGACTTATGTACCTATTTAATAGACACTTGGATTTTCTTATATTATTGGCAGGTAGAATAAATGCAACATGACTTCTGTCCTTTCAGAATGATGGTTTTTGATGTGGATATAGATTTATTTACAGTAAGCCTCCCTTTTGGAAACAGCTTTACAGTGATATCAGCTCAAGAGTGTCCTCATTTCTGCCCCTTGATAAGCAGAGGTTAGTAAACATCCTCTGTAAGTCCAACAGTGCATGAAAAATGAATCCATTTGTGCACCTCTATAGATTATCAACAGTTTGTGCAGATGTTAGTTAATGTGAGTAAAATGTGGGCTAATTATGGGCAAGTCTTTCACCTGGTTTCAGAAGACAAAGCCAGAGCTGGAAGACATGTTGCTTCTTTTCAGAGACATGATTATATTTCAAAGGCTTTCTTTCTTTCTTTCTTCCCGTCCTTTCTTAAGGTTGAAGAGACAAAGACAGATCTAGGGTGTCATTTGAGCGTGAAGGAAACCTAGTCAATATCACAAATCCAGTGAAAATATGGATGCAGTGCTTGATAACATAGTTTCACAAAAAATATTTTATTGGTAGTGATTGTCTAAGTTGTAATAAGTCGAGGTGCTCACTCCTGCTCCCTCAATCACGCCACTACCGTTGTTATTGCAGCAGCATTGTGAACTATTGCGAATTGGGGCCTTTTCTGGATTATAGTTAACACAGCAAATATTTGATTCACCCATCCTGTTCTCTGTGCAACCACACAGACTTCTGCCAGAACTGTGACAGAGCTGAGTGCTGTGGCTGGAGGAAATGGTTGGATGCTTGACCTGGTTTGTCTGATTAAAAAAAGAAGAAAAGAAAAAAAAGTTGCCAAAACTATGGGTTAAGTCTTTGTGAAAGTGACTGTATGGCACATTTGTGGTGGAAAAAGAAAGGACTGTATGCTGGTGAGAGGCAAACCACAAAAATGAGATGAATATAGGAATTGGAATAGCAGATAGGGAGGAGAAAGGTGTGAATATGCAGAGCCTTAAAACTGAAGCCAGACTGCAAATTTAGTGTGGGGCTGGAAATGGAGTTAAAAGTGAGAGTGATATAGTCTAAATCTGTAGTGGATTGTGATAGGACGTAAGCTTACGAGAGAGGAAAAATTACTGTAATAACAGTATGTTTGCAATTCCATCAGTTTATGTATTTAGTGTGATTTTTAGTTGCTGGATTCTTCTGTGAGATGAATAGTTTTCATTAAACAAACAAAACAACAAAAAAGTCAAGTACATCATTACTACTAACCGAATGATCCTGAATGTGACAAAGTCAGAAAAGAGAAAGAAACCATGGTAGTGGGACTAGAGTTTAGCATTATCCAGACCCCATCCAAATAGTTCTTGCCTTACAATAGCGACTTTCTTCTGTTTTCCTGGGAAGGACCTTGATGTCTGAATAACTGCTCATTTCAGGATGTATCACACTTGGGCATTGGAATCCCTTGGTGAAACACAGACTTCTTTAAGGATTTTTTACGCAGTTCTCATGCAGAGTGCTTACATTTCCAGACACTGCATGTGCGGAGTTGGACTCATTATGGCGTTACCACAGAGTAGGAATGATAAACCCACTTGCTACGCAATTGCAGTTCAACCACAGGGTTGATATTCTTTAGGTCGACTCACGGTGTATCTGCATATGTCTCACAGCTGCTTCCCAGGTAATTGAAAAGGTATTCCACTGCAAATGAAATATGAAATAAATTGTATCTGTTAGTCTTTCAATAGAGAACATATAATTTGAATATTTAATAATGAAAACCCTGTTTTATACAGGGTATCCAACAGCCCAGCTGTTAAATCTTGGAAAGAGTGGCTCAAACTGGGCATGAAAGTGATTGTGTATGGGCTTATGCCTTAAGATAACATAGGCTGTAGCACCTCTTTTATAAAGCTCAGCTGCCAAAGGAAAGGGCTCAAAGGTGCATTTTTTTGAGGTATTTTTGGCAGATAAATGATCATGAGTGGGGATTTTCTTTGGAAGGAAATATACACAAGGAAGCAGCACAGGATACTAAAAATGGCTGTCAAGAGAAATTTTCCTAACACACTAGATATTCAGTGTCTATTACAAACAAAATCAATGAGTGACCATTGTGATCCAGAACAAGTAACATACACCAAAAGTATTGAAAGATACTGCTCAGAAAGACAAATGCAGTCATGTGTCTGGCCATAAAGCATTTTAAGCTTATGGGCGTATCTGCTGCTTACTTGGCATAAACATATTCTCCAGTAGCTTCTGATAATTTATAAAATTACCAACCTTTTTGGGAGGTCACTATTTTTAGCATTCAGCCTACTTTTAAAAAATTGGGAACTGCCTTATTGATATTTATTGTCGATTCTGTATCAGATAGCAGCCTTATCTTCTCGTTTCTAAGCAGTTACAGATACTTTGGTGCATTCAGGGTAGGGGGAAAAGAAGAGGGGGAAAAACTCTTAAAAGGAAAGACAGTGAATTACAATGTTTCATATTCTTAGGTTAGATTAGGTTTGTCAGTCAATGCCTTGGAAATCCAAGACCAAGCTACAAGCTCTTAAGGCAACTTCTTTCTCCTGTTTTTTTATTATTATTATTATCCTTGAAAAATACGGCACTACCCTTTTCCTTCTGTGTATCTGTTCAAAATGTTATTTTTAAAGCTTCATCTTTTGTCCATCACTTACTGTTTCCTCTCTGCCAGTGATAAGTCACCGCCTGTAGGGGTACATATCAAACACCCTGTTTCTGTCATAAAGACAAATCTCCTCCTCACTGGTATTTGTTTAATTTTGAGGCTTTCAGTGTATATTAAGTAGTAGAGTCCCCTTACAAGGCTGCGGCGCTTGATGTGCCTGCTTTCTGCAGATTCTGCACAGCGGGTACAGCTCTTCATGAAGAACAGTGGGTTGCACTTCTAACACTATTTTTTAATTTCCTTTTGACTGAATTCCTGCTTTCCATCTTTCATTTGTTTTCCTTCTTTAGCCTTTTCTGTTTTCCTGCCTGCAGCTCTGTTTTTCCTTAGCATCTCCAAAGCATTGTAAAGGACAAATACTGGCTAATCTAATCTCTCCTCCATCTCTTCTGCTTTAACAAAGCTTTTAGCTTCCCCCTCTCTTTGTTTTCTTTACCTTTCTTTCCCTCCTCCCTTGAAAAAAATGTGGCGCTCCTACTTGAAAGGATGGGTCGAGCTGCAGTAGGACATGCAAACACTGTGACTTAACAGAGAAAATCTTAGGAATTTTCCAGATGTCCCTATGTGTTGATACACAGGGCTTGTACCCCCCGTTGCAAAATACGTGTATGGACAAGAATATAAAGAGAAAGATATTTCAGGCTTTCCCCTTCTGATTCCTGGCAGAATTCTTTTGTCTGTTTTAACAGAGTAGCCCAATGTCGGAATACAAAAGCTATATTCTGCCCGATACGCTTTCCAGGTTTTCATTCTTGCTAATGACCGACGGTTTGTCATTTCTGGGCCGCCATTTCCTGGAGCCGCGAGGACAGGGCCTCAGGCCTCTCCTGCGGCTGCCTCTGCTCTGTCTGCCGCGCGCTGACTCCCTCCCAGAGCCCGAGTGTGTCAGCCTGGCAGCGCTCCCAGTCACCGGCAGCGCTGCTGCCTTCCCAGAGTCGGGTCTTGATCAGCACAAAGGATCGACAAATGCAGTGTGTGTAGTTCTGATCCATTGCTGTACTTCATAGAGATTAGGACTTTTTTTTTTTAATTATTAGAATAATATTAGAGTAGAGCAGTTAATCAACGAGCATAAATGTTAATGGATGACAATCCTCACATTTATGGCATAGATGGATCAAAATTTGGGGTTTTTGGAGGCCTTTAGATATGCAGTTAAAAAGAAACCTGTCTTGAATGGTTTGAACTGCTAAAACTGATGTAAGTATGCACTTGAATGTCGTGCATTTCCCGTGTGTTCCTGCTGCTGTAGTGGGCTGTATGATTCCCTTTATAGCAGCACTCCCTAGTTTCTGCTGCATTCCTAAAACAGAACAATCTGCCAGCGTAATCCACTAGCCTTCCTGCTCCCTGCCCTGAAAAAACATTGCCAAAGCTAAAAAGGGAAAATGCTTCTAGCAGGGACTCCAGAATTACTTATGAGAATTTATACTCTGGGCTGTTAATCCACTGTTGCAGCATAAAACACAAGAACACAAAAAATGTAAGCGCAGTGATAGGATGGTTTGGCAGTTTGCCTTTGGCAATGATATCTCAAGAAACGATCAATGCAGTATGGGACAATGCAGAGTAGGATTATTAATTTTACAGAATTGCCTATGTATGAGTCACATCAGCTCTCAAGCAGAGAGGTTTGTTTGTAAAGCAGCTATATGGCGAAAGGTGCTGGCTGGAGCTAAGAGAGGGCATCGGCTTTATTTGTGGTGATTGCTCCTGAGATCGTTAGCGCTTGGATAAATGCAGAACAAAGTGTGTATTCTGTTTGCAACTGGCCTTGATTTATAGGAGAGGCTTTTCTGTAGTGGGTTCTGTGCAATCCTAGATCTTGCATGCTGTATTGGAAGGATGTTTATTTTGCTTTGAGTATTTTAGCTCATTACCTAATAAGTATTGTTTTAATACTGAGCATCTCCCTCTACAAGTCCATTTGACTTTTTTTTTTTTTAATAAGTAACCCTTCGATACCACGCCATACGTTTCAGAATCACGTTTCCATCTATGGTTTCCTCTGCAGTTTGTTGCCGGCCATGCAGTGATAATGCTGCGCTGCCTAATGCAGATGCCAAATTTTGCACAAAGACGTAAAAGCTTTTTGGGGCCTCTCTAAAGATTTGAACTTTAAAACCTTCATCTGAAATTAAGACTTTTTTCCTCCCTGGCATAGCGATAAATCCTCCCACTTCCCCTGCATTAGGGAAGAGAAGCGGGTCCCGTCTCCAGATCCAACGCTCAGGAACCGGCCCAGGATCAAACCGGTTGCTTACACGCCTCTCTCTTTTTTTTTTTTTTTTCCCTTTTTTTTTTTTCTCAGTAAAACGCTCCAAGGTGGGGGAAAAAAAAAAAGCACAACCATCCGAAAAAGCTGTAGAGACGTGTCGGTGAAGGCAGAGCGCGGCCCTCCCGCCAGGGTCGCCCGCGGGGGGCGGCGGCGCGGGGGCGCGGGCGAGGCATGGAGCCGGCCCGTGCGAGTGTGCAAAGACATGGCATCGTGGTGGCTGCTGGATGCGTTGTCGCGTTCAGATGCTGGAAGAGGGGAATCCTCTCTGGATTCGGAGTGGAACGGGCCCCCGTGTCTCGGCCCCCCCGCCCGGGGCCGGCGGGTGTCTCCGCGCCGGGGCGCCCCGAGCCCTCCCGGCCTAGCTTAGCCTCTCTGCTCCCCGCGCAGGATGGCTCCTGCTCGCCAGAGCCGCACAAAGATAATCGCTCAGGAAGTCTTTCGGCCAATCCCCTGAAGCTTTACATTCGGATTTGCCGGAGCGGCCAATCCGGGATTAGCTTTTATGGGGAAGACAGATCATCAAGCTGGAGTGCCAAGCCCTTTCTGCCTGAGTACTGAGAGCCTGTCCTCCATGTTTTATAAGTATTGACATAACACTGTGTTAACAATGCATCCACAGAGGTAAGCCTTACTTTTTACATTTTTTTTTCTCTAAGGCCTATGAGTTGTGGGTTGAGAGCGTGATTCTCTGCGATTTGTCGTGCAAAACTCACACCACAGCACTTTATTAAGTTGGAACTGTTTAAATTTGCTTTCTTGGGTCACATGGTTAGTAGCCATTAGCCACAGCTTTGTTTTGCAGGCTGGCAAAAAGCTTGGCATACCTACTTCTTCACAGGAGGATGGTGTTTTTAGAGTTTATCAAGATCCCGATATTCCAAAGAAGCTTTCTCTCTCTGAGCAGTTTGCCAGCACTATTGTCTGTTGTGTCACATGCCTGCTGAAGAGAAAATGGAAGCTAGGGAGCAGATGCATTTAACTGCCCTACAGGGAGTCAAGCAGGGATAATGGCAGACAGAAGAACAGGCAAGTTTACCTTTCTGAGCAGTGAATGGAAGAGCTAAGATAAGTTATCTCTGAAAAAATATGGGATTTTTAAAAACCTAGACATCAGCAAAAAGTGCTAATGGCAGATTGTAGATCTGGGCCTAGGTGGTGGTGTGCTGTTGCATCATGTTTTTTATGCATCTTATCTTAACTTAAAACGATTATTGAACCTTTTTTCTTGCAGGAGTGATTAATACAACGTGTTTCTCTTTCTGAGGGACAATGTATGGTTAATATTTTGTTCCTTTAAAAGGGAGTTTTTGTTCTGCAGGTTTTGGAAATGGAGCGCTGCTCCATAAAATGCAGCAGTACATTTGTTTATGAATCTGATTCTTTATGAAAAATGTTTTTGAACTGTTAGCTGCTTTCTTTTACATAGTTCAAATAAACTAATATACCTTTTATCTGTGCCTCTTTGTTTTACACTGTATCAGCCACAGTTCTGTGTTGTGGAGTCCAGAGGATATAAAATCATGTGTGGTTCATGACAGTAGTACATGTTGTTCCTTCCTGGGTTTTGTCCTTCTTTTTTTTTCCTCCTAAACTTTGGTTTAATGCTGCGTAATTATTTCAAGAAATTCCTTTTTGATAAATTCTGAAGTCTGCCAGCCTCTTGTATCTTCTTAACTGGAAAAATGAGATGGGTGCTTGAACACTTGGTAAGTAAGCAGCATGCTACTTTCTGAACGTTTTTAATAGTTTTCCAAACATTTTGCTTTAACTGGGTCAGTTAGTCCAGCAGATGAAGTAATGATAAGTGGTTAGTCATACATAAAATTGGATTTGCTTAGCGTCCATGTTAAAGGACCTGTACATGTAAACTGTTCCAATTTGAAAGCACTGTTTTTTAATATTTTGCCTCTAAAATTTGAAGCTTATACTTCCTGTTTACACTTCAGGCCGGTGAAAGATCTTCTTTCTGTTTGTTTGTAGTTCATGAATTACCGTATTTGTAGGGCAAAGCGCATTTTCGTTGTTCCTTAAGCTTTTGAGGTGTAATGAAAGTGCTAGTACTCAGCAATGAAGTGACCTTGTGAAGTAAAGTAAATAATGCTTAATGGATATGTGTGTCTGATGCTATACGAAGTATAATCTCAGACGAACTTGTTTGATTTATAACTAATTTAGAACATTTTGTGCCCTTTACTGAGATTTTTAATTGTAGCCCTTGCATGCTTGTTTTAACAAGCTGTTTTTCAGTGAACACTGGTATTGTCACAAAAGCAGAGGAAGGATGCTCTTTTGTGCTTTTAATGTAATTTTTGGACTTGTTTTAACAGTCCACACTTGTTCACGATTTTAGGAAAGAACTTAACTGCTAAGCTAGTTTTGCAAATGACTGCACCCAGGCGCAGTTACTTGCTAACTTTTATAGAAGGTTGCCATGTGTTTGATAAAATTCTGTAACACAGCAATTTACCCGTGGTTACTTGTTTGCCAGTATGAGTACCTGTCTTAGAATATCTCACCTTGCTTAACAGCCCTCCTCCCATCATTCCCCCCCACCCAAATTAGATTATAAGAATGTCTCATTCAGTTTGCAACCCGAAACACTTCTAGGTTGTATCATCATGTTTCATCTGATAGCATTTTTGTATGCAGTATTAATGTGTTTTTCAGCACAATTGGAAGTGCTAACACAGCTAAGAAGTTATTCTGGTTTTTATTCTTCAATTGCTAAAACGAGAAATTACACTTGGACATAATTTTCCTAGCAGTTGTTTATACACATTAGCAGTTTACTTTCAGTCTTAAACAGTGTGCAATATAATATTTGTTTAATATGAGGAAGTAGGAGTAAGTGATCTGCAATCAGAAAGCTTGTATTAAAATGGCTCCCACAGGTTTTGTTAAACCAGGATCTGTTTCAAATCTGCACCTCCAGACACACAGCTGACAGTGAGGCATATTTGTATAAGCTGCCCTTGTGCATGTAATGAAACATAGCATCGTGAGTCTGTTAAAGTTCACTATTTTTAATCGCTCAAATATAATTCTTTTATAGTTCACAAAAAATAAATGTCTGCATTGCAGCAAGATGTCTGAGGTAAGGTAGAGACAGCAGTGTTGTTTCACAGATCAGCCCAATCGCGCTGCTCGGGGGAGTGCTGGAGCCAATAGAAGCAGAGGGTAGGTTAAAGACTGACAATTGCAGTGGCAAGACTGAGAAAGGCCTTCTGGAAATTTCTGCCATCTTTGTTCCATCTAAGTAAAGCAAATTCAGCCAAGCTGAAGAATTTCATATATTTTTTGGTGCTTTGTCAAGGTATGATGTTATCAGTTATCACTTGCTTTCATAGATTGCATAATAAGAAGCACTCTGTGCTGTTTATTCTACTGTTCAGGACAGATGGAATGTGGGGTTTTGTGTAAGTGATAGGCACCGGGGAAAAGGCACATATTCTTTCTACCCAAGGACTGGGTCTTCTTAATATCACAATTAGGCAGGACATGTATGAAGCAATGTAGCTGAGGTTTATTCAGCTTGTAGCAAATGGCCATTATTCTAATGTAACTAGCAGTTAATCGTATAATTGCACTTGAATTTTTCTAGCTACTAAAGAGTAATTTAAATTGCCTAGGATAAATATGATTAGCCATTATTATTTAGTGCCAACATCCAGTTACTTTTGTAATTAGCTGGACAACAAATGCGGGGAGGGTGGGGGGGGGAACAAGGAGGGATCTGAATTATGAATTATGATGAAAACAGTAGCTTTTTAGAAGTTACATGCCTCTTTCATTCTTTGCAGGCAAACTGTTTTAGTTGGAAGCTAAATAGTGCTAGGGAAAAACTGAGTGATTTCTTTAAACAAATGGTACTATTTAACATACTGAGAATGAAAAAAATGCAGGATATAAACCACTCCAAATGTGACATTTCCCCTCCCCCCCACCAATCTGGCAGGAGTATTGAGATGTAAGGGAAAACCTACATTGCTACTGAGGAAGCATGTAATAAAAGGAGCATCATGCTCAAAAATCATAAATAGATAGATTATGTTACAAATATGTAGCCCTTTATATCGGTGTCCACAAACTTCAGTTGGCTTGTTTTCCTCAGCTATGGTCCATTTTGTGATGCCACTTTTGCTTGGTGATTTTGGTTTTGTTTTTCTTTCCCCTTTTCCTTTGTTTTCAAGGTATTGGCCATGTGGATCCAGTAGCTGAAAAGTGATAGGTCATGGTCAATTTTCCAGAGCAATGGTGGCACTCCAGCAAAATTTGTTAAAGGGCAGTAAATCTCAGTAAAAGCTCTCCTCTTCTCTGTCTGGAATTCAGGGTATTAATTTGAATCTCCTGAGTAACTTAGAAGTTGGACATAACCTTTGCCCATGCAGAATATGGTAGACATTGATTTTCAAATTTTGCTTTTTTGTGGATCCCTAATATTTTTCCCATGGCCACATCAATCCCATTCTAGTGAATATAAACCTGTTAGACTAGGTTTGATTTACGTGGTGATAGTCTGTAAACCCCTTCGCAGCAGTATGCTGGTTGGGAGGGGTCTGCAAACCAGAGACCGAAAACTGTCACAGTGGGCCATCAAGCTTGGCCCTTTAAATTGTATTTAGAAAGTATTTAAAATAGGTTATTAATAAACATGTCTTTTATTCATGGGTTAAAGTCTAGTTTAGAAATAGGAACTGAGGGGGTTTTATTTGATAGAAGTTATCTGTCATTCTTATGTTAACCCTTTATAGTCAGTTGTCACAGCATCTGTGTTTCATACTGTGAGATTAAAACCATGCTGTAGCAGGATGTTAACATTCTTAATTTAGCTGATATAAACCTTTACTTTCAAAGATGACTGTTCTCAGCCTATGTTTTTAGCATCTGAAATCCTATAGCTGTTCTGGTTGCCTTGCTCGGGCCTCAGCTCTGTAGTTTATAGTATTAAAGAAGACGGTGTGACAGCTAGGGTGTTCCTATCTCTTTTTTTTTTTCTTTTGTGGAGCTGTTTTGAATGCACACTGAATAAGAGTAAGATTTAAAAAAAAACCCTAAATGTTCTTTAAATTAAATATATATATATTTACCTTGTTATCAGAAGTAGCTAGCTTAAACATTGCTGTGTGCAGATATCTGAGCAAGCATTTTGTGTATGTTAATAGTTTAACGCGAATTAAGCATTTTGTAGGGAATTCTGCGAAAGGAAACTTAAAATGTGAGGTGCTCAAACTGGAGAGTGAATTTAAAAATTGAGTGAGTTCCTTAGTAACCTGTGACTTCACAAAACTGCCTGTCTTGTGCCTTTTTAGTTTAACATTTGGATGTCAAGCTCCTTTTGTCATACTTTACCATTTCTGATATTTAGATGCTTGCTTTGAATGTAGCACTGTTGTTTAAACAAGAGGTCCCGTTATTGAATAAACTGCTACCATTTTAGCTACAGTGCAGGAATGAGGCAGTGCAGTGCTGTCAGACGCCATTTTAAGAATCCAGCATAAATAGCATAGCTACCGATGAGTAAGAGACTGTTATAGGTGAGTGCTTATACAAAGCTGCTATTTATTCAGCAATGGCATGCAAATATTTTTTTCAAGTTTTTATTGAATGCACTTTTTTGAAATCATTATTTAGAATTGCTACTCACAAATGTGATGTAGGAGATGCAGGAGTTATCATAAGGATGAAATTCAGTTTTAGTGCTTACAGTCTTAAATATTTTTTTTTTGTTTTCTATGAATTAAAAGGAAAAATGAAATTCATAAGTATATAGTTCTTTATTTTAAATTAATGTGTATATTCCCTAATGTAGATCTAGACTGTGTATGGGGGCATTAGCTGTTTCGAGTGGTTTTCCATATCTGTCAGTTTTTCTTGGTTAAATGTCAAGGTGCAGTAGTTCATCTGCAACTTTTAATTGCTCTTTGTAGTTAATATAGGTTAGAGCAGCTTTACATATTTTTGTATATGTACATTTTTTCAGGTAAGTACTCCTATGAGTACAGGAATGATTTTCCTGAAAAGAAAAGTCAGCAGTTTATTTACTGATCTGAAATTTGAAAAACCAAACCCTCTCTTCAGTTTAATAGAGAACATATTTAAAAATTAGGCAGCTAAGTTCTTTCTGCATTTTTACCTAACTATCAATATATCTTGTGTGTTTGCAATCCTTATTTTTATTCTTTCTGTCCCCAGCTATGCCCCAAGGAATAACCTCCACACCTCTCCTCATTCAGACATGTTAAACTAATTTTGTATGAAACAAATAAGTTTAATGTTTTAGAAAACAATTTCTTTTTTTCTTTTGTCTAAGTTTTGTCAATACCATTAGCGATGTTTTAAATACGTTTTAAATGATTAAGTGGTGTTCAATTGACAGTGAAACTGGCAAAGCTTTAATTTCAGTTTTGTTCTTCAGATATGTTTCTCTACATTCATTCATCTTAATGAGGAAGTAAGAGTAGCTTACAGAATGACATAAGGTATTTATTGTATTCATCTAGGTAATTAACTGAGTATATACCAGTATCGTTTCTGATCTGCAACCTCAGAGCATCACGTTCGTAATACACTTACAAGATAGTATTGCATGCCATCTAAAATAGCAAGTCTAAGCCCTGCAAAAATGAATTCTCAAAATAAAACTCTCTAGAATAGTCTACTTGATTGCATAGTTATTGTTTCCATAGAACGAGATGCTTGTTTATAATTGTTTTGCTGCTGGTTTTAATTTTTTTCTTATTTTGTTATGGGAAATAGCAAGGTACCTGTCACTAAGGACCTGTTTTTCTTGGATTGTATAATTTGAAATCTCTTGCTAATGAAATTCTGTGTTTAGAAGTTTGTGCTTTATGAAGCATTTTCAGAATATTGTTTATATTGATGGAAAGTGAAAAGGTGAAAAGATCTGTCAGCTTTAGAAAAGTTGCTGTAAACTTGCTGTGAATTGCTAGCATGTATTTACAAACTTAAGTCTTAAAGATTACCACTACAATCATCACCGCCACCATTCAAACAATGTCATGTTGTGCAAGTCATAATACGTTACAGCAAATAAAACAATGGGAGATGCTTCTGAAGAGCTGTGAATTTCAAGTATGTTTGACAGCTAAGTCTAATGCTCTTATTTAACTGCTCTCCCCCAACATTTATTATTTTTTTTTAACAATCTCAGTGATTTTCTTACATACTTAGATGTTCGCACCCTTAAAAGATTGAGCAAGATTAATTGTAGTAGAGAATGTGGAGATGCAGTCTGTTCCTCTAAGGCTCAGCTTTTGTAGTATAGTGTATAATTGCTGAGTTTTATTTTAGTTGTGAGTGACGCACAGTGTGCATACATGTGCACAAGATGTGTGCACCTCCATTGCTGAGAAGAATGAAGAACCTTTGTGTTGAGTGGTGAATGCATTTTTGACTGTTCGTTTATACTTGAAATCTTTGGGAAAGCTGTATTCAGGTGTCCTTTATGTGGTGTGTCAGAGATATGTCAAGTCAAGATACTTTGTTCATCTTGGAGCTGCCTGTGAAGAATGTTTTTCTTGTCTCTATAGATCTATTGAAAGTACGCTCAAAAAGATGATGGAGGAAACTGGATGAATTTCCTAAAGTAAACTCATTACATGGGGAGAGGCAGATTAGAGCCGAAGAAACCTCATGCACCCTAAGTAATTCATAGGAGCCCTGACCTGTAACACCTCATGGTGCTGAGTTTGGGCCCACAAGTGCAGAGCATCTTCAGTCAGCTCTGGGGCTTCCTGCGCTGCTTTGAGCAGGGTTGTAGGAACAGTTCCTGCTGCTGTGTTGCTGCATTCATCTGTCACACCCATTTCTCAACTGTGTCTTTCAATACTGACTTGTAGCAACTAGTGTGTTTTTCTTGTTGTAGCATGTTCCCCAGAGCTTGTGATTTGAACAAAATGGCACCTGATAGATTTTGGATGCGTCTGGAATGTTATGATTGCCTTAAAGTAACTTAAATGTGAGCCACTGCTAGAAGGATATTACTCTTTTTTCCCCTTCCCCACATGTGGTACACTCCCATTTCCTCTCTTCTGCACATCCAGCTGCACAGTGAGCTTGATCACAGAACTGATTCATTAAAATGAATGTGATTTCTGGAACGTGAGGGTAGGGATTGGGGAAACCATTCCTTTTAGTAGCAACCTGTGTAAAATTGTCTTAAGACTTCAACCTTAGTATCATAAAGACTTGCATGTCCTAGTCGGTGGCTGAAACTGGATGTATATTTTAAGACCAGGTAATGTGTACTGCCAAATTACTTTACTCTTGACAGAATTAATGTGTGTTTTTAGATATGTACTTGTGTATGTTATTAATTACATATGATGTTTTAAAAATATGAGTTTCGTTACAGTTTGGCTATATTGAAATAGGATTTTATAAGGGGGGAGGGGAAGAAAAGAACAGCGCAACATGGGAAGAGAACAATGAACCTATCCTGTGAGCCCATCCCTTTCCATTGCTTAAGAAAGAGAAGGGGCAGAGGCAAGTGATGCATGAAATGTTTTGGTGTCTGCAACACACTGCCAGCTCCTCTTTGCTGAAGGCCCTCTGGGAAAGGGTGTAACAAATGTGCAGGGTAATTGATCTGCCCATGCAGAGTAAATCGGTGAGCATTGTAATACAGTCGACTATGTTATGCTTTTAATCTACCCATGCAAAATAAATCTGGGCAGCATTGTGCTAGGGTCGCCTGTGCTACTCATTTACCATAATTCTGGTCACATGGTTGCCTTTCCTTGCTGCTGAAATTAACAGTGTAGTCCATGAGCTGGGAGCTTGGATGCTGGTAGAATAACTCTTCAGTGTTTTATGCCTTTAAAGAGCTTAATTTGTAAATTGTTGATGTATACAAATGACAAGTAAGGAAAAATGATTTCCTGAGTTCACGTGTTTGCTCTCGTCTTTGCGCCTTCCATACATTGACCTCGGTTAATTTGTACTAAAAATGTTTGCTGACATAGCTGTCCTGTTTAGAAGTGCGAAAGGAATTGCAACCCGCCCCCCCTCCCCCGTAGTTGGTTGTTAATTAAAAGTAGTTTTGATAAATACCAGACTAAAAAGTCCTTCTGCTGGTAAGTTTTACTTGGTTTAGGAAGCTGTTTTAACTTATACCAGTAATAAGCCTGCTGCTAATATAAACTGTTTGTCAGCCTGAAGAGTTTCTCTGATACAAATTTAACCAAGCCCTCGGTGTTATTTCTGTGCTCTGATAGCTGTCTGGTGCAGATTTAGCCACAGTGGCTAAAGCAAAAGTCTCTAGCTATCCTCTTGGCCTCTGTGGCAGAAATTAGCTGTCCCTAGAGCTGGAGTGGCTGAATGGAATCTCAGTCCACTCCATAGCAGCAGTTGCTCACAGTTTGCTGTATCAATGTAAATTGGTATCAGCAGCAACTTGCGTTATCAGACTAGACAGTAAGTTATCACTACAGAGGAAAAGATTTACATCCCGCTTGGCTCTTGTGCTCTGGCATTATTAATGGGCAGCTCTGATGCCTGCTTCAGGCACCATAACTGCATTTGTTCATCATTTTGAATTTGGGCTTGCTTCATGTCATATGTTTGCTTTTATCTTTCGCCTATGACAGTCAGATCTTCAAATATTAACTCTGCACCTTTTTTTTTGTCTCCCTCCTTCCTTCCCCAAACTAACTTAACTTGCCAGGTTAGTTCAGTTATTTTCTTGAATGGTATCACTATAAGAAAGTAGAACATCAGCAAGTCAGATATAGTTTGTCATCTACTTGATCACTTAATCCTGCCTAGTCTGAATTAAAACTGTATACAAGATTAAATGGTTAAATGATAGTAACAACTCTGTTCTGTTTACTCTTTATTGTAGTTTATAACTGGTAGAGTTGTATTCCCAATAAATTATAAATATCCTGTTTTCTGTTATGTAGTATAGTTTCAAAATCTTTGAAATTATTTATTTAGTAGTTCTTAAAATTGCATGTTTCCTTCCAATTCTGCAAGCTGTTCTGTGTTGCTAAATCTTCTGCTTCTGCTAACTTGTTCTCTGATGCTGGTGGGTGTTTAAATGTTAGCAGGCACCTGTCCCCACAGTTTATAGAGGCCTTCGATTAGGAGCTATGAGGAACAGAATTCCTGTTTGTCCATCATATACAATTTATACAGAATGTGACGTAATAATCGGTGCATTTTACAAGATTGTCCTTAGTGTGAAAATGTTACCTTTGAAATTGTTAACATGCAGCATACATGTGTACCTGGATTGTTTCTCTTCCTGTTTTGGTCAATGTCTACCCCGGCAAACAGCAAACCTTTCATTTTGCTAGACATTTGAATACAGTTGTTTTTGACAGTGCTGTGTTGAACTTCTGTACATGAAGTTAGACGTAGGAATAAACCAATCTATAACTATTCTAATTCACCTTTTTAAATCCTGCAGCTTGGCTGAAGAGGAAATAAAGGCAGAGCAGGAGGTGGTGGAGGGGATGGATATCTCCACTCGATCCAAAGGTGAGTAAGGAGTATTTAATTTTTGTTTTACAACATATGAATATTTGTAAACCTGGATAGCGAAACTGTAGTCTACCAGGAAGCTGCTCTTGAGTGAAGACTCAAGACTCACTGGATTTTTCACGATGACTGTTGTAAATTAGGAAGTGTTTTAATTTTGGCTTGAGTTTTATTGTCTATCAAACTTCCCCTCCATACAGACTCTGTTTTCTGCTTTGTGAATAACTAAGGTTAAATAATGAAACTCAGCCTCTTGTATCATCTCACTTATCATAGCTTCCTTTAAAGTACTTCTACATTTGCAATGTAGGAGAAAATAGTAACAGTAGTAATCATACTAAGGCAGCACTGTTTCCTACAGTAATGGATCCTCGTTTTCCTAAGAGTAAACATAGTAAAATTTCTGTTTCCAGAAAAGTTGATCTTGTGGGCAGTTTGTATTTCATGGATACTTATATGTCCATCCTATTACCATGACGTGAATTGAATGTGGTGGTAGAATTTCGGGTGACTTGAGAGTTTGTCCTCCTAACTAAGGAATTTCTGTCCCTCATTTCTAACAAACTCCTTTCTGGAATTTTCCCTATGAATGAGTTATTACAGGCAAATGATGTCTCTCAGTATAAAAAAAGCCAAATATGTAACCATTTATATGAGTGTAAATATTCCCTCTGTTGTTTGGAGTGCGGGAACAGAAATGCCCTTCAATCAGAATACTTGCACATAATTGTTTATTCCCGTTCGTTTTAATGGACTGCCAGCTGCCGGTCAGTCTCCTTTTGTACTTGCAGCTGACTTTGCAGCTCAGTTTACTTGAAAGCCACTTCTGTAAAATGGCAGCAGTGGTTACTACCATCCTTTTTAAATTCTCACACATATCCGCTTATTCTTCACTTTTCTACTGCAGGGCTCATAAGTCTTACTAACTCTGAGTGTGCAGATGTAATCGTCTTGAAAACATGGCACAGGTCACGTCTGCATTGCTTTATTTTTTTAAGGAGGAAGCCTGGGTACATAACATAGTTAAAAAATGCATTTATGTCTTATTTGTGCTAACAGACAGTACATTTCTTGTTTGACTTCCCCTGGTATGGTTAAATGAGGTAGGACGTATGGTCTGACAGCTCAGAAGAGATTTGCTTTCTACATTTGCTCCTCCTTCCTGTCTTTTTCTCCCTTTGCTTCTGGTTTTTGCATGTCACTCTCCAGCACTGGACTGCTTTTGATGTTAACTTATCTCTCTATTTCAGTTTTCTAAGGCAGCAGAAAATAAACCATTTTTTGTTGCTTTAGTGGTCGCTGCTGAATGGGGTAACCTCCCAGCTGTGTACTCTGACTGCTTTACTTCCTCTGTGGTGCTTGTCAGATCCCAGCCACTTAACTTTCTAACCAACTTAAAACCTGGAATATTTTCCAGCTGTTTAGTGGCCAGTTTGTTTATCAAAGAGTTCAGTGAGTATGAGAACTTAAATAAAGAGACGAATGGGGTTATTAAATGCATTTAGCTGCACATGAAATCTCAGCTTCGTTTCTCCTTAGAAAGCCTTTGGCCCACATATTAATACTGATAAGAATTTCACATGCATCAAGTGAGCTATACCATTAATTCTGTCACTCTGATGTAATCATGGTCTAAAAGTCATTTAGGAGTTTGATGCCTCGTCCTGCAGATGTTTGCGTTTTAGTGCAGTTACTTTAATCAGCTGGGAAACATGTAAATTGTCCATACAAAAAATTGCAGTTCCAGCTCTAGTGCTGGTCTGACCTCAAGGTGCACTGCTTCAATGGATTAAGCCCACAGAAAACTTTTTTACTGTTTTTGTAGAGTTTAGATGAAGTTTTTCTGGGCAGTGAGCTGGTTTAATACCTCATGGTTGTAGAAAGGGTTGGTCTTTCATCTCCTGGCCTTCTCAGCCACATGATCTTGCAGCTGCCTTTGCTTTGTGGGCTCTGATCATTTCAAACTTATTGATTCAGGGGGAGCTAACTTGGCAGAAACAGGCTCATGTTTTCATACTGAGCGAGTTTGCTGTTGACACAACTCCCTGAACAAGCTTCTAGGCAAGCTCTGGTAGTGATTGAAGGGACAGTGGTTTGGAAGACAAAGACAGAAACACCACAGAACTAGTTTAGATTGGCCCAAGCTGTCGTTGTGTGGAAGTCGCTGGTCTGTACACAGCAGGACTCAGTGTTTTAAACACAAGAGAGAGTGATCTGAACGACCATAGTAACAATTAAAATTAACAGAGGTTGAATTAATTTAGGAATAATGGAATTGATGTTTATTTAACTAGATACCGATATGCTTTAATTGGTTTGTTAAATTAGACAAAGATGTTGACGAAACCCATGCCAGTACCATTTTAAGGGCAAGAGTAACAGTGACCCACGCCAAGATATGTCTTTTTTCGGTGAAGAAGTGATGTGGCTTGTAAGGGAATCGTGGGACTTGCCTATAAGCCATCTTGCTTTGCTGTGTTCCAAACCTAATCTGTGAATTAGTGGTAGAACTTTATACTGGTTAAACATGTAGTTTTGCATAGAAAGTATAAGGGTCATAAATTTGCTTAGTAAAAGAGCTGGCTGTATTATAGACCTGCTAAAATGAATCTTTCTGGACTGCTGTTATCTGGATGGAGACAAGTTTCTCTGTTAGTTTCGTGCAGTGTTTCTGCAGCAGGAAAAGTCAAACCAGAATTTATGAAATGTTGTTACACTTGGTCTGAGGTCGAAGTAGCGCAACGGGGTTCTAAACTGGTGGGATTGTGGTAACTTCCTTTTGTAACAGTGATCTTGTTCAGAATTTTGCTGCATGTCTTTCAGAAAAGGTGTACATGAGGAAATAGACGCTGTATAGACAAATCTGTCAGGGAAGCATACAGCTCCTCTTGGTTTGTTTGGATTTTTTTGATGGTCTGAGAAGCCTGTGCAGGAGATCAATCAGTGGTATTGTATAACTTCATCATTGTCCTGGAGAAGCTGGTATGCTGCAATTTTGTAACCTGACTTGCTCTGCTACAGTTTGTAGAGCTGGTTTGAGGTCGTGTCTAAAGAGAGAAGATAAATTAAATTGCTTTAAAATCAATTATGCTTCTTCATGAACGTTGTTTTGGTATAAGCAGTTTAATTTTCACTGCTATGAATCAATTCCAGTTCAGTTTAAGCTAAGGTGAAGGATGCATTGTTTAATCTATAACAAGAGCATTAATGTAGCCTTTGAATCCGTTTAAGTAAGATAGTGGTTTCAAAGCAGCCTAAGCTGGTCAAACTGCTCCATGCAGCAGTTTTATCCACTTCCTTCCATACCGAAGCTGGCAGGAAACTAACTGAACCGTAAAACATGAATGGTTTTCTGCTAGCTTACTGTGCTGAAGTGGCTTGGTAGACTGCCAGAACTGGTGTAGGAGAGAGGGCAGGAAAGTAGCAGTTGGGTGCAGGAAGTACAGAGCTTTGTTAGCCAGCATTTCAATAGGGTTGGACTGTAATGAACCTAGAGCTTAAAACCATAGCTGACACTTCTTACTTACACTTAATAATATGACATATAAGAGTGAGTCTGTAGCTGTGGTCAGAGCTATGCAGCCTTACACACTCATCTTCAGCTGCTTTTTCCTACCCTTTTCCTTAGTCTGGCACTGATGCTTATGCTGTTGTGTCTCTATTAAGAGAGTGATCTGGCAGAAAATTGATAATTTTTTTTTTTTTTTTATAACTTTTGCCTGAATGATGAACTCATTAACCCTACTATTGTACACAAATGCCTGGCTGCAAAATGTTGTGGGACATCTGGTGAGGTGGGGAAGGGAAGAGAGTTATTGTAGCAATTATAATTTATATATGCTTATGAGCTGTGCATGTGCAGCTCTACTGGAGAAGAGCTCTCAAAATACACTACTCTCGTTATCAGAACTAGAAGGCATAAGGCATATGAGAACTGGAAATGGGAAATTACAGTTTAAAGATGGTGAAAGGAGTCTGAAAACGCAAAATGGAGTCAGCAGAGGAATGCTGTTCAGCCAAGGAGAAGGGCCACGGATTAGGTTATTATAATATTTTGTCCTCTGTGTATGATGCATTAGCATGTCAGACAGAAACATCTTGTTCTTTTTCCTGTTCCAGCCCCATGGCCTACTTTTTAACCTTGTTTATTAACTATTTCAAGGTGGGGCTTGCAAGGCTTTCTGGAGAATTTTCTGAGTATTTCCAAGGTGTGGTTCCTGAGCAGTATAACCATCTTCATTGTTGGGTGCAGTTCTGTATTCACTTGCACTTGTTGTCTTCGGACAGCAGTGAACTCTCTACTGGTTTTTTTCATCCTATTAACCTGGAAGAATATTTTTTAAATTTTTTTAATTCTCATGTTAGTTTTGTGCTGGTTTGTCTTTCTTACCTGCCAACAGTAACTAACTGTGGTAACACGTGGACTTCCATGTAGATTTCATGTTTCAGCTAGTACTAAAACCATTGTTTGTCTAGTCACTGGTCAAAAGGAAATCTCTAACTCTCTCCTTCCCTTCAGTCATGCATCCCATATATTGCCTTCGCATCTATGCAGGGTCTTAGCCAGTTCTCTTCTCAGTCAGTTAAGGACTTGGGTATAGAAATAGTTTTCTACCTGCTCATCCCCTTGAAACAGATTGCCAGGGAGTTGGACAGATGTTGCTAGAGGCAGACTAGCCCTCATCGGTGACAGCTGGTCACTGGATGGTCTTAGCTTGTCATAAAGTCATGTACTGAGTACACTGCTGCTTAATGGTGAGGATTTTGACTGTTACAGCAGCCTTTTCACCGCTGCAAGGTTTGTGTTGAAGGCTTTGGGCTTAGAGGCTTCTCATGGTGGTAGAAGGTTTGGATATTTTGAATATAAAGGCAAAATGATATGTAAAATGGAATTTCCAGAGCACCTTATATACTTTACCACAATTTCATAATAGTACATTGTGTATCGACTGTCTGTGCACTGGCACCAATAATCACATTGAGATGAGATTCTCACTCTGATGTGAAAGGTAATTTGAGAATCCTCCAGTGAACAGCAGCCATACAGCCCCAGGCTTTTATCTCCAGTGCAGAGCCCTCTCACTTACTAATCAACCGGGGGTCTTCGGCTGTGCTGTGGGGCAGCCAGTCCCCCTGCAGCCAAGCTCTAGCTTTTAAACAGTTTACATCTCTTGCATTGCAAGTTGTTGTGAAGTGTTTCTTTATCTTCCAAAGCCCTACAAGGGAGAAACAAATAACTGTGTCTTTTTGTACTTGTGTAAAACTGTAATGTAGCTGGAGTTCATCAGGGTTTACGCAACCATGGCTAACCTCTCTTTTATTTATCACATTAAGCAACTGGATTTGGTTAATTGCAGCAGTTGAAGTTTCTGGAATGTAAACAGGGCTTTAGTGGTTGATTGCAACTGCATTGTATTTCAAAAGTCTGCCAGGAAAGTAAAACGCTTCAGAGCTGGCTAGAAGTTCTAACAGATTTATCCATGATTTTAAGTATTTTGAAAATAATTAAAGTTGTTATAGTATCGTAGGTAATGGATTTGAAAAACTGTAAATCTATTAGCAACCATTCAGGATAATAAGTATAACTAGGAGACCTCACAGTTCTGGAACCCACATAGTTTATTAATTGAAGTGTGTTCTGTCAAAGCACACTCTAATAATGCTGACAATGGAGCTAGTGTTGCTCCTTTTTCTCTCAGAATTCTTCACTGATTTCCCTCAACACCATTTCAAGTACATGCTCCAGAGCTTTTGAGAAGGAGGGAAGAAGCACGAAGTGACAGTCTAGGTTGAAGGTCAGTTTCTGGTTTTTGTTCCTGTTCCTTCTAAAGGTATAGTTACACATTTCTGTGGGGTAATGACAGCTTAAGCAGCCTTCAGTCACCTTTGTACTCTTGAATCTTCTGTAGTGCTGGCTTTTGTCAGCTAGCCTAGCTGTTTCTTCCAGCCACCAAATGAGTTCTGCATGAAACTCCTTTCATGAAATTTTTGTCCTTTTGTTCTGTTACATTTAATCTAATGTAATTTCTTTATCTGGTTCACCAAATGTTGGCAGAACAATTTGTGTCATAATAAAAGGGCTAGCATGGAACTGGGAATTGATATTAACAGAAGCAGCCTTGGGCAGGGTCTCTTCAAGTAACGTTTTGACAGAGTGTCTGACTTACATAGAACAATTGACGAGGTTTCGGATTGAAAACGTCATTCAGAATTTCGCATGTTTGACCCACTTGCATCAAAAACCTACTTCCATCACAGAAAGCTGTCCTTGGTGTAACTGATGTTCAGTTTACTGATACCTAATACAGTTCCCAGAAGACTTTAGATAACTCATGGTTTGTTTGATTTTTTTTTTTTTTTTCTGTTTAAATAAACATGTTTCTGAGTTTCTCTTTTCCCACTTTCTGAAAATCTCCAGCACAGAAAAATTTTGTTCTACAAGCAGTGGAGATTACCACTTTATCACAGCTCATTTTTCATAGAACATGTATTTACAACATAAGAAAATTAGGTACAGAATTTGAATAACTAATACTCTTTGTGAAAGTAGAGTAAACTTGACGTAGTTGAAGTAAGGTGAATTTTTTGATTGTTCCACACTTTTTGGGAAGGCTTTTGTTTTAGTTGCCTAACCTTTTTGTGATGTTGAATTTGAAAATCATTATATATAGTAAAAATGATTTACTCAGACTTTTCTTAATTGGCCTGGTATGCATTGCGCTGAGGATGCGATGCTAAGGCGATATCTGCTCATCTAAGTCAGATCTGCTGTGCTCACACACTCCTTCATGTCGGGCACTTTTCCTTTACACTGGCACTGTCAACTTCATCACTTGTTGATTGTGCCAGTTCAGCTGAAATTAACTTCGCAGTTTTTTGTTGGGTTTGGCTATAATCAGTTATGTAAACCACGCTGCTTCCTGGGTGAAGAAATGGCAGTGCTAGAGAAGGAAAGGTCTGTCTGTGGAAGGCTACTGTAAAACCTTTAACTTGCTGTGGATTTCAGCTCTCCGTAAGACCTTACTGGTAGAGAAACAAATGCAAGTGTAGTAGATACTTAGAAATACATACGTAGACACCATTTCATTTTGGTTTTAGTCTGGAATTACTTTGATTGCATTTAGCTTAAGCAAATTTTAATTTTATTTAGGTTTTTAAAAAAGGTATATGGCAAAGAGGGCATAAGGGGATGTAAAATGTCACTGTTGACAAGTCTTTGGTACCCAGTGGTTTATGCTGTGTAAGCCATGTTGATGTTAGTTGTCTTCGGGAAGGATTACATTTGGATATCGTGGGAGAAGCAAGGAAAACATTTTACTTTTACACATTTCCTAAGTACCTGCTTCCATTAAAAAAACAAAGCTTCTTAATTAGTTTTCAGGGATTGTTGCTATTGAATGCTTACAGTACAGCAACTGGCAATGAATAGAACATAGAAAATATGGTTGTGGTCCATGCTTCATATGCTGCAGCAAGATAAGATCACTCATCTACAATAATAATGTATGTTTCTTTGTTTTTTAGGTTTTTTTCTAAGCTAAATTGTGCTATGTCACTATCATAGTTTTATCTGCTTAAAAACTGCATTACCTCCACATAAACTTTGACTTCTAAAGTAGTCATAAAGTGTGAAATTTAAGTTGATTTAGGGTTTAAGCATGCTTTAGTCTGTTTCCTGGGAGCAGTAGTCACTAGCTCTTTAGTCACATGATGGCATACTGAAACAAAGACTTTAAACTTCAGGTGAAACTCAGGTTAGCTGCATGTTCCCCAGTGGATGGTTTCTGAGAGCACTCATGGGTGCTTATGTCACCCTTGACGACATCACAGAGCAATTGATAATAACCTAGTGAAGTAAAACAGGGAGCTTTTAGTGGGAATTTAAAAAGTTATTTGAGGTGTCTATTTTTTCACTTGCACTTGAAACGCGATTTTGAAATAATTCTAAGAAAGCAAAATTATACACTCAAAAATCAAGAAATAAGTGGAATAAAGTTGCTTAGCAAATTAATTCATTGGTACAATTGATTTATCAATGACATGTTCATTTGTTATGTTACTGTAATGCCCTTCATTTAGTACTTAAAACATTTAGTTTCTTACTAACCTGAAGTGCTAAGTAACTGCAAGTCATCTCAGCCTTTTAAATTAGAAATTATGGGTATACAGTTGATGCCTGTCTGAAAAGTTTGGTTCAGGTGGACTTGCTGAGTATGTGACAGGAGTTGAAGTGTGGTTTGGATTTGGCTGTGACTGAACTGTAATTCCATTCTGGTTTAGCTAGTAACAGTTCTAGCCCTTTTCCTGTCCCTGAATCAGTTAGTTGGGAAAAAACAGCATTTAAAAGTGAGAAGCATTATGTCACGGAGGCAGGCTGATGATGAGAAACTTTACAGCTGATTTTGTGTTTTCACACTTAGAGCCAGACATGTGCAGTGTCACCGGCTTCTTTGTAACCGAGAGAGTCTGAGGCTGAAAGGAAACTGGTGTGCTCCACTGGTGGCAGTTTTGTGTCTGGGAGTAAGAAATGGAAGCCAAAGGGCAGAAAATTGTATTCTTCTGTTACCCTTCTGGTTTAAGGTGTGCCTGCATGTGTAGAGTCTGAAAATAAAAGCCTCAGTCTTTTCAGTGAGTTTATTTGCTGGAGAGGAACTCTGAGTCAGAGGTCCTTGCAGATATTTTGAGGATGTCATTTGCTGCAGAGAGACCATTTCTGCAGATCTCTCTGCAGTGGGAAAACAAGGACTAAGGCATGGTCAGCACTTCCAGTAAGAATAGTGTACTTATGTCTGCCTTTAGGAATGCACGGAAAGTCTCTGTTGAGAACTGAAAATTATAATAAAGAAACAAAGATTATATTGTATGTGCTGTTCTGAGTCATGTGGTGATGGAAAGATGAGAAACGATATGGTATGATGCTTGTTTTGCTGATCACACTGGATGCAAACAGTTCCCATGCTGGGTAAGCACCGTTCTACTGTAATTAAAATGAACAAACATGGTTCAGAGCTTGTTTTGGTTTTAGATTTGATCTCTTTGGTTAAATTGTGGGCTTTGATTTAGCTGACACTGATGCTACAGTGTTTCTTCTAAGTTAGCGGCACTGGCTCAGTCTCTTGGGATGTGAGACGCGTGTGCCAGCCAAAGGAGTTCTTCTGCCACCTTCTGTGCACGGTTGGCAACACTGAAAAAATCCCCAGTCTTCTGTCAGCACAGTTGTACCTGTGTTGTGATCTTTATTGTCATAATTCCTTCAGGAGAGGAGGAGGCAGATATTGGATTTTTCACACATTTAGGTGACATGCCTTACCTGGCAATTCTCTATATTGTCAAATCAGTCTAAATTTTGGCCTACACAGGGTGGGAGGCATGTTTGCTTGAATTGAAACGAGTCAAGCGACAATAATGGTCTCAGAGAGGTTGCATTGGCTTAATTCAGCCTAGGCATGTCAGAAATGCTGCCTACAAATATAAAACAGGAGGAGTGGAAAGGAAAAAAATCACATTTCTTACTGTCTAAGAAAACTCAAAACATGAAAATGGTTTGTTTGTTTGTTTAAACAAACTTAACTATGTTTTGCCAAAATTTTATAACTTATGTCAACAGGAACATTTCTCTGAGAGTCAGTGGCACATTTCTGCTAGGCAGCACTACTGAAAGAGTTCTGGCAGTCAGTTTTCCTAGGGCTTTTGAAATGGCGTGTGTTGTGCCTGGTGCAGCTATTCTAGATTAGTAAATCTTGAGATGGGTAAATGCTCCCATATTTCCCTTCTCCCCCTCACTTATATCTCCTTCCATCTACCTTTTAGTCTTTTTTTTAATATTTATTTATAATTTTCTTGATTCTTAATCATTATCTCTGCACATGTTACCTAGCTTTTGATCAATCAGGATTCACCACATAGCACCATGTTTTCCAGAGAATTGTATAGAAACAAGTAAAAAAAAATGTTTGGTTTTTTTTGTTTGTGCAGTTATCTGTTTGGGAAATAAAAATATTTAAAAGCTTCATGAACTGGAAAAAATGGTAATTTTCGCAGCTAATTAGGTAACAATTACATGTTTCATGTGTCTGGGCCAGTCTGAAAAAAGTGTGATGTAGTAGGTAAGGTTGGTATTTTCACAAATTAATGTAGCCCATTCCACCCAGAGGAATGTTCTAGCTCAACAAAATTGTCTCATGCAATGAATAGTTGAAAGTCAGGCTGGGAAGCATTTGTGGGAGAAAGGTGTTTGTCAACTGCCTACGTGAAACTATCTGGTGCTGTGGTTTTCACTATTTTTCTATATGGGGAACTTTTTGTAGATCTTTTTATAGTTAATTTAAATCTGTTGAATACAGACTTGCTCTAGTAAGTTGATCCAGTTACTGGTTGTGGTTCTGATACCTCTCGTGTTCATTCGAGACTTCAGGTGAAGGATTTCAATGATGTTTTGGTGACTTGGCAACATGAGACAGCTCAGCCCATCACTCAGTGGAAGGCAAGAGTACAGATACAGGAGGGAAAGGATATAAAATTGTGACAACCAGGAGCTTGGTTACTTCTGCCATCTATCAAATAGCTGCCAAAAACTGTTTGGAAACAAAACAACTTTAGGGTAGCATTGATAACAGGAGCAGCGTTTCTTCTCTTCACTGTGTGTTCCTCTTCTGTGTAATTGCTTCGCTGAAGGCATTGCAATCTGTGCAGTGAGTGGGTTCATAGGAAAAAACCACTTAGAAAAAGGTTATTTTTTAGACAAGTTTCGTTTCTCAGTTGTTTAGTGTACAGCCACAAAACTTCTGCTCTTGCACATGTGAGTAGGGGATTGAAAAAGTGGGAATGAGTCAGTTGAACCACTGAAAAATGGTTCAGTTGTTTCTCTTCGTGATATTGAGGGCTTCTGGTTTTATCTATTGTTTTGTTTTGATGCAGTTAATAAAAGCTTGCTTAAAAATGAAACATGTTAAGCCAACTCTGTTGAACTTCCACTTGTGTTTTGCCAAGATCATTTTGTTGTGTTGTGGTTGTCTGCGAGCCGATTGCATGTTTGTTTCTTTTGAAAAGTGTCAGTAAGTTCTTTGTAATTGGGCGGAGCGTTCCATACTCATTAGGAATCAATTAAATTTTATTGTCGGAAAATGAAGTTGCAAATGCTCTTATTTTTTTACCTGGAATATTTCTGATGAGCTGTTGGGGTTTTTTGAGTGTATTAAGTTTTTTAAGACTGTAAATAATTCCTTCTGAGTATTTTAATGAAAACAAAAGAAGTGACAAAGTAAAAAAGCCAAAAAAGGATTAATTAAAAATAATTCAGCATAATTGAAGGAGTGTAGCATACATGAAGATCACCATAACAGAGATTCATTTGATAAAGCTGTGTCTCAATATCCTTCTAATTTTTTGAAGACTTTTGCACATGTTTTGTAAAATGCAGTGCAGAGCCACAAGGGCTGCTTCAGGCGCTGGTGTCATGAGTTTACATTAAGGTGACAATCTGTGACTTTTAGAGCAGCTGAGAGACAGGCTCACACTCCCTTCTGCCAGCTTAGTTACTTGGGATAGAAACTTCAGACATAGGTGGAAGCTGTGACTTATTAAACTGCTCTTGTAGTTTTCTTGGTTGAATGCGAGAGCTCCGACTGAGAGAGGTGCTGAAAGGTTAGGTCACTGTTGCTCTGTCTTGCCGTCAACAGTTACTCCTTGACTTGTCCCGATTTTATTTTTACAAAGCAGTTCAGCAGATGCTAGAATTGACTAAGTATTTGAGGTACTGTATTTATTTTCAGATTATAGGACAATTTCATTTTTTCTGTTGACGTGTTTCAAAAGGTTTATTTAAATGTGAGGAATAAATGACAAAAGACTGATTTCTACCATGTTTTAACTTCTGTTACTTATGTTCCTAGATTACATGAGTGAAGCTGTCAGGGACTGTTAATGCTGCTTTTTCTGCTTTTAAAATGTATGACATAGATTAGCATAACACTTTGTGAAATTACAGAATATAATTGTTGTTATAAATATATTAAAATTTGAAAACAGATGGATGGCCCAAATGCTGCGTAAAGACAAAAGAATATTTAATGTTAATTTAAACTACTGTGATGAAAAGTCACTTAACAGTGACATTGCCTGGCAAGTCTGTGCTTCCAGTTTTGTCAGTGTCCAGGTGAAAGAGAACTGAGAATTTTTGTTCTGTTCGGAGAAGGAGTGTGAATGACAAACTGTATCGTTCTTTGAATACTTTTTCATTGATACATACTCTTCAACCATATTGTTTGTATCTGTTACAGATCCTGGCTCTGCCGAACGCATAGCACAAAAAAGGAAATTTCCTAGCCCTCCACATTCCTCTAATGGCCACTCACCACAAGACGCATCAACAAGTCCTATAAAAAAGAAAAAGAAACCTGGTCTATTGAACAGTAATAATAAAGAGCAGGTAAGAGAAGTCATGGTCTTGCTAAAGCTAGAATATGAAACAATGACGATGTAGAGGCAGCTGATCAGGAGCTGTCTTTTTCTTAGGAAGCTCCCTTTTTGTACTCTAAGAAGTAGATGTTAATTTTTTAATGCAGTGGCTGTAGGAGTTGGCATTATAAGTTGAATTAGGGTGTTCTTTTATGTACATATATATGTATTTTTTTTTTTTTTTTACATCTGTACGAGTAAGGCCACCTGTGCCCTGGTTTTTATTTCCTGAAGCTAGTAAGATGTTTAACCAATGAACAAAATTTTCAGCAAAAGGATTGTGAAGGAATATAATAACAATAACAACAACCATAGCTGTTACTAATGAAAGCTTTTAAAAAGAAAGGTTCAGGGACGCGGTATCCTAGAATAAGGAAGATCTCACGATGTCAGTGAAAGTCTCTCATCTGCTTTCAGTCCTACTGCCAATTATTAACGAAAGCCCAGCTCCTTCCTTAGTACTGTGTGGATTCCCTCTCCTTCCTTTCAATCCCTGTGTGGTGTACAGTCCTACCAAACTAGCTAAATCAAAAGATCACACTGATGGTGCTTTTCAATCTTCATGCTTGAAACCTTATTTTCAGTGTCTTCTGAATACCTAATTTACAGCATTTATTCTACTTAGAAGAACTTGACTCCAGAAGACTTTAACAATTTCTGAGTCGTTGTATGATGCAAATGAAAGAATTATACAAAGTGTATTGAATAGCAAACCCTGTGAAGCATCTGCATCATCTTAGAGGAATTTACATGAAAGCAGTCGTTAGCCTTACTGAAATTATTTCTCATCTAGTTTAATAACTATATGCCTGTGTATTTTTCAAGGTGCTTTTGCACGTCAGTGTATTTTGCCAGGATCATATCGACGCAGGATTAAGTTCTGAGGGTTTAAAGCATTGTTTTCTAGTGTAACGGCATCCACATTAAATATTATTCTGGTACAGTTGCACTGTTTAAGAAAGAAAATGAAATTCCTCATCACTGCAGTTGCCCTGGAACACAGACTGTGAATAAAGCAGGCCTCGCTAGGGAACAGTCTTGCAGTGTCAAGTGTATTTTATTTAAGGATAATTGAGAGGTCTGGTAAAGCGTAGGCATGCTTGCACTAGCTTAATATGCACTTTGGCTGCTACTGAGCTTCACTGCAGGCTGTATAAAGTCCTCTACATCCTGGGTGTTTACTAAGGAGATGTTGCCCCACTGAAGGCTGAGCGTCTAACTGTGTAGTGTAGACTTGAATACCAATGTGGTGGAGTTGAATGTTACAGTATTAATTTCAATTTTTTCTTCATGCATTTAAAAATATATGTGAAACCACAACTGCGGTTGTTGGACTTGATACATTTCCATCGGTAAATCCTTTTCTGTTTTCCAGGTATATCAGACTTGAAAGATTACAGGATAGAATAAAGTTATGTTTCTAATGAAGAAAAGCAATCAGACTTGTTTGTTTTGCTGTATTGGTTACAAGTTAGCAAGGAAATGTCTACTTAGATTTATTTAGCTTTTACAAGTTGTTTTTAATTTGATATGGTCTCACATGTCTGATTTGAAATCGGTGTGCCTAAAGATTATTGTTTCTGAAGTAGGTGCAAAACTCCGCTTTTTATTTTAGCAGGAGTCATTAAAGCTTCTTTCACTGCTGAACAGATGTGAGCTAAGCATAGTTACTTGATTTGCTCTCATATTTTAAGAGTTTTAAGTTTACATAGCTTATCACAGTGGTTCTGATGGCTGATAGATCCATGTTGAGGTACAATGATGGCACTGAAAACCTCTGATTTACAATTATGCATTACAAAGTGTTTTGTAACATTTGAGTATATCAAGATATGGTTACTAAAGTTAAAGTTAGGGTTGAGAAAACAAAGCTTTTCTTTTGTAACTGTTAAAATTTAAACTCTTAAAACATCTTTACTCTGATTAGAACAAGCAGAATGGTCCATTGGTGAAGTTGAATCATTCATTTTTGGGTCTTTTGTTTTGTGGTTTTGGTCTTTGAGTTTCAGAACCTTTTAAAAGGTTATTATTAACCTTTTAAAAGGTTGTGAAGGCTTAGACAAAATAAGGTGATAGATGTCTAAAAGACATGAGCATCCTTGAACAGAAAATTAATTCCTCACATGATCTAGCGTAAACTGACTTCTATTCCTCCATAACACCCTCACAGCTTGGGTGTTGCAAGTTGATTTCTGTGAAACAGTTCCACAGGTTTTATATTTGTCTTAAAGCAGTATTCTTTATTCTTTGGAAGTTAGTGTGGACGCACTACTTATACCCACTTCAAAGACAGAGTATGTATTAAATTCTTGTGGTAATTTCCTTTATCTGCAGTTGAGGAAATGCCAGATAGCTGCATCTCCACGTATGAGATTTTGATCTTTTTGATTTTGTGTGAGGTTTTTTTCTGACAGCTGTTGTCCATATAGCTGCAAATAAAACCTGTTTCTGCACTGTAAATTTCAACTTTCCCTTCTTCACTCTGTGTTTCCATGTGGCTGTTTGAATGATTGTAGTAGTAATCCATTTGAAACGTAGTTAAAGCTTATGCTGTCCCTTTTATTCCACAGGATCTTGCAGAACCTTCCTTCTGAAAGTCTTGTCATGTTATATGATTAAATATATACAGAAAAAGTACAGAAAGTAAGCTTTGTCCCTTTTTGTGGTGGGAACAAAGTATCTTTTTAGTAGTTGTATCATCTGTAGAATAGAAAATGAAAAACATGAAAACTGATAGAAATTCAAGGGAAATTTTAGGTAACAGAGTGTTTTTTGGGAATGTTTGTGGGTAACATCCTTTCTTTGCCTAATATGTTATACAATGTTAGATAGTCGCAGATTATCTCCTCTGGTGTAACTTTTGAGATATAACATCTTCAGCTGGGCTGTCAATTCTGCATCCTCTAATTTGACCTTGAAGGTCCTCTATTCATGCAAATAATTAGACCTTATCCTTTGTAACTTTATCACAGTCCAAGCTGACATGCTGGTGATTTCTGGTGACATTTATTTATGCCCTGCGTGACTAATTTCATGCAGGATGCTGCCAAGGTATGGAACATGCCTACGCTTGCACTGTTCTGTGAGTCATGGGCATGTGACAGCTCAAGGGTCTAAGAACTTGCCAGTGTATAAATGGTGTAGGACACATGCAAAATTACCTGAGAACCGAACAATGGTTCTGCAGGCAACAAGCATTTAGATAGTTACAAGTAATGTTGTGAGCAAATGAGTTTACATCAAACAAAAATTACCAGTAAATGAACTGCCTAAAACTTAAGACTGGGAATTTCCCTCCATGCCCTCCTCAGCAAACTAACCCTGTAATTAATACCAAAAAGAAAATTGAAGTTCTCTTGTCATAAATACAATGTAGTTTTCCAATAAACATTAGCAGTATCTCAGACCCATTTCAGCCATCATAGGCTCCTTGCTTCTTGTTTTTCGGCATCAGCTGTGTCACCTTTGAGCTGTCTAGGGCTCAAGTGGAAGACTAGTTCATGCACTTTACAAGTTAACACTGTTTTCTAGTGCAGGCAAACCAGTAGAGATTGTGAGTCTTAAGTTCTAATATGCATTTAAATGGTGGATTAAATCTCTTCCAGTGTTCCTGTTCCTTAGCAGAGGTGGCTGTTCAGGATGCAAATTTGTTCCTTTGTCATCCTACTCTACAGTTTGCCATATTAATCAAAATCATCACTGATTTGCGTTAGTGTACAAAGCTGTGAACTGCTGCATCTCAGGACGGATCTGCATGGTGTCCAACTTCTTGTTTCAGGACTAACTTCTTCAGTTGTCCCAGCTTTAGCCACCTCTAAACATCTGCATATTTATCTTGCACAGCCTTGTGTTTCTAAGTTTAGAGGACCTAATAGCTTCTGTAGCATTATTTCTTTCTTGAAAATAAAAGCGTTTACTGACTTTTGTTGGATTGCATGTCTTGCACTCCATGCCCTCACTTGCCACAAAAATTTTTCAGTCTTGAGTGTAAAATGGCATTTAACATCTGAATAAGAAGTCAACCTCTTTATGAAAGTTTTTGTGCGATGAATAAGATACTGTGCTTGCATAAATGTTAGTCAAACTCTGAACTGCTGTTTGCTTATGTAGTATGAATATTATTATTTGAAAAAATGCAAATTTGTTTTGAAACCAAACCTGTTTTTCTTGCCTACATTTCAGTCAGAACTAAGACATGGTCCGTTTTACTATATGAAGCAGCCACTCACCACAGACCCTGTTGATGTTGTACCACAGGATGGACGGAATGATTTCTATTGCTGGGTTTGTCATCGGGAAGGCCAAGTCCTCTGCTGTGAACTCTGTCCTCGGGTTTATCATGCTAAGTGTCTGAAACTGACAGCGGAACCAGAGGGGGATTGGTTTTGCCCAGAATGTGAGGTTAGTTTGATATAAGGAGCAGATTTTTTTTCTTGCTTGTGAGATATAAGCAGCCTTTTTTTTTGTTCTGAAATGTTTCTGGTTTATTCCTATATTGTGTCTTGGTAAAGGTATCAGAAAAAGTTTAACAGAAGAGGAGGCTTCCAGTGCTGCAGAAAACATTCTGCAGTTTTGACTATTTTATTAACTTGTGCTTCTTCTGTGTGGGCTGATGAGCTCTGCAGCAGTGCAGAAAGAAATTGCACTGTAGGGTCTACATAAACAAGTGGGTATCTTACTGTTATTTTTTCCTGCAGTGCTGAGGAAGAATTTAATCTTTGCTCTCCAATTATTCCTGGGGAAAGAGTACTTAATATCAAAATATCTTAAATGAAAGTAAATTGATTTATCACCAGTCTTTGATCAATTTATTGTATTAGAGCCCAGGTGACGTTCTCACGTGTTCACTGCTGTGAACCAGCATTGTATTGGGGAATTCTATGTGGTCACACATTTGCTTTTTTAAGATGATGGATAATTTTTTTGTCTTTTCCCCTTTTTCGTCTGTCTTCTGAGGTACTTCTACTGCGTCATGAGAAATGTTTTGTGTATTATAAGATAGTTATTGTTTTCCATTTCAGCGAGAAGAATTAGCTAGAAATGTTTGCTGACAAAATATTTTTTAACCTTAACTTTTAGAAAATCACAGTCGCAGAATGCATAGAAACGCAGAGTAAAGCTATGACAATGCTCACCATTGAACAGCTATCATATTTACTGAAGTTTGCACTACAGAAAATGAAACAGCCAGGGGTAAGGAAGAATTTTTTTTAATGCTTGGATTCTGTTTGCCATAATCTTGTGCTGTACAAGACAGATTAGTTTAGGCTGTATATACTGGTTTGGAGTGCATTTAAAGTGTAGTATCTTGATGTAACTTATGGATGTAGTTTCAGTGGGTACAGTGAAAATATAATGTGGCTTTCCAGTGGGCTGTGGGGGTTTCTCTCTCACCAAAAGTGGACAGTGCTGCCGCTGAGATATGAGGGGAGTGAGCAGACATGATCCCATACCAATATAGTTCTATGGGCAGGAACCTTGAGCGTAGATCCTGATAGGTAAGTCCTGTGCTGTGAACTTCCATGCAACACGAGATTGCTGTTCTAAATATGTTTATCATGGACGCAAAATTGATTTTCCTCCAGCTTGTACCTATCTCCATATGTCTGTCTTAGATTAATTTCTCAAAATCACTATGCCTCAAAGTTTTTGCTGTTCGAGTCATTTAATCTTGCTTCTAAGTTTCAGCAATTCTGACCAGTTGTTCTTCACCATGCAAGCATTTCCTAGTTTTCACATGTGTGAAGAATACAGTAAAAAATATGATGAGTTAACAAGGGTTGTGTTAACTCCTGTTCCCTTCTTGTTCCTGTTATGTAAGGCAAAGGGAAAGTGTTTCTGTGCCTGCACTGTTAGTAAATTATGTTGGGAGAACCAGATGTGCAGAATCATGGCTCCTTGCCACTTTGATCTCTCTATGATAAGTATTCTAGCAGAACAATAGTGGCATTTTCGGGAAAGATTACTCTTACAAAGACAGATATTGGCTATTGGAATCAGGTTACTCTGGTAAACACCCTCTCATTAGGTGGAACCATTAGAATCTTAAGTGCTGCTTTTCAGAAGTGAAGTGTCAGTGTTTATTTGTATTGAATTCAGAAAATGTTTTGAAAATATCTTTAGAAACTTAAAGCTTAATGAATGCTATTGAGATATTTTGCCTTTTAGGTATTTTACTAACAACTTGTTGTTTTGGTACCTCAGTACTTTAATTGTTGTCTTTGAAGAATTGCAGTCCCTCCAATTCAGCAGATATTAGAGTCCCACTGATTACCAAGCCAACATTGCTTTGAAAGTTATGTTCTAATGAGAGCCTGAAAAAGAATTACTTGTGAGTCTAGTGAATTGGAAATCTAGTGTCTTTATTCTGCTAAAAACTGTGTTGAGCCTCATCTGATACTCCTTACAAAAAAAGCCCTACTGTAAATAAGTCTATTTTACAACCCCCCTAACTTCTACAATTCATGATTTCTAGCTCATGAAAATTCAGCTAATTGAGACCTCTTAGTTCCTCTTGTTCTGCCAGTGTTTTATTACTTCACAAAATTTTATAATTACCTTTAAAGAATTTTCTCTGACATGCCAGTTGGAAGTAGGATTAGAAAAAAGTTCTGTGTCATTGATGAAACCATTCAGCAATATGGTTGCAGTGTGATTTTGATTTTTTTATTCCTAACAGACAGAGCCATTTCAAAAGCCAGTTTCACTGGATCAACACCCAGATTATGCAGAATATATCTTTCATCCAATGGACCTTTGTACATTAGAGAAGGTTTGTATGAAGCAAAGGGAAGAAGTTTACTTGAGTTTGATCGCTATCGTTAGGATTTCTGGAATGTTTGATGGGAGGGGGGAGAGAGGTGGCTTTGAAATTATTTTGATGCTTTTTTTGGTTATTATAAATGCCAGTTCAGTTACAGTGTATAATCAATTATAGCCAATAGAACAAGTTCCCTGTTTTGTCTCAACCGGTAACAAAATTCTCAGGAAAAACAGTATGAAAAAGACAAGCTTACACTGATGACTTCTTCCTGTATAAATCAATCTAATTCCAGGAATGATCTTGTGAAGATACTTCATTAACGAGAGTTTGTATTTGATCATCGTGTTTGTAAGCTATTAATGAATCATTGGTCCATTAATCTGGGGCCATTTGAGTGTATATCGAAAGGTTATTCCATTCAACAAGTAACTGTAATCTCCAGTACACCTGAGGTGTGGAAGGAAAAAGCAACAAGGTGGATAATGGGACTTTCATTCTCAGTTCAGTAATGATTTAAAGACACGAAGATGCTCTCCATCCTTTACTGCTTAACGAAGAGAGAATCATTGCAGACCTTTGTTCTGCTAGGACATGGTGAAATGACAGCAAGTTTTCATTCTCCATGTCCATGCAGTGGAGGTCAATGTCTTTAGGGTCTAAAGGTGTAACAAATCCATGTGACTGATTTTATCCAATCACATTACTTTACCCACTGGGTAGACTAGAATATCAAACATGCTGTCTTATGTGCTATGACCAATAATTCTTTTCTGGCTCTTGTAAAAATTTAAAAATCAAAATGCTGTGGAGTGATAACATGTCCCTACAAAAAATGAAGGGCTTAGTTTTCTGAAGAGACATTGAGTAGAACACTGTTTCAGGAAATGAACGCTGTTTTTTGGAAATGTTAAGGATGCTAATCTAAATAATTATTTAGGGTAAATTTAGACAGTTTCCTGGCAGTCAAAAGATACCCTGAATTTGACAGATTCTTAAGTGTTTAGGATCACAAGTCTTACAGTATGTAAGTAGACAATTTTCTTAAATGTAGGACTGATAGGAAGCAATGTTCAGGAAGAAACTGTCACTTTACCGGTGTCTATTTCCTGATCAATTCTTAATTTTTTCTTTACAGAATGTTAAAAAGAAAATGTACGGTTGCACTGAAGCATTTTTGGCTGATGCCAAATGGATTTTGCACAACTGCATTATTTACAATGGGGGCAAGTATTAATACGTACTTATATCCTCAAATATGAATATTTGTAATGGTTAAAGTCATAGAGCAATTTGTAGGCTTCTGTTTGGCAAATGCTGAAAGTATCTTCCTGTTAATGACCATAGTGCCCAAAACCAGCAGATCTTTCTAGTGGCTGGCATACATAAAACTGTAGGACCAAATACAGCCCGTGTTGTCACTTGCTCATTCCACCTTTAAAAGATTTCAAAGAAGATTGAATTATAGTGTGATTTGGGTTGGAAGGGACTGGAAAGACCATCTAGTTCCAACACCCAAATTGCTTTAGCATTTTGCATTGTATGGTACTGTATAGGAGACCTAACTGAGGAGCTGGCACAGCATGGCCTTCACTGAGAGAGTACAGAGGTGTGGGCAGGCTGCAGTAGGCTTCAAGAAGAACCTTTAGAAATTGTTACAGCATTACTTTGAGAAGAAAAGCACCTGCTTTCTGCTTTTGCAGCAATCATGTAGTTCATAACATATCTGTTTTTACATGGTCTCTTTAGATGTTCTCTTTTGTCTTTAATGTTCACTTTTAAAACTGAAACCTGTTGATTTTATAATTGTAGCATAACAGTTTTCTTGGTTAAAGCATTTTATTGTTTCCTCAGGAAATCATAAATTGACACAAACCGCAAAAGTCATCATCAAAATCTGTGAGCATGAGGTATGTATGCCCCAATTAATGTAATTTTTTTTGTATTCTTGAAGTGTTCCATGTGTTTGTGAGTGAAATAATATATGTTTTCTAATGTGTGTATTGAATAACTATAATTTTGGTAGTTTTTCTTACATTTAGACATGCATGTCCGTGGCCTGCAGAATGGCTTTTGGCAATGGCATGGCTAATGCGTCTTCCACTAAGACACTTAAGATATTTGCTATCTATAATTAAGACTTGCTAGGGGGGAGGGAATAGAAGAAAATGGACATACGGATTCTGCATGAAGACATCTGTCTTCTAAATGGATATTGGGAATTGGAAAAGGAGACCTACACGCTCTGATTCATAGATACGGTTTTGGTGGTTCTTTTGCTGTAACAATGCAAAATTCATCTGAATAAATGCAAAAATGATGGCAAGCTTTCGTAACTGATCTTTTCTACAGATTTTATTTCAGTGGCAAACCACAACGTAAAGTATTACAAAAGGTTGCTATTCTAAATGTAAAATAGTTGAACAATATTTCACTGATATAAATTATCTGATATCCTGACCCTTTATAGGAGTGCTTTCTCCATCCTTGGGTTGACACAGTGATATCTGTGATTGACATGCATTCTGAGAATGTATCAGTTCTTAATAGAACCAAATACACGTATAACCTAGCTTGAAATCTTAGCTACTTTATATAATATTAGTATAGGGGTTAAAATATTCTGTGGTTGGTTCTGCATGAGTTATGAAATTAAATGCCTAACTGAGGTTATATCTTTGCCATTGGAAGAAATTATGATAAATAATTCTTCATCACTGGAGAAAATACAATATTAAGCAAAGGATACATTTTTTTTTTTGACTGGAGTAAATGACAGTCGCATATAATCTGAAAAGGGATGGAAAACGTGACTGATTTATTAACTGGAATGCATGCATTACAGATGTAGAAAATGATGGGTCACTGTTAATACTGTGTTGATTTCACAGCAAGTAAATGTTGGTTTATGAAAACAAATTTGTGGGAAAATGATGATAGCAAACTAGATAGGCTAATATGGTAATACTCATCACACTTTGGACTCTACTCTTTTTGGTGACTGTTTACTTTTTCTTTTCAGATGAATGAAATTGAAGTATGTCCGGAATGTTATTTAGCTGCTTGCCAAAAACGAGAAAATTGGTTTTGCGAGCCTTGTGTAAGTTAAGGATTATGCTAGTCTAGCTAATACATTAAACTAGTAGTTCTTACTTGACTGCTGCTTGTTATTCCCTCTTTGTTTTAAACCTGTGGTGGTTACTGAGTCAAGGAAAGCTGCTGTAGTTTACCAGGTAGCTTGTGCTTGCGCATCATTCTCTTTGTGGAGTCAGACTGTCTCAAGATGTTTCACTGTAAGAGTGCATGCTTTCACAAAAGGGTTGGCTTGGTCAGAAATCACTATAAAAGGCATCAGCAACCAGTTGGCAATTTCTCTATCCTCAAATATGAATTATCTGCTCCTGTGTCGTCTGTGCTTGCATGTAGTACTTGCACTCAGGGCAAGACCTCTGAATTGTGAATGTCTCTGCAGGTGTGGATCTGAGAATTTAGATATGATTTTTCTTTCATGACCTATTGATAGGTTATCTATTTTCTGATTTTGTTTAATATTGCACCGAACTTCGGAAAGCACCTTGAGATTCTCAAGTATAAGTGTATAATCCAAAAATTCTCTCTTAGGCTTCAGTCATGTTGTTTATTGGATTTGAAGTAATGCTGCTTGTGTTCTCTTACTGTGTATTTTGCCTCTTTCTCTAGAGCAATCCTCACCCTTTGGTCTGGGCTAAACTCAAAGGCTTTCCATTCTGGCCTGCTAAAGCACTGAGGGATAAAGATGGGCAAGTTGATGCCCGTTTCTTTGGCCAACATGACAGGTGGGAATTTAACCAAAGGATGTCTTGGGCTGTGTTTACAAAATTCTTTTTGTAATTTTGTGCTCCTAGAGTTTTTGGATCCTGTCTTTTGAACCTTGACTGTAATAAACTATGTAACACTGTAGCATATACAGTCTTAGTTTCTTACCTGGTGCCTGTAGAATGTAAGTCCTGTTTGTAAGATTAATACATATATAAGCTGAGAGAATATACAAGTTAACTCCTGTGTCTAGTTTTGTGCTGCAGAGAACTTAGTTCTTGAAGGTCGAAGAGGCCAATAAAGTTGTGTGTGTTGTCTAGACACTAAGAAAATAGATTTAAAAAATACAGAAAATATAATTGAAAATGCCAGTTTTCCTCTGAGTTTTCTGTATTTATGAACTCTGCTTGAAAGAAAGTCATGATGAATATGAATTGATTTGTCATGAACTGAAAATATAAATCTGGACAGTTACAAAAACGTGCTGTCATAAAACCCTGTAAAGGGCCATGAATTAATTAAGTCAAAGTTCATGAATTTTAATATCTTGGAAAGGATGTGTTTAGAGTCTGCCTCATTTCATTATATATAAAGCCTGTCCAGTACTTGTTGACATAACGTCTCCTGATGTTGAGAAGTTTGATCCTCTGACATGGGGTGTAAAATAGAATATTATGTTTTTAAGAATGTACTTGTGAAATCTTTTTTCACTGTCCTTTTTTATGGTTTTCTGATAAGGCAGATGGAATGACTGTTAAGATGTGGTTGTCTTGCAGCTGGATAGACTGTCCTTATTAGGAATATTTTCGTCATATTTGACTAGTATTTATTTATATTGCATGTGTTACTGGGTAGAGGAAAATAAGCTAGTGATAATCTAAGACAATTTACTAAGCAAAACTAAGCGCAGAAAAAAGAAGGTAGAGATAGTCCTTTGAAATGATCTGAGGTATGCTATCTTTATGATTAGTTTAAAATAAATCAGTATGGGCACAAAAGTTGCAATGTCAATCCAGAGTGTGAAAAGTAGTTATATTATCTTTTATTTTTCTGTTTTAAATATAGAGCCTGGGTTCCAATAAATAATTGCTACCTCATGTCTAAAGAAATTCCTTTTTCTGTGAAAAAGACTAAAAGCATCTTCAATAGTGCAATGCAAGAAATGGAGGTTTATGTTGATAACATTCGTAGAAAATTTGGAGTATTTAATTACGCACCTTTCCGGACACCATATACTCCCAACAATCAATACCAAATGTTGTTAGACCCTGCAAACCCGACCGCTGGAACTGCGAAGACAGACAAACAAGAGAAAATCAAACTGAACTTTGACATGACAGCATCACCCAAGATTCTAATGAGCAAGTCTATGCTGAGCAGTAGTACTGGTCGCAGGATTTCATTGACAGATATGCCACGGTCACCAATGAGTACAAACTCGTCAGTTCACACTGGATCTGATGTTGAACAGGACGCGGATAAAAAAGCAACTTCCAGTCATTTTAGTGCCAGTGAAGAATCCATGGACTTTATTGAGAAAAATACAGGTAAAAGAAAAAGGGGTGCAGGACTTTGTGTTTGGTTAATGGACTAGGTTTATTCCATGTTCTTTTTAAAGACAGGATGTGTTATGACTCATTTTATGAAGAAATTTTAGGAAAAAATGGTCACAGATAAGAAATAACAATCCTTTCTGTCACATTGAGAAAGAATAAGTAATCTTGTTAAGTGGCCAAAGCTCTTCTGTTTAAATAGCGTGAAATAGTTGTAACTGTCAGGATGAGTGGAGAGTGAAAGTAAATACCAAAAGAGTTAGAATTATCATGATTAGGAGCTATTGAATTTAAAATAAGATAGCTCTTTTTCAAGGCAATGAGTTTAATTTACAGTGTTCCCAACTGAGTAGCTAAAATATGATAAAACTACGGTACCATAGGCAGAAGGAGTGTAGAGTAGGGAATTTGGACCTCTTTTAATGTAGTCAAAGACCAAACGCTACCTGATTTTGGGGCACTCGGGCAAATGACTTATTAATCTTAGTTTTTTCATCTCTAAGAGAAAGTTCACCACTATCTGAAAGAAACGATGCAGTAAATTAATTAATGTGAATGGTTTAAAAGTTTGTGTGAAAGGATGTTTTTGTGTAGAAAACTAAAGCAATATGTTCTGTTACAATTTGTAGATAAAATGCTGTTATTTATTCATTATAATCTTATTCTTTCTAGCCAATAAAGGCTAGGCTGTGAAACGAATACCTTCGAGTATGAAAATGTCTTGTGATATGGTCCTGACCATCTTAAGAACGTGATGGCAAAGTAACTGTATGAATTTAAATATATGAAAATACTTAGATTTTTTCAGTAGAACAACATGTTGAAGGGAATAATTCACTTTATCCATTGTCATGTATTTATGTGTATACAGCTCCTATACATACGGTGTAGCTAACAGGTACTATTTTGTGTCTTAAAATATAGAGCTTTTATTATACCACATTATTTCTTTATAGCAGTGGAGCTAATAATGGAAAGTCACATTATAGCTATTTTGTCAGATGAAGATAAAAGAAGTTGACAGATGTTATCCTGTTACTTTGGATTCTTGATAACCATAGCAATTCTAGGGGAGTTTTTCTAACCTTTCCTCAGGCCTTACTGTCCTCTTTCCTAACACACAGAAATGCTGGATTGGACTTAGCAGCAGTTAAACCAAAATATTCAGTTTCCCACCTGGCTTTTCTACCTGTATATTGTTACCAATGCTAACTTTTGTAATATTTACTTTATGTATATATAAACTTAGATGTCCTATTACTGGAATCTGTGTGTTTCCATTCAAATGTAAATTAAATTACTTATTTGCTGTAAAAAGTAATTCAAGTAGTATGACTGCTTCATCCTTAGACAAGAATGGTTCTATTTGGATGCTTCTGTTTTGTATTTTCAGTGATGTTTAGAAAATAACTTGGAAAAAAGTTACTGAAACGGCAATTAGTCCGACTAAATAGCTGCAATAAAATTATTTTCCTTACAATTTCTTTCTTTATTAAACTAAAATTAAAGGGATAGTTGTAACTTATAATGAAGGTATAATGCAGTGTTGAAGTTATATAAATAAAAATCCTTGCCCTGCTCGTTTAGGTTTAAAAGCTGTTTTGTCCCAGTAAATATGGCTTTGTTGTGATTATTTTTAAATCTTTCTTTATGAATTTTGTACTTTTTCAGCTTCTCCAGCACCAACAAGAACGGGTCAAGCAGGGAGCTTGTCAGGCAGCCCCAAACCTTTCTCACCTCAAGCATCAACGCCAATTTCTTCTAAGCAAGAAAGAACTTCCACTCCGGGAAGCATTCTGAATCTTAATCTTGGTTAGTCTTAACTTTGACAATCTAGTACTGTTATTTCTGAATGTGTTAGAGTGGTATTGATGCAACTTAATATGAACAAGCTTGCTTGTATGTGGCTTTAAATGAACAAAGGGCTTTAAATGAGGCATGTATGTAATTACTGTTTGATCAACTATGCTGATCTTTTTTTCTTTTATAAATGAAAGGTCCTGTTATTTCTTCTTGTTGATGAAAGGAAGTAGTTAAAGGATGATTTTTTTCAGCTGAACTGTACAGATGAATGTTATAATCAGTAGGTAAATTTCTAAAGGTTGTAATTATGTGAACATTGCTACTCTGCACCCCTCAGTCTCTCAAGTGAATTGCTGGCAAGGCTTTCCTTTGGTCTTTAGGGTTTAGGATTTACTAGGGCTTCTTCTGTCTTGCTGCCTTCACATCACCTCTGCACTGACCATCCCTCTCTAGGGAGATAGATGGATGAAAGGAATTAGCGGATGTGTAGAAAATACCTAGAAGTAAATTTTGGAATTCTGGAATTTTGAAAGATGGATTAGGTAAGTACTAAGCTGGTAAAATAGTTCTGAAAGTCAGTCAGGTGTAAATCGGTTTCAGTCATGCTTTATTCCTGTGAGTATTCTGATTCAGTTCTGCCTACTTTTTACCTCCGTGTGATATTGCATGGAGAAAGAGGATTCTCCTCCTTGGTATTGGCCAAATGCTTCAGGAAGGCTTGAGCTCAAATGCTTAATAATGTTTTCAGTGAGTTATAGACGTTCTGATCCAGGATCCAAGCTCACAAGGTTGTTTTTTTGTCAGTGTGTTAATCTATTTATGTGGACATAACCATAGAATTAAGTTTTTCTGCTTCACAGCAGCTGTTTGTCACCTTACTGAGGTGACAATGCTTTTGGAAAAACACTAAGAAATATGCAGTGCTGCGGTAGTTTGAGCCACAGGAGGGAGAGAGCAGCTGGAGCATAGAATAGTTTGAATAAATAACGCGGATTGCAAAAGGTGATGTTATGAGCCATAAAAGAACAGCTAGTAGAGTATCAGTATATTCAAGTAGAATATCAGTTATTTTTCCAGCTCTAGAGGAGTTTTCTTGCTAAATATATTCCTTGGTGCTAGGAATGAAAATGACAACCAATACAGTGCCCTGAAAGTGGTAGAGTTTGTGTTATGTTTAGTCTCTTCCAGTGTGAATATATGACATGAGAGTGTGAAATTCGGTATTACTGTCAAGACTATTTCACTGGGACTAGAAAGGACAATTTAGACTGCATTTGTGTGTGCTATAATGCATGTGTTACAAACCAGGATGATTCAAATTGTAGTCTGTATATTTGGCTTGTAGGATCGCACCACACAAGTTGCTGCCTCTGTCTAGGGAGAGATGAGGAGCTGCTGCTTTACTAGTAAACAATAAAACTGAATGAATACTTGAATGGTTCCTTCTGTGCCTGCCCTATCTATAGTACAGATTTTCATTGCAGCCTGGTAGGAGATAGAGTGGCCAAGCTTCACAGAGACAACTGTACTGTTGAAGTTGAGCTATTTGCTACTATAGCTCTTAACTTTTAAATGTGGAATGTACCTCAGTATTGAATTCAAACTTGTAAAGATTATCTGGTCAGAGGAATCCCTGGCTCAGCCATTTGTATTTATTTCACTCTTCTCTGAGTTGTGCATCAACAAAAAACATTTTGTAAATATATGAGGACTGGCTTGTTCTGCTCCTACCATGAGCCAGTTAAAGGAGCTAAACTGGCCAAACCTGATTCTTCTCTCCATTTCTTCCCACTTCTTCCTGTTTTCTTCCTCCTCCTCCAAACAGCTAACTCCAGACTGGTTTAGTGCCCTGAGCACTAATGTGATGTCAGCACTGCTGGCAAAGAGTGAAGGACAAGACTACGGGACAGAAATATAACCTCTGAAACTGAAAATTTGAAGTCAAAAGGGGAAAACTTAGTTGCTAAGACAGTTTTAGCTTTAGCACTGTGTGCTATACTGTTTGCAGACAGAGCTGTATGTTTGACAGTGAAAATTCTGTGTATAGGAGAACTTGAGAAGATTTTGCTGACATGTTGAAAATTTTATTATTTTATCTTCAGTTAATAAATTTATCTAGTGTAATATTTTTATTTCTATTCTCATGACACGTCTTTTGAATTTTAAATGGTGGCTATAAGGTTTTTGTTTCTTATTCTTTGTCATATTCCAAGAAAATATTACTACTTGTAGTAAATAACAGCGGTAGCTTACTAGAAGCGCTGTCAGACAGCTCACAGACCAGAGTGATGGTTTCTTGATAATTTTACATTGACAGAGAAAATGTCCACATAATTAATGCACGCATTTTGCATGTGAAATATATAGCAGCAGAGAGTTTGTAGTAATTTTAGAAGTATTATTTAGCCCACAATTATAAAAGAAGTGAAATATGTTTCAGATTGTCTGCACTGTTACTCAGTGAAATCTGTCTCTGGATCGCTATGACTTTTCTTTTGGTAAAATATTTTTCTTAGTTCCTTTTTTCTTTTTCTAGATCGTAGCAAAGCTGAGATGGATCTGAAGGAGTTGAGTGAGTCAGTCCAACAGCAGACCACTCCCGTGCAGCTAATTTCGCCAAAACGACAGATACGTAGTAGGTTCCAGCTTAATCTGGACAAGACAATAGAGAGCTGTAAAGCCCAACTTGGTAAGTATACCTCAAGAATACAATGGACCATCTGGAGGATGCACTTAAGGAAATTCTGAATTGGGGTTTAAAAAAAGTTTTATGTATTAAAACAAGAGTAGAGGATATTTGAACTCTGAGGCAAGTAGAATTCACTGAACTAGTTTAATTTAAAATACAGATTTTTGTCAAAAAGCTTTCTTCTTTTAATCTGTTTTTTACCATTCTGATATAGGTTAGATAGTATGACAGAATTATAGTCTTAATATTTGCTTTGTATGCTTAATTAAAGACTTCCTAGGTACTAAAAAAACCGAGAGATTCTCTTTGCAAAACTTATGTAGTGCAAAACTGATGCTGCAAACATGCATGACTTTAATCCTGTGAACAGTGTTACTCATTTTAAGGTGGTTGAACAAAACAGCTTGCAGGTAGTGGAAAAAAGCACTGAAAGGAGGGACGTTGAATGAAATAAAAATCTGAACTGGAATATGTGCATGGTTATTCTTACACATTCTAGTTCAGAGAATGTGAGAAAATGTTCATAGCTTAAGGACTGATAAGATAAAGGTATGTATGCACTTTGTTCCAGTATATAGAGTGTTTTTTTAGGCAATGTCAGTCAGTCTGATATCAGCATGGAATGTACTTTCCTCCCCACAATTAGGAATAAATGAAATATCTGAAGCTGTTTATACTGCAGTAGAACACAGTGACTCTGAAGATTCTGAAAAATCCGACACCAGTGACAGTGAATATAGTGATGAGGATCAGAAATCAAAGAATGATCAAGATGATGGAGAGGACAAAGAAGGGACGAGAAGCGACAAAGAATCATTGAGCTTGAAAAAAAAACCTAAGCCCCCAGCACAGAATGAAGACAAGGAGGAGCTTAAAAGCACAAGTCCAGAAGTGGAGAAAACAGATGACCCAGCCAAAGAAAAGGCAATTACAGACACTGAAAAAGAATTTTCTGAAAAGGGAAAAAGTTTACAGCATCCTGCAAAAGAAAAACTGAAAGGTAAAGATGAAACAGACTCCCCAACAGTGCATCTAGGACTGGACTCCGATTCAGAGAGTGAACTCGTCATCGATCTAGGAGATGATCATTGTGGCCGCGAAGGGAGGAAAAACAAGAAAGAATCTAAAGAAACTCCTCCTAAACAAGATGGTAGGATGAAATTATTTCCTTCCTTTTTCTCTTCTGTTCTGTAGGTCTGTTGTCAAACTGGAGTTATTACCTTTATTTTTGCATTAAGATAAACACATCTGTACTAAGTAAACAAGTTTTAGGAAAGATTTTTCGTTTTGTTGTGACTATGAAAACAGTTTTCACTCCCCAGTTTCTGGTTTAAATAAAATATTTCATTGAGTTTCAGCAGTGTAGAACTAAGAAGAGGAGGCCTTTGCCCCTTTCACTGAAACTTGTCAATTCAGGAGCCTTCTCTTTCAACTGTTTTTCCTGGCCACAGCTTTGGGAGAATTGTTCTGTTCATAAATAGATTAGATATGTGGAAGAGTCAACTATAAACACAGAAGTGTTGAAGATTTTTGAGTAAATATAGATATCATAGATACTTTGTATGTTTGGTTGTCAGTGCCAGTTAACCTTTGATAGAAAGTTTTGAGTATGCTGTTCCTTCAGCTGCTTCAGTCGTTGTCCCTTTGACATGTATTTTTCTCCTGAAAGAAATTGGGATGAGAGGTGTGAGTGATAAACCATAAACATTCAAACCGATGCATACCTCTCAGGTATCCTCTGAAGGAGGTCAGGCTGGTTTTCCAGGTTTTGTACTTACTGTCTTGTTTTGCTTAATGACTAGTGCTTCTGAATCACTGCCAACTTCAGCTAGGCTGAAAGGAGTTCGCTTGTAGACTATCAATTGCTTTTTGAAGAAAAGAATTCAAAGTAGACTGGAAGGTGCACGTGGCTCTTCCAGAACATTAGATGGAAAATTATGAATCGGATGTGTTGGGAAAAGCTGGCATTACATTTTATGTTTGTTTAGTTGCAGGTAAAGCTCCGCCTTCCTCCAGTGCAAGTACCCAGCCTCTACCAGAAACTCCAGTACTTACTCGCTCTTCATCCCAGACTCCACCAGCTGGTGTGACAGCAACTACTAGTGCTTCTTCTACTGTTAGTGCTCCTTCTGCAGCCACTGGAAGCCCTGTGAAAAAGCAGAGGCCTCTGCTGCCTAAGGAGACAGCCCCTGCTGTGCAGCGTGTAGTGTGGAATTCTTCCAATAAATTTCAGACCTCTTCTCAGAAATGGCACATGCAGAAGGTGCAGAGGCAGCAGCAGCAGAGCCAGCACTCGCAGTCACAGCAACCTCAGTCCTCTCAAGGGACAAGATATCAGACAAGACAAGCAGTTAAAGGTATACACTTTCTAACTCAAATGTGCCTGTGATGCCATAATTCCCCAGTAATGATCTCAGTGCTCCAAGGCTGCCCAACCAGAAGTTCTTCCATTTAAACAAAATCTCAAAGTGTGGTTCTACTCTGATAAGTGACTTTAAAATACAACAACTTACTCACCATACCTGCTCTTTCTGGTGTGTATATAGAGTCATGTCTCCTTATTTTAATGACAAAAGATGTTTGTGTGTGTATCTGTATAAATATTCTTGCCATTCTTAGCCATCACAGATTTGGGAGAGTGAGCTGAAGTATTTTTGATGATATGATAAAACTGTTAATTCTATTCCACTTGCTTGATTACCACTATCACCTCAGTATTGACAAACTGGATCCGGTTTTATCTGACCAGAAGCTGATCTATGTGGTTTTTCAGAGTATAATTTGGTAACAAATTTTTTTGATATAACAAGACTTTGGTGTTAGTTTATTAAGCAAACAAACAGCATTTTAAAATGTTTGCATAACTGTTTTCTTACCAGCCCTTTGCCAGAGGCTTTGCTAGTAGTAGAACCTGGTAACGCAAGCCCATGCTCCTATTGCTTCACATCTCAGAACAGCAACTAGATGCAAATCTAACTTCATTTGTAAATTCAAGTTAATAAACCAAGCTGTTTACAGTCGTGCTTGATATTCTCCGTTCTGCCAACAGAGCTGGCAAGCCAGTAATTTCATACAGAAGAGAGATTTAGGTAATGGGTGACATGCAGACGTTTATCAGAGGCACATTTCTCTGGTCCCAGACTGCTTTTGTGACTGTTGTTTCAGAAGTGTTGGAGAAGCGATATCTTTTTTGTAGACTGTGCAAGTTTGATACAGAAATATTCAGTGAGAGAAATAAATGTGAAACTTTGTGAAGTGTTATTTTTAATAGTCATGTAGTAATATAAGAGCTTAATCATATAGACTGAACTTTAGAAGTTCAGCCTGTGAGTCTTCTTTCCCAATGTGTTTACTATTGAGCACAGCATAGCAATGTGACAACTTAATTATTATATGCTAAAATACATCAAATGAAAACTATAAAATCTATCAATTCCATGTACTGAAACAAAATATAGTATATAGAGATAAATATAATTTTTTTTTATTTCAGTAATTCCTTTTATTTCAGTAATTCAGTTTTGGGGATATTGGCAATGAAGATATCTTTTATAAGATGAATTATTAAAAATAGATTGAAAACTATTGTCATAAAAGATATATGTTTTAAATTATTTTAAGCAGATAAGTCATTAAAGTGGAAAAGATGAGGGTCTTTGCATTTTGATTTGTAGTCTCATTTTTTAATTACCTACTCTTTTAAGATTATTTGAAGTCTTGATCAGAGATGAGAGAACTTTTCCTATTTGAGTTAATACTATGAATAACTTACTTGCTTTAACAAGATAATCTAATGTTGCATTCCTTGCTGTGCAGCCACCCAAAGGCTAACATTGATCTGGATATATGTATATTACACATTTCACAACTCCAATCATAATTAGTAGCATTAATAAAGAAAGAATGGAAATAATACCAGGAAGTATTACTGAAGAAGGCTGTCTTCAACAGTGGTTCACGAAGCTTTGCTTCAAAGCAAAAATAAAAGAAATTCAATAATTTGCTTCAAAATTATGGCAAATGAAAATGTCAAAGTCTAACTTATGCTCATATGTATGGTATTAATTGGGAGTTCTCCACATTAAGAGAATAGGAAGTGAATTCCTAGGAAGTGGGATGGAAAAGTCCTAAAATAGAAGTGATACAGATCTGAAGGAGACTTTGCATTGGCCAGTCTAAAATAATAAGTTCCAAAGATGTATTACCTTTACCTTTAAGCCTTACAATTTTGTACAAGTTCAGTGGCTGGACACTCCATAATTAATAGATTAAATGGCACCATGGTATATATAATGTAAATGTTTGAAATGGTTAAGTGCACACATTTAAGTTAGACATTAAAGTTAGAAGTTTGCCTATTTATTTTGATAATCATTTATGTGATTGTTCTGCTGTATGTTCTCTTTTCTTAGCTGTGCAGCAAAAAGAAATAACCCAGAGCACTTCCACATCCACTATAACCTTGGTTACAAGTACTCAGCCTATTTCTATGGTTACCAGTTCTGGATCTGCAAGTACACTTTCTTCCTCAGTTAACGCCGACTTGCCAATTGCAACCGCTTCAGCTGATGTGGCTGCAGATATTGCTAAATACACCAGCAAAGTAAGTTCTTGAGCAAGGTTTTCTTGAAATTCTGTCAAGTGAATCTTTTTGACATTGCAAATTCTGAAAGAACTTTTATCTTCACATTGTCATATGTTGCAAATTCATTCAAATAGGTAAGAACAGCTAGGTTTTGATGCAAGTACTGAACCTCTTTAGAGCTGGCTGAATACTGCTGTTCCAGGCCAAAGGGTGTATATGATAAGCTTCAGCTGCTCAGACGCTTTAGACCCCTGCCTTCTCACGTTCCCCCACTGCTGTTTCTTATTTCCATTGCAGTGTGTTTTAGACCATTTTCTATCTTTCCTCCTAAAGATGTAGTTGTCTCCTCAGCATTGTATTTACAGTGAACATTAATATTTCTTCATCTGTGCTCAGCAATATGTATACAAAAATGTAGTTTTGTTTTGAAACACTGTATAGCTTCATCAGATGGTAGGTGTATATTCATCTATTAAACAGAAGCGAAGTTGTTAAAGAGAAGATGCAGTGTAATATTTGTATCAGAACAGTGACAGTGAGGGATGGGACATTTGCTTTTCATATGCTCTCTTAGGTCTTTAAATTAAAAAATTGAAGTGAATATAATACAATGTATAAGGAAATAGACAGGTACTACGGCATTAAAAGCCCCAGAATTACTCTTGATGGGCAGTGTTCAGTGTTCTCACTCAGCCCTATGGCCTTGGTGGTTTGTCAGTGATCAGCAGTGTCAGTGTCTTTTTAATTTTTCTTTCTTTTTTTTTTTTTTTTGCATTGAGTTTCTACCCCAAACTCATGGTTGCATTTTTTTAATTTGTAAATTATATCAATGACAGTTTGTTGGAGAAGTAGAAGGTCAAACAGTTCACCAGTTCAGGATACTGAAAAATCAGAGTCCTGATCAAAAATGTCATGTTCTACCTGCTTTCTAAACAGTCCTCTAAAAGTAGACTCAGGTGAATATATTGAGAGATATGGGCCATTGTTGATAGCACTGTAAGTTCACATCAGAGCAGTTAAAAGGAAGTGAAACTCGGTGTCTCTTAAAAACACGTAGCAAAGATTTTTTTTTCATTTTGTCTTTCAGATGATGGATGCCATCAAAGGAACAATGACCGAAATATATAATGATCTCTCCAAAAATACTACTGGAAGTACAATAGCTGAGGTTAGTATAAGCTAACTGCTTATACTGCTTATATTTCAACTTTAAAAGTTGCAAAATAGTATTTAAAGTGCCATGTATAATTATACATAATAGTGCCAGCTATACCTGGGAAATATCGAGACTGTCTGGCGATCCTAATTTCTATCGTGCGTCAGAAGGAATGATTGCTTGTTTTAAGCAAAATAAGGGAGTCCCAATTTTGAGCAATATTTATATTCCCAATCAACAGTAAATGAAACAAAATGCTTTCCTTACCTCATCAAGTTCAAAAAGAAGAAAAAAAAAGTCATAGTCATAAACGCAAGCAAAACTGAGGAACGAGTGTTTGATTCCCGTCAGAAATTTGAGACTTGACTGTTTCCAGAGGAAGCAAGAGCAAGTTTAATAGAAATACTTTTTGGTTTTGGACAATCTTGTACTTGTTATGGTAGAAAAATCTTACAAACAAATACTGATAATACCTCAGTCTTTGGTTTTGGGTTTACTCTGGTCTTGTCCTCTTGTTAAGATGAAGGAACCTTGATGTAAATGATGATGAGGCTCTTTGCTTTTGGTGTGTTTTTCTGTATAATTATGGATCGTACAGTGCACGCTGAATATTACTAACTATTACATTTTTAATATTTAGATTCGGCGTTTGAGGATTGAGATAGAAAAGCTTCAGTGGTTACATCAACAGGAACTCTCAGAAATGAAGCATAACCTAGGTATGAAAACAGGAGTCCTGAACAGTGTATCAGTCCAAATGCCTGTAGTATTGCCTTCATCACACGATACTGTAGATTGTCCAAGGGAAGGACATGAAACGTTCTATAATGTGCTGATGTTAGCAGGCACCTGTTCACTAGGTACAAAAAGTCACTTCGGTCAGTGCATAGGAAGCAACAGGCGATCAGCCCTTTGAGACAAATTTAGGCTAAAGAGAGCTCTTGATAGGACAGAGTAACTATTCTATACATCAGTAGATAATCCCTCTTCATGAGCTATTTTGTGCTGATTGCTTCATCTTAATTCTGGTATGATCCAGGTTCTGTTAATATAGCCACTGGGGGAACCTGCTTCTTCTGGTGTCTTTGGAGATCATAGCTGACATTTTGATTCAGATCAGCTGTTTGTGTATGTACTTATGTACTTATCTGTTTATTTAAAGTGAACAGTCAACTCTGACTCAACCTTGATGCCAGACTGTCAATGAAACAAATTCAAAATGCAACCTTAAACAGTTAAAAGACTATTCCTCCTAGGAGGAGGATTTTCATCCCTACATTCACTCAACCATATGGGCAGGAAATTGAACCATGATTAAAGTGCAATTCCTCTAAAATTACCTTTATTTGATGCACTGACTGTGTGAAGAAGGTTGCAATTGAGTGAGCAAGTCTTCTTCAAGAACGTGCAGACCAAACAGCCTTTAGGACTGTGTAGGACAGTGTCTTGGACCACTTTTTGACTGTCTTTTGCAGACCATATCTGAAGTGGAAGTGAACTAAGTGCTGAATAATTGCATGTTCAGACTCATGTCTTTCAAATTGGGATAGACCAGTTTTTGCACTGGTGCGCTCCAGTTATAGCAATTTTCAGAATTACTTAGGTATGGCAACAACTGGTGTGCAGCTCGCAGAACTGAATGTCTAGGTGTGCTCAGAAATAAAAGAAAAATCCTTTAAACTCTTTGTCACCAGCCTTAAGCTGCTCATTGAGAGAAAGCCTTTAATGGTGTTTTCGAAGTATGTCAACTTCAGAGCTATTCAAAGGTTCATCCTAAGTAAAGGTAGCTCAAATTGGAATGTTTTCTTTGTGTTTGCCCACTTCCTTGAAGTGAGGCTCAAATGTATAGCTTTGTTCCCACAGTGATCAGTTCTTACAACTTTCTTAGTGTCCCTCTTGGAACTTTCACGTTTTTCTTTGTAAAGGAACCAGGATACAATGAGCAATTGGTTTGCTGGTATTTATAAGAAAAGAGAAAAAATGTACTTCTCTGTATTTTCTGAATACTGGAGCAGAAGAAAAGTTTGGGCTTGTGGACAGACCACGGTAGCAGCAGCTGGGCATACATCCTTTTTGTGTTTATGCTGCACTGAGGAGACCAAGATTCTGATCCTTTCTGGGACACCTAGAACTAAAGTGTTAAATGGAAGCTAATGGTTAAGGGTAAAAAATCTTGGTGCCAGAAAAAGAAAAGAGGATGGAAGACTTTCATTTGTTGACTGGATATGAAACAGAGATGCTGAAACTCAGGGAATATTTTAATTAGTAGTTTTAATTTCATGTTGTCCTTAAGCTCATGAAAACTATTGGTTTGCACCTTGCTGTTGGGGGGCAGAGCATGCAAAACTCATCTTCCTTTGCATTTTGAGTAGAACTGACAATGGCTGAAATGCGTCAGAGCCTAGAGCAAGAACGAGATCGTTTGATTGCTGAGGTGAAGAAGCAGCTGGAACTGGAAAAGCAGCAAGCAGTGGATGAAACTAAAAAGAAGCAGTGGTGTGCCAACTGCAAGAAAGAGGCCATTTTTTACTGCTGCTGGAATACTAGCTACTGTGATTATCCCTGTCAACAAGCTCACTGGCCTGAGCATATGAAATCTTGCACACAGTCAGGTAATCTTGCTCCGGGTGGCCAGTCTCACAGCTGAGGGATTAGAGTGGGTGGGAATCAGAGTGACTCAGTATTCTTCATTGGCAAGAGTGCAGATGTGCCTGTGAAGGGGGACCGGGGACTGGGATGCAGGAGTAGTGACTACTCTCTCTTTCTTTCTTTCTTTTAGCTACTGCAACACAGCAAGAAACAGATACTGAAATTAACACAGAAACATTAAATAAATCATCCCAGCCCAGTTCGAGTGTGCAGCCTACACCGACAGAAACAGCCAGCACCCCGAAGGAAAAGGAAGGTTCAGCTGATAAAAGCAAAGAGAGTGTTTCAGTGAGTATCATTGTGGTCACTTCAAACAAAAATAATATGTCAGATTGCTCTGGAACCTACCCCTTAAGGCTTCCCTGGATCAGCCAGGCATTTATGACCATTTGCATATTTCAGAGTGTGATTTGGGGAGTGAGATAGGGAGTTGTGGTTTCTTTTCCTTCATCTTGACAAAAAAAATCTCCTCTCCTCTGGGAGCACCCTTTTCCCCTTCGCTCATTCCCAATAAGACCTGTGTTGGCTTGACTCATCCTTCCAGCCAAAGGGGACTGGACTTCTTTCTCTCTCTCTCTCCAGGACCCATCAGTGTAGCTTCTGGTCTGGATCTTTCGATACAAGTTGCCTTCTGATAAGCAATACTGACTGCAGCACTTCCAAGCCCTTCTTGCCTGGGGGTTCAGAGGCCAAGCTCAAGACCTGCATTCAAATCAACTTACTTTATCACAACAGACTGCCACTAGGGTACCACAATGTTCCATAACACTGATACAACAAATCACCTGGATCTACAGTAAACGGAGCAGTGTGCAGTTACGAAATCCTCCATAGCATCTACTCTGATAGTATTCAGTAGGCAAGGATGAGCAAATGCTCTAATAAAAGGGACTTAACGTTGCATATATAGAAAATGTTTATAGAGAAGTTTCTGCTTTATAGGTAGGGCTTGACTATTAGCAATTTCAGCATTGTTTTTCTTCTGCCCTTGCAAGATTTATTAAATGAAAAATTTTATGGGGTGGGCTGATCCTTCAAACCTTTACACATGATTCCCCACATCAGTAGGAGCCTTGTTGTATTTTAAAATATTAAAAGCAAACTAATTTTGTAGTATTGTGATTCCAGCATGATGTCTCATTGAGATAGTCCTATAGAATTGGGAAGCATAGTAAACTAGAGAGCTGTGTTCATTTCTTGACACTTTTGCTACTGTCTGGTGTTAGATCTCTGGGCTTGACACATCATCTAAGGGAGTAACTTGGGAAACAGATCCGAAGAAGAAAAAAGGATATGCTGTTCCACTCGATTGCTTGGGTGAAGGTAGTTAAACTCTGGCTCAGTCGATGTTCAAATGCATAGTCTGTGGCAGCACAACTTCTGTTTTACTGGGGAGATAAGGGATGGGAGAAAATCAATTGCCTAAAACTTTTGCCAGGGAATGTTCCAGTTATACAAATCTGGAATTGCTTTCACATAGATGTTCTACCTGAAACATCATGCTGTATACATTAATCATATTCATAATTTGAATTTTGTTTTATTAACAAAGAAGTAACCTGTGAATTCATTAAGATGCAAATTTTTAACACAAACAAAACATCCGACATAAATTTCGTATTATAAGAATAATAACAACTAGGTGGAATTTATGTAAGAGCTAAGACTTCTACTGAGGTTGCCTGTGCTGTCTCTGCAGATAGCAACAGGTGTGGCAAGCAACCAGCCTATTAATCTGGTCCAGGTACCGCAGACCACCACCTATATTCCAACTACTCAACCCACAATTGTAAGTACAATATCATCATTTAAAGTCTGCAGTAGTACTGTTCCTGGCATTAAAATTGCTCAGTATTTCTGGGGGGTTGTCTCCGTCTGCTGTTCTATCAAGATATGAATTCACTGGTATAGTCTGAACTTGCAGTGCAAAATGTCTTATTTTGCTGTGCAACATTCTACCCATTCATTTCATCACTACAAGGATTCAGGAATTATCATTAACTACAGCGAAGGTGCTGAGGACAGTCAGACTTCCATTTTACATTATTATGTTGGTTATTTGTCCATTTAATGTATATACTTGATGACTACATCAATGTAAATATATAGAATTAATTTTAAATATCTTTTCAGTACCTTTTTGTCTATGGCATCCTAAAGAGATTGAATTAATTCTGAGCTATGCTTGATATTCCTGTGACATCTCAGTAACTATGAAAGAAGATACGCATTCATCAGCAGTGTGTCTCTCATGCAGTCTTGCACACTAGTGTTACGAAATCATGAGAAACTGCATTGGAATTAGACCTGTTTTTTTTTTCCATCCAAGACGTAACCAAGGACACTTGAATTCCCTAGTGTCAGTCACAGAGGGTGGGACAGAAGTGAGCTTGATTTTTGTATTCTATGCAGCATAAACCCCATTCTTTCAACTGGTCACGTTCTGCAGTTCTTACTTCAGAGTCAGCATGGGAACTTAGCTGACGTTCTCTGTACCAAACGGAAAGGTGCTGATACTGCTCTGGAACTGAGTGGCATGCTCTGTCTCAGTGGTGGGTTCAACAGAGAAGCCTCTCTGTGGGGAACATCTGTTCATTTTTTGACTGAAGTTAGGTAATTTACAATACCTACATTCTAATTTAACAGTGTAACTTAATCATGCTGTGATTGTGAGGCCTAATTAGCTACAGAAGTTCCTCTGCCCTTCTCTTTCCTTGTGTGCGGTCCCCCCCCGCCGTGGTTCTCCAGCTGCAGGACACACACCTCTATGTGTGCATAGAGATGTCCGTACAGGCACTCATACGTACAGTATTTCATAGCCATTGTATTTCACACCAATTTGATTGCTCTTAGCGGGGATCACAACTTTTCACATTCCTAGCAGCATTTAAACTCACTTTTGTCTCAACTGAGAGCACTGTGCACCTTTGCAGCACTGACCCTAAGTCATTTGGACTGAATTACCGTGACAGCAAGGTTTTCTATGTTTTAAAATCAAAGAGCAAACTTTGAAGATGATAGGCTCTTTTGTGAATAACTGAGAGGTTGTAAGATCATATGGTGGTTTTGTGTAATATTCAGAAAAATGGCAGCACCTTCATCTGTTTTCTGTAATACAAAGTGCATTGAGTTCTGTAAATCATAATTGAAATGTCTGAAAGGCTTCAACCTTTATTTGTGCATGTTTTAAACTTTGTACACATTTGCATTAGTCTTGCACAGCGACAGACACCTCTGTATTCTAATGACTGCACGTGCAATTTAAATAATTTTAAACCTTAGTGCATGTTTAATATGTATGCAAAATGTACATATGGGTAAAACTGGCAGAGGTGGAAAATTTACCTCTCAGGGAATGATCTTAACACATTTAAGGAGTCTCACACATTCCATATCCTGGTCGCTAGAAGAACTGAAACTTAATTTTTTTCATGTGTGTGTTTATTTAAAAGGTGACTGTGGCAACCTTGATTTCCCCACCTGTAGTACCAACAGCAACTTAGATAATGGCTTCTTTATGGTTCAATTTGCACTTTGTTAACAACTAGGGATTTCTTCCTCTGAACAACTTCCAGTATATCTCCTGGGTACCATTTCTGTTGAACCCTCTACATACATCTGAAATCGTTAAAAAATTACAGTAATCTTGAATTAATTTAGCAAATTGATTCCATGCTTTGTTTTCATTCTTTCTGCAGTTAAAATAATGTAAAAATATAAATTCATCGTCTTTGCATTCCAGGGAATGAAATGAGTAAGCTTCTGGAAGGCAGAGAAGAGACTTTGCCACAAAGAAGCTAACGAACACTCTAGGCTGTAATCCATTGTAGTACTTGCAATCTTTGTTGAATACCCTTAAGACACTAATGTGGTTTCCGAAAACAGTGTGGGGAAACACTAGGCTTCAGTGAACTTGTGTTTCTTCTTCCGTGTTCTCTTTGGAATGTCACACTACCATCAGGAGGAAGATCCGTGCATCCCTTTCAGATTCCTCAAAATCCCGCTTCCCGTTTCTTCTGCAAAATGCTGTGATCTGAAACGGATGCATTTGTTTGATCACCAGTCATGCATCACTGGAATTGTACCAAAACCTACTTGCAGTTTGTATGGTATAGGCATTTCTAGACTTTCTCACACCTTTGGAGGAAGCTTAAGATACAAACTTAAGATTGAATAAATCCTTTTCCAGATCTTCCAGAGTGATGTGACCTTGACCAGATTGTTTAATGTTCTTGTGCCTTTGTCTCTGCACCTGTAGAATCAATTACCACCTATAGATATGTCCCGAAACTTCATCTGTTGAGATTTATAAATCTGTATGATGGAAGTGAAAAATTTATTCTATAGTAATATTTTTACAGGGTGTGTAAGACAGTTCCCAGTAATGCTGATGTTTTTGTTATTGATTTGTGCAAAAGTTAAGTTAAGAACTTTTTTTTGTTCAAATGGATGTTCTTCGTTCTCTTCTGTGTAGACTGGATGCATGGGGGAGTTCTTTTTGGGAAAAGAGATTTAAGTAAATGTGTAACAAGAATATACTTATAAGCAAGGGTATTTTTGTACTCCAGTTTGATTTGTCAAAACTTTTTCAAATGACAAAGGATTTTCTTAACCCTTTTTCCTCTTCCGATATATCAGTTTGGGGAAAATACATGACTGGATATAACTATGAAAACCTAGCTCTCCGAGCACAGACAGAGTGTGTACAGTACCTGTGGGACCACCTGTCCCTGTAATTAGACAGTAGTAAGAATAATATGGAAAAACTCCTGGCTCTAGGAAAGTAATACACTACTTTTGACCCTGGAATGAGGTAATATTGCAGTAATAAAGGTATTAATTCTTGCACAAAATTGGAACTTGTTCTGGATTTTCCCTGGAAAATAAATCTCTATTTCTGTGGTCATGTTTATGTGACCTTTAACATAACAATATGTTTTTCTTGGTTTTAATCCACAGACCATTCCTGTAGTGGTAAGTCCTTCTGCTGGGACAGTGGCAATGAGAACTGGAGTTCAATATGTTCAGACCACAATGCCAGTCCAAGTACGAAGAGTCTAACTGCTAACAAGAAGTCCATACAATTGTTGGAATTAATAAATCTAATAGAAATGTGAAAAATAAACACAGTTCTTTGGATTAACATCAAAGTTTCAGACTTTAGCTTTGTTTATGTGTACAAAGCATTAACTACACTACATTAATGTAAAGCATTAGTGCTGGCTTAGAAAAGCTGAGGACAGGTAAGATCCATATTCAATCTATGCTCCTTTTGTAAATAATGTACAATTTGTGGATGTCATTAGAGTACCATCTCCTTTTTATATTTGTATTGACTTTAACTTATAAAGAGCGTTTGAAGTTGGAAAAGGAAAACTTAAAACAGCCTTATCGCAGACTAACACTGAAAGCTGGTCTTGGGAAACTGCAGTTACACATCAGATAATAAAATCACAAGAACCTGAACAACTTGATTTGCATTTGGATGGAAAAAAAAATTCTGCACTTGGAAACTCTTGTAGAATTTCTTTGAGCAACCAAATGATGAAGGTTATCTTTTTTCACTTAATTGTATTAGGCAGGTTTGACATTTCCAATCTGTGGACCTGAAATGCATAAAGATTGACATTGGTTTTTCACAATGACCAGACTGTTCAAATTTATATTGTTTACAGGTTACAGTTAATTTAAAATTTCCTTCAGTCTAATATCAGAAAGGTTTGGAGGTGTTATTCTAGCTGGTGGTGGTGCGATTTCTGATCACTGATATCAAAGACTGAGAAAAGTAATTTTTTTTCCTATGCTTCACAGTTCAGTTTTGGGTTTTTTTTAAATCCTCCAAAAAGGACTTTGAAAAGCTTTTTGAATGGAACAAGAACTAGGTGTGGAAAAAAACATGGACTGGGAAATGCGGGCAAAGGACTTTGATGCTGGGCCAGAGCATGTATTATTTATATGATGGAGTTTATGTTTTTATGTAAGCATGAAACAGTACAGTATGAGAGAAAGTAACCCTGAAAATGCCGTCTGTTACACTTATACTGTAGTACCATTTTGTATGTTGTGTAAAACGAAAGCATTGAACAAAGCAAAGGTGATGTATGTATATGAGAAAATAATTGTATGATATCATTCCAGTACCTTCTGTTGTACATTTTAGTCATGTTGATTTCTCCCATTGTTTATAAAAGAGCGCGGTTTGTACAGTCTCCAGCTAGTACCGTATTAGAGGGAAGAAAGTATTAGAAGAAAAAAGCGAGAACAGAATATTCGTGAATTGCAGTTGTGTCAAAAATAGCCTAGCTGGCCTTATTTGTGAAGCATAATTGCTTTTAGCATATGGAAGTATTTTTTCACATTTTCTTTGTATAAAATTTGTATTAAACTTAAATATCTTTTTTGACAATTGTGTTTCTTTGTGACCAAGACAGGTGACACACACTATGCTGTGGGTTTCTCCAATTCTTCAAGAAACGTCACGATTTTTTAATTAAACTGTTTTAGAAATACGTTCTATGTTCTTGGATTTCCAGTTTCGTTTCAGTCTGGATGAATGCGCATTTCTGCAGTCTCCAGGGCAGGTGATTTCACTTTTGTTGGACCTTCTGTCTCAGAAGTGTGGGACCTTTGAATCAAAGCCTGCTGAATCTGAGGAAAAACAATGCAGTACTGGCAGTCTATAAATCAGGAGCCATTTATGTGTAAAATTCGGCAGCACCATTCTCGCTCAGTTTGAACAACAGCAAAGGTCCATTGTTTGCCATTGTAACACTTATGCGTTGGTTGGACCGATGTGTGTGGTCTTTAGGTTTATTTGTGGGTTAGAAACAGGGGCTTTCATGATGGGTACAGCTGCAGCTCTCCAAGAGCACACAAAGTGGGCGAGACGGCTGTGTGCGTCTTAGTTTCCTGCTCTAGGAAATGGGGAGCTCACAGTACATCCTTACTGTGAATACTGTCTTGAGGTTTCTCCTCTGGGAGGAACCTTGTTACAAGCATCTGTGAGACAACTAAAGTTAATGTTCCCAGTGCTGCTCTTTAAAGAAAAGCACAAATCCTGAAATGATGTTTTGTGGTGTGAGTTCTGGTGTTAGGAATGAGCTGTTGTGTTAGGAGGAAAAAGAGGCACAAGTCAAATTGTTACAGGAAACACGTGACTTTCTGAAGCCTGTTTGAATCTAAGGATTTTAATTTTAATGGACATAGTGTTTTTTTTTTCCTACAAAAGAGGTTTCTGGTAAGAAATAACAGGTGACTAAATCCTAGCATAGTTTTATATATAACTTATATAATGAAATAACTCTCAGCAAGAGCTATCGGATCAACATCAAGGTACTGTCTTAAATGTTCTAGTGACTATTTTTTTACACTTTAGCCAGTTAAGGTATGATGTTCATTGCTTTTCTGAAGATTACTTTTTGTTGATTAATGTGAAGGAAGAACACGTCTCTGTCTTGGATATTGTGGGAGGAGAGGATACTGTGATGTGAATTTAAAAGACAGGCTGTGGCTTTACTGAGTGATTGAATACCATGACTAGGCATAAGCTGCATCCATTGCTTGTGTATAGAGTATCCCTCTGCCTGGTGCAGCGCATCCCAGTTTATTTTGGATCCAGATATTTTGGGAGAAATTACTGTGCTGGGCCTGGACTTTTTACCTATGCTGGTGGTGAAGGTTTGTCAGTTGTGGTACCTGACTTAGTCTGGGACTGACAGCAGAGTCAGGGTGGCTGTGCTTTCATCCTCTTGCTGCGAAGGGCAATGCCAATGGTCAGGTGTTGAGTTGATGGGGGCTGAGGGAGTAAACACTGAAAAGCCTCTCTGCCCTTACACCATCCTGGGAAAACTTGTTTTCATCCTTCAGCTATGGGCATTGAAGGGCCTTGGGTTTAACATCCTCTGTTATAACCTACTGAAGGATGTGGGCACGTTACTGCTGATTCCTCTGATTTGGGGGACAAAATTAACTGTCTTGGGGACCCAGCTTAGAAATCTCTGCATTATTACCTTACCTTATCACATGGGCCTTCAGTTAGGAAGGACGGGAGATTTGATGCTGGTGTCCCTTAATAGGATCAGTCAACTCCAAAGCTTTGCCAAGCGGTGGCAGTGTTTTCCCAGCTTTAGTTTTACTGCAGGAACCCTACATTGTTTGGGAAGTGGGGGCTGATGTTGCATTCAGGATGCTCTGAGGTTTCGGGTCAGCCCCCAAAATAGAGTTTGCCATTGCAAGGATTCATTGCAGAAGCCCCGTGTTGGTGCGTGGATGAGAGGAGCAGGCAGACAGCTGCAAGTGCTGCGGTGAACGGGCTGGTGGTTCCGGCTGCAGAGAGGCTGTTACAATCGAACTGGAACTTTGTGGCCTGACTACAGATGCAGGGATTGCGAATTTGGTATCAGTTGTGGTGTCACCTTCTGGTGCTGGTGCTCACTGAATTAGCTTTTCAGTGCTTACATCGTAAAGATACAAGTGCTTATATTGCAGAGGAACACGGAGCAGCCAAGAGGAGCACACTCTGTCTGGAGGTTTTCATCCTCCTTATACAGATGTGGCAGTTCTGTTTCACATCCCCTTTTCTATTCCAGATACAAGAAGTCTGTATATAGAGGTTCAGACAGGATCAAACAGTTTCGGACAGAACAGATTTTGGCAGCAGCTATACATTTTAACAATGTACAACTTGCTTGGTTTGTCACCTCAGCTTCCGCGGGGCTGCAGCTGCTTTGGACCCTGGTCACATCATTGCATGTTGTCAGGTTAGCGATGCAACTCAGTGAGGATTTTATGCTGTAACAATGTACAAATATATAAAAACATAGGTGAAAGAGCTGAGCAAGGCCTGGAGGTCTATGCATGTGCCCCCATGCGTTTTGCATGTCTGTGAGTAAAAGCAGTTATAGATCCCCCTCTTCTCGCCCTTACAGCTTCCCTGGAACCAGTGAATCCTGGTACTCCTGCTGTAGTGAGAGATGAGCATGGGCCACAGCGACTGAAGGAAAGGGCACTGCTGTTTGACAAAGCAGTGTTCCTGGTGCTGGTGTGCACCACCCTCACCGGCCACGTGGCCCGTGGGGAAGCAAAAATCCTGAGCTGGGAGGAATATGAACCCACAGCAACGGTATGTGGAGCACGAGCAGGCACTAACAGAGCACAGGCCTCTGCCAAGAGCTTTGGAGGCAGAAATAAGTGAACTTGAGAATCTAAATACAGTCAGAAAGCAAAATCTTCCTAAACAGCTTTAGGGAAAAAAACCCCAAAACAGTACTCTGATAATTGACTCAAGTGAGGCAGGTGTTACATTTGGGATTTCCAGGAAGAGCTGATTGACAGAGTGTTAAAGATCCTGTTGTGCTTCCTTAGGAGTCTGCCACCCCTGGTGTTTGTTCCTCTTCCAAAGGTTTTATTTACAGGTGTGCTTATCTTGCAGGCATCTGTCAGTTCTCCATTCAGTTTGATTTCTTTGCCTTGTGATAAAACTTCCTATTTGTGATAGTCTTACAGCTGGAAAACCTTGAGGGTAAACTTCTGTCAGACTTTCATTTCAGCAGGGCCCAAGACAAGCAACGCCGCTGCTAGCAAAATCTCCTTTGATTTTGTCGCGTGCTGTACTCGGCCCAGAGAGCAGCTCTTTGGGAATGCCTCCAAAGCAGGTACTTAAAGGCTGGTTTTGTTCACGCCTGCTGCCGACAAGTAGAGCTGACAGGTTTTACAGCTGCTGCATGGCTGCCTCCTCTTGAGCTAAAGGCTGAGATCAGATTCTTTGGAGATCAGATTTTCTGTTTCAGCCCAGCAGAAAATCCCCTCTCACATCTAGCAATGAATCTGTTCCCTGAGGTAAATGTTTTTTTTGTGTCACACTTGTAAATTGGGTAACCCTTACTTGTTTCATCTCGATTCACACACGATAAATCAGGGGATTGTATTACTTGCTGCATCTCTAACACCTTGTTCCAGTGAGGCTCTGCCCCTTCGGAGGTTGCTCGGTGCCACAGCAAGCAAGAGCAGTTTTGGAGGTGATCAGAAATTCATCCAGGGCCTGAGAACTGAAACATTTTGACAGCAAGAATCACGAGGCCAGCTCAGCACAAATCCTACAGCTGAAGCTTACTTGTAGATGCATTTATTTGCATAAGCATAAATATACACAGCTGCGGTATTTGCTTGTCCTTTCTCTTCCTTTGCAAGACAAGGTCGATTTGCCAAGTGCCACGTCCTCTCCCAGCAGACAGAGTCGCTATCTTCAGTCCGTGCCCCCCAACGACAGAGTCGCTGTCTACCGACGGGACATTGACCGGGGCCTCCGTTCACAGTCCTTCCACCCTCAGCTCACCTTGAAACAGAGAATGTGTATTCTACACATCTCTCCAGGTGGAGAGTGGCTGGAGACAAGAGAAGGCAGGTAATGTAGTCCCCCGAAATGTAAACATGTTTTTATTTAATGCCTTTCACTCATCACAAGGTACTTTTTCTCCAGCCCCCAACCCCAAGATGGCAGCATAAGGCACCGCATAGACACACGCACAGTCCACATCCCATCTCTGTAAGATTGAAAAACACAGCTACAGTTCTTACCAATGGTACCACGTGTCCGGATTATTAGTGTACACAATATGATTTTCCCCCGTTTATTCTGGAGAAATGAACCATTAATTTACAATGTTAAGACTTTCCCGCATCTTTCGCCCTCCCCCCCCTCAAAAAAAAAGCCAGATTAAAAACACAGGTACAGAGCTTAATACCAGAGTAATGAGATTAGTTCATAAATTAAAAAAAAATAAAAAAAATCAACAGTTTCACTCTTATTTTCAGAAGGTCCCCTGTGATGTGACGCACTGTGCACACTCCTTACTACGTCCTCTTCCCCTTTCAAAAGCAAGAAAACGGGCAAGTAGACCCAGGACTTCCAGGGTTTGTCATTGATGGCAAAAAAGCCGCTACGGCTCTATGCGTCCAGCGTAACCATGTAACTGCAGGATCCCCAGCGAGTTATTGGAAGGCTTTTCCTGTGTCCAAAGGAAGAAGGACTCGATACAATGTTCTTTGGCTGCAAGTTCTTAAAGGCTTCCACTGAAAGGGTTCTCCTTCAAAAAAAAGAAAAACTGCAGTTGCTGTGGGATTTTTTTTTTTAATAAGTGTTGAGGAATAGGTGGAACCGATGTAACAGTTTGAGTGAAGCCCTCACAGTGCTAAGATGTTGGGGTCTGCTACAAATATTCAAGTTCCAAGGCGTGCCGAAGAGCTTCCAGGTCAGCGTGACAAGAGATTCTCCAGAATGGCATGTTGTGCTAGAGTGAAACCAAAAGAGGGGATTTTTTGGTTTTTGTTTAATACTGAGATCAAAACAACTTTCTTAGTTTGTGCCCTCAGGAACAGAGCTTTGCCCTTGGGGCACCAGGCTGTCACGGTGTCGCAGCAAGGAGGCTCATCTTAGAATCACAGAATCATAGAATAGTTAGGGTTGGAAGGGACCTTAAAGAGCATCTAGTTCCAACCCTCCTGCCATGGTGTTTCTCCTATGCTGAGAGGAAGAGAGATCCTCCACGATCTGGGGGTGTCCAGCTTCAGAGATGATGGAGGATGGGGGCTGCCTTTCTGAAGGTGTTAGTAACTAAGCTTTACTCTCCCATTTTTTTCACAGATTAATTAGGAATGTTTCTAGAATTGAGTAGTCCTAGAAGCAGTTTTTCTGGCCACTTGGTGATGTTCACCCACTATACCAAGCTATACAAGAAGCTGAGACTCTCTAGAAGCATCCTAATCCTGCCCTGTAACGCCACTGAAGTTGTCCTGCTCACTGCTAGTGAAAGCTGTTGCCAGTGCTTCCCAGACAGGTGCTATTGATCAGAAAATGAAGTTACTAAAGTTTACAAAAGTGTAAGCAGAAGAATATAATCCCACAGAGTCCAAATGCTTTCTAACAATTCCCTCTCCAAGTTAACTGCAACAGTTGGTCAAAGGGCACTTTCTGGACATGCAGGTACTGGTACCATTGCTTAGATTAATTATTCATTTACTGTAACACTGATGACTCAGCCACTGATGCCAACAGGTCAGCCTGTCCCCAAAAATCTCTTTTTTGTTTGAGAGACTACCTTATCTTCTTCTCCTGCCTCTCTGTTTTTCAATTTATATTTACTGTAATAAATCAGAAGCCATGTAGACAAATATCCAAGTTCCAACCAGCCAGTTCCACTTGGAATCTCAGCATTGGGAGGAAATCTGGAAAGGTCAACTACCTGTGACCGACTACATCTTCTTTATAGTACCTTATTTCGTCTCTTGAAAATTGTGAATATACTGTAGGAAAACAAGACTTGCATCTGAAAGGATGAAATATCAACTTTTTAAGTGCTGCGAAACAAATGCAGTTCAGTTAAGGTGAGGACCTGAGATGGAAACTGTAATCTGGTCAGGTACAAACGGGGTGCTGAAAGCGCCTTTACACTACAGCGCTGCAATCACCAGCAATAGTTACAATCCTGGTGGTTTCTTGCAAAGAGATAAGCTCAAAATAATTAGAACTTGCTTTTGGATGTGAAATACTACTTTTCCTGGAATGTTCTGGTGAGCCTGGATTTGTTTCTTCTCCAAAACAGTCAAAGCAGTTTTACTTTAAACAAAGCCAGAACTTATTTCTGCACTTAGACTTCAAAACATTTGGGACTGTGAAGTTCTTCCTCCCCAAACACCAGTGGCTGTAGAGCCAGTGATACATATGCAGTAACAAACATACACAAAGCCTTAAGGGACAGAGCTTACTGCTCCTCTGGCACAGGAATAACATTTTGGAGTATTTTATCACTGTAAATTGGATAAATAGCTTAGACAAAGCTTCAGTGAATCTACACTTCTAGGTAGATATTGTAATGAAGGGAGATGTTCCTTTTCCAAGTGCACCTACCTGTGTAAGAAAACTCCAGTGGTTTCAGATCTTTGTTTCACAGAGTGTCTATTTACACACGTCTAATGTTTAAATACAACTCAAGTTCCCTCTGGCACATCCTCTATCGGTAAACAGATGTTTCCTTCAAGCTATTTATCAGTGTGTGTAGAAACAGCAAGCAAACACAGACATCTGAAGTGACTGGAATCCATTGCTCCACAATTTCACTTTAAGGGGAAAAGTTATTTCCTTTGGCCTCCCCTGGTTGTTATTAAAGCCCTTCCATTAAATTATCTATTTTTCCTTCCTAAACAAGAAGAAAACTTGGCTTCCCAGCCACTCCTGCTGTTCAGCATTTACAGATTTATCACTCATCAGGCAGGTGAAGAAAAATGACCCACTAAAATGGAGATAGTATCAGTGCTGTCGGCAAAACAGCAAAAGGTGCTCTGCCTGCCCCCTCACCTTTTTTTTTCCATAAAGCTCAGGTGTGTGGAAGCCTTGCCTAATGACTGTCATCCATCAAAGGAGGACAGCCCAGCAAAGAATGTGCTCTGCTAATGGGAGAGCTGCTTAGGCCAGGAGTCACAAGCAAAAGAACTCTTGAAATTTTTCCTACAGGAGATCTTTCAACCTTCCCACTCCTTCACACAGCCCGAGAACCCTCGCAGCCTTTGAAGCAGTCGTGTTCACTGACCCAGTACCTTTCAAGTATGGCACTGGGCTGTCAGAAGCAGCAGTCTATTATCACTCCATTCCTAGTCACACGTTTGGATTTTTCTCTGACCAGTCCTTAACCCTTCATGAACTAGAAAGAACCATCTGCAGACTCAGCTACTTTTCCAAGGTGGGTGCAGGTATTGTTACTTCTATCGGCCAGAAGAAACAGACTGTAAAAATTAAGGTTTCTGCTGATTTGAAGGTGACCCAAGATACAATTCTGGGGACAGAATATGTGCCCATCACTGTATTTGCTGCAATACCTTTGTTCCTGGGCTTGTGCACCCAGAAAGCACCGATTTGTTTTGAAAGTTACTCCTGACCACACTGCTTTCACAGTTTCTGTTCTACTTTGCATTCACTACATCTTCCCAATTTCATTTTGCTTGCAAAATTAATCACAGTGAGCCATAACTCATTGATAAAGGCAGCAACTCAGTACCAGTCCCTTTGGTATTCACTCTAATGGTGCCACATCCTATGATCTCAAGGAGTCATAAATACAAACACACGTATGTGTACCTGCATATTCTAATACATAATTCAAAATTAATTCCAGTTATTTGGAATTTACAAAAGCAGATCAGAAATTCATCCTGCTCGCTCACCTGAATTCACACACTGGAGTTTTCCTCTTCACATGTTTAAAGCCATCTTTATTAAGCAAGAATGATTCCTGGAACATGAGAGATAGCAACTACCTGGAAAACTGCACTGGTTGCCAAGGTGGAGGGAGATTTACAGTAGGAAATTTCTCCCAACGCTGTTGAATATTATTGCATATTAAGAAATGAGACCAATTGTGAACTGCTTCAAATGGAAGGAGCTTCATTAAATGCTTAAGTAAAGAAAGGGTCACTGAAATGAAAACTTGGAAGAATCCAGCATAAGATCCACAAACTGTACCTTTTTTGCTCCCTGTTCCTCTTCAACACCATCTCCTATTACAATGTACACGGCTTTCCTTCCAAACCTTTGCATTATTCTTTCAAAACAGCTCTCTTTTCCTAAGCAACAGAAAAGAAGACACATGTTTTTATCTGGACACATACAGCAGGTGGGGCTGACAATCAGGTACTGGATGTGGAGCTGGGACCTAACTGAACTTGCTGCTACATTCCTTGTTTTCTTTTGAAATTAGAACCTAACTGAACCATCATCTGAGATGGAAGCTCTCCATCTCATGATAGCCAGCAGCATTTTCTTTATCAACCCAAGGACTTCCAAGTCCTGCGAGTTTTCTGTAAGCTTTGTGACTCTGACGCACTGCTTAGCCGGGCAGCTGGCAGACTGATGTGACACTCACCGTATTCGCTTTGAAAGCCCTCCCCTGTTTATTATGGTTGCAGTAAAAACATAAAAATACCAACCTCAGAGGTTCAAACACCTACCCCAGAAAGGACAGAACACAAAAAAGCCTCAACCCAAACCTACCAACATTTAGTACACGCACAGCTTCATAAAGCTCATTCACCACGCTTGACAGCTCTGCAAGAATAACAGGATCCAAAAACATTTCTGTATGAAAAAGGTCCAACCAGACTGTCTTCCTCCTAGCTGGGGGCAGCTGAACATCCCCCATGCTCCACGGGTGGGTACTTTTCAGGCTTACTCCCCCATGGAGACACTTGGGAAGACTGATGTTTTTTCTTTTCTCTTCAGTCTTTACTAGCGTAAGAGTGGGCAGTCAGGCTGTGAAACATGGAGCTAGAAGTAAAGCTCATACACTGCTTGTTGTGATCAGGTTGGACAGCTGTGCCTGACTTGGGGACAAAGCTTCAATCTACAGTGAGGGCTAAGTTAGGACGCTCTTACCTGTTTTTGTTGCACTGTAAATGTTTTCAATGGGGAAGACAGTGCCCAGTCCATAGAGAAGCACTTTAGCGAGAGCGGGTATAAGCTGAGTTGTGGTGACCAACACATTCACACAGTTAGGCCTAGAGAACAGAAGTCAGTAGAATCGGCAATCTGTGTTGCTCTCTTTTACTCCAGACTGAAAGATGGCAGGAAGCAAACCTTTCTTGCAATTGGAAGTTCCCAAGCCACCGGGAGATGATGCAGCTAGAGGCACATACTGTGAGTACTGGAATGCAGTCTTATCAACTTACTAAAACTAAAAAAAACATAAACCAAGCTAGCAGTAGTGACGCAGCCTTACTGCTTGCATGCCAGGATCTATTTTGTGGGAATTTAAACACCATTTAAGGTCTGTGCTGGGTTCTCTGAGTGAACAAGTTCAGGGATAGAAGGGCTCTTTTCTCACCTCCCTACTCTTTTGTAAATCTGCCCACGTGAAAAGTGTACCACAGATGAGGAAGCTAAGCAAAGGCAAGAAAAAGCACTGATTTTTATTTTGCTGGTTCATCAACTCAAGCTCTCTCCGACCCCTGATAATTTAAGTCTGGCAAACACGTGCAGACTGGCCTCACACAGGTTTGGCCAACAAAGTCCTATAAATGTGTCTCGATTTGTTTAGAGGTGAAAAAAAGGGAAGCAAAGGAGATCTTGGATGGAGCCTGTAGGCAATTCTTTAAGCTGTTCTTACCGTGAATGTATCAAATTCAGCGCCTTCAGAGCATGTGTGAGCCAGAGATCAGTCAGTGCTTCAAGTTCTGCTCTTAACTGCAGCCAGGTTTCCCTCTTAGGAGCTCCTATTAAACCTGTAAGCAGCGAAAGCATCTTTGCAGAAGCACAGAAAGGGAGTAGCATGGCTTTGCACGTAGAACGCCAAAGGGCTCCTGTGTGTGTTCCGAACCCTCTCTCCCCCACTGCCCTTCTCTAGGCTCTGCTGCAGGCTGCTTCTCTCTGCGCACTGACACATTGTGCCCAGGCTCTGCCTTGAGGTACAGGAGGCTCAGCTGCAGCACACGCCTATGCTACTGCAGCTCAGCTCCCTTCCTCTTTGGCAGAACGGTATCAGTCACACGCAGGCTGCAGGACCACATAAAAACATCTTTTTTGGAGTTAGCACAAAACTTGCATAGGAAGTGAGCAAGAGGAGGAAAGAGCTGCGTATAGCAGGCCTGAGCTGAGAGACATCTGAATGCAGGATGGCTTTGTTTTTCCTGAAAACCTATACACCATTTCCAGTACTGGGGGTGCTAGGCTATTTCTCCAACCAAAAAAAAGGTTGTAGTGATACTTTGAGGTTTGCTTCTTTCTCCTTCTAGTCAGAGACCTGGTGCTGATGTTTTAAAAGAGAAGGAGGTCAGCCTATTGAAAGAATTGTCTGGAACTAGCTAAGATGCAGGAACCCACGGCATCCTGGTATCTGGTGTTCTTGTTTTGCGACAGTTAAAAACAAGTAGTTATGATACAAGAATGCTTTCAGACAGAGACTGGCCACGTATTCTGCGGGGGGAAAAAAGCATATTTAGTTTTGAATTGTTTGTTTGCTTACTAAACATTTTTGAAAATTGGAGAAGGTCGTTTTCCTGCCGAAGAAATAACAAAATAAAGCCCCACACTTGGACTTGAGTTCTTCTCAAACCACTAAATCAGACATTTTAGCTTATCTCCTGCAAATCCTGTACAGAACCTTACTTAAGGATGACTGCAGAAACACTTCCTCAGCCCCGCTGTGAAAACTCCTGTCTACACCTCCTCCACATGTGTCCATAGCAGGGGCAGGGTGTTAGGGAAGACGAAAGGCACGGTCGTTGCCTGGCCGCAGACACTTACCCCCTACATTGTTTTTGTAGGTGTTGTACATCTCTTTCACTCGACGGTAGCGGAATGCTAATTTCCTCATCCAGTCAACTCCCCCATGAACACCCGAGCCCAGACACAGGTTTGCACTGGCGGTTGAACTGTGAAAGCCATCGGCAGAGAAGTTATATGTGCTGGGAAGGGGAGGAGAGAAGGGGAGAGGTCAGTATAAATACAGTTTATGCAGTGCCATCATGGAGTGGAAACAATTGAAAAGAAACGTGGAGCAGCAGAGGAGCAGCAGAGATATACACAAAACATACAGGAGTTCATTTCTAGCTTGGTTACAAAAACAGATTTAGAAGATGTTCTTACTGTAAACACAACACAGGTTACTTGGCACTCCCTGCCAGTTCTGAGGTTCTCTAGACTACAAAACATCTGACTGCCCCAGGACAGGGAAATTCCTCACCTGCCCCTCATCCAGGCTGCTAAGGTAACTGCAGAAATACTGAAATCCTAAAGGACAAAATTCTGTTGTTACCTTTCAGACTGCTTGGCTATGTTGCTAAACAGGCCCTGAAAACACATTGGATCAAGATAGAAAAAAAAAAGAAATTACCTAAAGGAGCCTTAACTGTCAGCAACATGAGAATATTTTTTTTTGAACTGTGCTAATATTTCAAAGCAACTCCAGAGTAATTACCACAATGGACCGGGAGCAAGTGACAGTAGACAGCTTCTCTGAAGGAAGCAATCGTGCCTTCTACCAAGTATTTGTTCCTGTCTTCAGCTCTCCTCAATGTCTTTTCCTTTGTACCAGCACAAGCGGTTTTTTTAGCACTGAGATGAACAAGATCAGGGAACTGTCCCAATTAAAAAACAATACAGCTTTAAAAAACCAAGAAATTACTTTTCAGCTGGATCAGTTCCCTGGTTTGGGAGGGCAAGAGGAGCAGGCGAAGAGGAAATACCAGCTCATCTCATCTTAAAATGTTTGCCGGATAACAGGATCGGGATGGGTTTCATGGTTTGACCAATCTCAGACTGAGCTGAGATGGAAGCACGCAGCCACACTCGTGGGGCACACTTGGCTGGATGAGGTCACAGACCCAGTGGATTTGGACAAACTCAGCTTGAACCAGAGCAAGGAAACCGAAAAAAAGGCTCAGCAACACAGACCTACCCTTCTCATCTGCAGCCCGAAGTTAGCTCAGCTCACAGACCTTCTGACACCTCACTGGAGGAGAAGTCACTGCTTGTGTATTCACTTCATTTACTGCACACTATTTTGCCCTTCTAGAAAGGCCTAATGCCATTTTATTTCTGTATTAGAGCATCCAGATAGGAGTTTAACATGCTTAACATATTTTGGATAGCTCATCTTCATTTCCCACACAGAAAAGCCATGAGCAGCTGAGAAATATTTTTGAAACAACTGAAACCACTCAGGCAGGGGCTTTTCACATGATTCAAGATGTGCCATTAGCATATGGATTTATATGTTCCCTGAAAGTAAGTGCACTGATTGAGATAAAACCCAATTAAAGCTTTAATCAATGCCTAAACAAGTATCCAGACTAACCTGCTTACAGGGCACTGGAGCCAAAGGACCTAAATATAGATATGTGCCACTTCAGGGCACTGCAAAGCACAAACCAGCATTTTAGTTGCAGCAAAAAGTCTTTCAAGTGCTCTCTGCAGGAGGAAAAGTCTCTTCCCTGGAACACTTCATGGTTTTCTGTGCTGTTTCTGCACCAATTTCTCATAATAAACAGCTGTTAAAACACAAATTATAAAGCTCTGTATAAGCTTTATAGTTTGTTTCACTCCTGTGTTGGTTACCATGACTGTACAGGTAACACTTCGGGAAAGGCAGATACGTACAGAAATAGTTTTTATGTACGTGATGATCTAACTTATACAGATAATGCTAATGTTTGGTGCAGTTTGGGTACAAGTTTCTACAAGTGACAAGGCTCTGGCATAAGAAGATGCACCCCAGTCCTCACTGCTAAGTCCCTTGTTACAGACTGGGAAATCTTTCGCCTCTCGTTTTGAGGCGGTTTGAGGCAGTCTTGAGGTGGTTTGGCCACACCTGTGCCAGCTGGATGGCCAAATCATATCAGAAACTAGTGCAGTCTGACTGGAGTTCAACCTCATTTGAGATATATTTCCCAGAATGGTCCAAAGCTCATTATAGTCAGGGCTTGACGGTAGACACAGGCGTATTAATGTGAGAAACAGGACTCCATGGCTCTATGTACTTAACAAATGCAGACAGCATGCAGCCAGGGAGGGGAGAGGGCGCATGACCGAGAACGTTATTTTACATCACTGACCAGCCCCCTGCTATTTTCAAACAGCTGAGGACTACCTGACCTGCAGCTCTCAGCCTGGCGATCCCGTACCTTAGATCTTGACCATTGTCATCTGATGATACGTCATCTATGTGGATCTGGTCACAGTCCTGAGAAGTGTATGAAAGAAAATACACCAGTAAGTAAATACTTTGAAAAAAAAAATCAAACAATGTAATGAAAAATTACTTTAAGGGTGATATTAAAAAGAGAAAAACTTACATACTGCTAGTATTGTCTTTCATAGTCTAGCCAATTAATTGCTAGGAACACGTACAGCATAGCACTTGTATAAAATATGAATAGACAAGAGCGTATGTGTGTGAGAGAGACCTGGTGTTTTCTAAAGGCATAACAGCTCTTGAATAATACAGTAAGTGAAATTCCTTCCTATGCAAGCAGAAGGGAGAAAGATGCTTGTGTTTTAGCCAGGAAAACTGTGTTTTCTAAACTTTGTGTGCATGATAAGGCAGAGATTTGGCAGCCTCTCCTCCTGTGAGTATACTGCTTTGGACGGGAGGTGTATGCCCACATAATTACAACGGGAGAAGATTGGTCCCAAAGAAATTTCCAGAGATGCCTGTACTGCAGTGTTTTCCCAGTTTGTTCTGAGGGGGCTGAGCTCTCTTTGATGTGCAGGAAGGTGGGCTCAAGCAATGAAGGTGGCACCCTTTCACAGCCCCAGCCACAGACCGAGTTAAGGAATAATGTGTGTCAGTAAAGAGGAAATCTATGCACCGGAAATTTAACCAGAATTACTTGGAGCTCAGCCTGCATGAAATATGTACTCAAGATCTTATCTTCCAAAATTCTTCATTGTTCAAATGATGCAGGCCTTGCCTCAAAAATTTGAGTGATGTTATTTTTTTTGGTTTCTCTCCTAGTCTTAGCATTCAGATGACAAAGAGAAACATCGGGAACCTTCTCTTAACACTTCAAATTTCATTTCTCCAAGATCCTTGCAGGTAAGAACAAACCAGAAAGCCTTCAAGGTGATGAACACTATCTTTTCTTCTGGTTGATTTTTTAACAGAAGTAAAAGCACTTGGTACAACAGGACTCCAAAGTCAGAACAACTGCAGCTAACCAAGTTACAGTTATTCTTCACCACTTCAGTATGCTGCAAACCACTGAATTAGTCTTACCTTCCTTACACAACTATGGATTTTATGAATTAAAATAAAATAGCCCCTTTCAAAATAAGAAAAATCCCCAAACAAGTGACCAAACTTGCCATCAGTGGCAAAATATTGCAGACAGTTCTTATCTATACTCATGAGGTTTTTCTGCAGCATTTAGTTTATTCTCAAAAAGACACACAGTTTTACCTTGTTCTCATCTCATCAGTACTCGTATCAACCTATCACCGGGGTGTATATTTCTGCATATAACTGAAGCTAACCAGCTGAATAACAGATCTTTGCTGGCACTGCTCGTGCCCTCCTCCACTCCCATCGTTTTTATGCCCCCCTCCCAATAGCTGTTGTGAGCCATGCTGGGATAATACTGATGCAGCCCACTTCACTTCAGTTGTATGATATAGGGCATTAAGTCAGGGGAAAGGTATTTGCAGAGGGATCTGTTTTTCTCATTTGTGAATGAATTGTTCTGTACACTGAAGTGTGACAACAGTAGCTATCACATTTCTAACTTAATAAAATACCATGACACTTGGTGAGACGCTACCTCATAGTCCTCCGGCTGAGCCTATCATGTTACCGGGTGAAACACAGGGAAGCCGGTTAAAACAAGAATGTGGCCCATGTTTTACTACTTGGTTACAAGACTAATTTTTCATTCTTGCAGAATTTTCCTGAAATTTTAGTGAGTAGAGAATCAAGGCAGGGTATCTGAGCTGCTGAAAAGAAGGTCCGGGTTGTTCAAAGGGAAGTCTGCAATGGGGACATATCCCAGTTCTCACATCTGCTGACTTTCAAAAACGATACTTTAGCATCTCAGAGGGATATGATGTGTGGCACTTACAGCCTGTAACTGAGTCAAAGGGCTCAGTCAGTCCTTGCAACTCTGGGAACTAAACTGTTTTTACTGTTGTGATATCGCTAGGTCAGTCTGTGCTACACAACCTGCTGCTAGGTGGGACCAGACCCTTGTCCGCACCGGGAAAGGAGCCCGGGCTAGCCTGCAGCTTTGAAATGGCACTGCAGGCTTGGAGAAAGCCTCTGCTGCCTCCTTGTGAAACACAAGCTGTTCCTGAAGACATGGGGAGAAGCTCCTTCTGTTATTACCTACGGTCCCTCTGAATACTCTCAAGCTGTGTCTCATGCACATATGAAAACAACTTATGAACACAGGGTGTCTATTTGTGTATCAAGACTGCATTAGAGATTTTAAACATTTCATGGTTTCATGGCCCAACTGAGTTTGCATCCCTCATGAAGCAAGGGGTTAACAGTCTCCAGAACAGAAAACCTCCAGGGATGGTTCTGAAAGGCAGTACCTTGTAAACACACTAATCCCCTTGTTTGTTAATTCCTCATGGCCTTGTCAGTCCCCTTGTCCTTTATACCTGTTTTCCAGAGTGCTAGGCAATAATATCTCCAGAGGGACAAGAGGTGGAAGGTGCTATGCTTTAGCCAGCGTTGCACTGTGAACAAAAGGCATCTGGGAGAAAAAGCACAACCCTGGAAAGCCAGAGTTTCTATTTTAACTTCACTGTGATCTGTAACCTTGGGTAACTCCTTTTCTCCCCAATTCCCCAAAGGGGAACATAGGAGTGAGAATATTTCCTTTCGAGTAAATATTTGCTGATATATTCTGCAGTGTGATCGGAGCCCTTTGCACACAACAGTTTGTATGGCCTATACACACAGACCACAGGGATTTAATCTGCCTGTATTTTTGCAATGACGAGTGGAGATTATATGGTCAACAGGCACGTAAGTGCTACCTGAGTGGGTGAATTAGTGTGGCAAAACCACACTTATATGATTTCAATGTAGCCCAGCAAACACAGGCCTTGCTTGCCAGGGTTTATGTTGCTAACAACTTGCAGAACCAGGGAACACTTTTCTCACTGCTTGCCCTGGAACTTGGCTATGGACTTGTACAGAGAAAAATCTTGCTATCTTTAGCATTCACTAGCATGAATACCCTTGCTTTGGTCTCGAATGGGGCAACTATTCACCACTTTCTTACAGCTTCTTTCACCTCACCCCAAAACAGAAGGTGGTCAGAAAAAGTTTCAGCCCTGTGTGGTTTTAGCTTATTTTGTCTGTACAGGCCAGTTATACCACATGGTGGTGCTAATGTATACAGTAATGTTTGTGGTTCTAGAATTGAATCAGCTTGTGCTTGTTTTTTACTGATTCCTCTTTTAAGACTATCATTCACTGCATTTTTTTAAAGCGTAAGTCTTGGTGATGTATAGTCCTTAAATATCACTCTGTGAACACCCAAACCTGACTTTATCATCCTAAACGAAGAAGTAGGGTGGTTAATAAAACAGAAATGGGGGACTCTGTTGCAAAATATTCCAAACAAAAATGGCTTTACTTTGGAAAGTGAAATTTTGTAAAGCACGTTTACTTCTCTTGAATTCTACTTCATCCTTCATTTTTCTCACTGAAAAGGCTTGGCTAAAATCAAACCACCTTGATTTGGTTTTAAAAAAGAACTTGTTTGTTTCACTTATAAAGCATGTGGGAAAAGGGAAAATTGAAAATTTTCAGTACAAAATGCTTTTCTTTCTCCAGCTACCTGGGCCACGCATCATCATTTCAAATGTTTAGTGCAAGGCTTAAGATAAAGTTGTCTCACAATGCTACCTTTTTGCTTGTTTCTGCTCTGGATAGCTGGATCACTACTTGTTTTCAAAACTTTTTGATGTTTTTCAAGTTTTTGAGCCATCCAGGTCCAGCAGTGAGTCATTCTCACTGTCAGGTGCCTATGCTGTCCTTTTATACCCACTGGCAAATCTATTAAGGCTGTATTCACTCACTCATTCAGCTGTCAAACTGGTGTCTCTCAATTTTTCAGTAAAAGCAGGTGAGCTGATAAGACAGCCTAAGAAATCAGCAAAAATCACTTTTTTTTCCTCACACAGCAACAAAATAGCACTAGTGACATAAATGTTATTTATCATCTTTGTAGCTCATACTACTTAGAGACACCCTCCCTTTACATTTTGCTGAACAGATGCGTGCTGTAGCACCTGGATCTCTCTCTGTTGGAGATGGAGACCAGGTATTTTGCAGAAGGTTCTGATTTCTATTTGGAGAGACATTACTAAACTCTACCTCTTGACTGGACTAGTTCTTACTCAGTTACATAGTCCTCCTGGAATGAGAGAGTCCCATATGTGAGAGATTTTTGTTTAGCTTTTGCTTCCTCAATGTCTAGAAACAATAAAAGAAAAAAACCACAACCTACTAACTTTTTATAACTGAAAACTTTACTGTAGTGGCTGAAGAACTTGAGAGACCATGTAAGACAAAACTGACCTAAGGACTCTCACAGCCAAAGCTGTTACTGACTGAAAAATGTGCAGAATTTGACTGAGGCCACACATTTCATGTTTTAGAGTGGTAAGTGGAGCAAGGAAAGAACTTGTTTTAACGTGATCTGCCAACTTATATTCTTACAAGTCTAGATAGGCAGAGGGTTTCTGGAGAGTGGCTTTGTGTAGGACATGGAGCTTTGTTGCATCACATGTTGAGATTCAATGGGTGAAAAGTGATGGTTGCTTATTAAATGCTATCACCACTTACACTGCGCCCTGGGCTCCCGAACAGCAGCTCTGCTTTTTTTTTTTTGGTAAGAGATGGATTTTTTCACTCCGCACCTCCTGCAACCTCATCACCAACTCCTTCTTTGAAATAAAAATCTGTCAGTTCAGGCGCCACCCACCACTTGTCTTTGAAAGGAAATGAAAGTTCTCAGCAAGTGAAACCCCAGACTGTGAGGAGGCAGGTGGCAGGAAAGGATGTACCTCCTGTAATGCAGAGGACCACAGTGCAATTAGGCAGTGAAGGAAGCAGAAGTTCTCACTGAATTCATCAGGCACAGAAAAAGTTCTCTCATTTCATCTGGCACAGAAACAAATTATTCCTTTTTCAAGGGAAGAGAAAAAGACCACAGAAGTCTGCCCCAGAATGCCAGATTTCTTTCCTTCGTACAGCTCCAAGCAGTATTCTGACTCCAAGCTGCTCCCAGCACAAACTCCATCTTACTCACTTCACATGCGACCCATTCAGACTATTTCTACTGATCAGAAATGTAAACAAATTTTCACGTTTCACAGCTGGAGACAGAATTCGACCAGCATCCCTTTGCCTGAATTTTACTATATATTCAAAAGGATTTTTGCTTGTATAGTCAGATCTCATGGCACAAACAGGAAACATTTCTCCTCTTGGTCTTTTACTTGAAACTTCCGTAGCTCCGTCCTGCAGTGGACTAAGGCAGACCTCCTGCTCTGTCTGTGTGTACAAACACAACTTCCTCAACAACACAGACCATTTTTAAAATCTCTGCCTTGGCTCACAGCTAATTGCTACCTGCCCCATAGGATCCATGCTAATTTAGCTTAATAAAATTATAAAATAGCAAATTTCAGGAGAAGCAGCAGCAACAGCCTCATTATTAGATTTAGTAAAACTGCCAAAAGCCATCATTGTTACTGTGTATTTAGAAAAAAATTCTTTAACAGAATGAAGATGTCAAAGGGACATAGTAAAGTATGCTTCCAATAAGCTATCTAAGGCTCATTTCTTTGGGGTCAAAAATGACAGTTTCTTGACCAGAAAAATGAGTTTGCAGACCAGATGCAAATAATTAGAAAGAGAGATGTTAAATAAAATAAGCAGCTACATACCTCCAGGTCATTAAAGAACAGATGTGTATCTGCAAGGTTGAAGATCATTTCTTCCATCATAAGACCTATCCGCACAGACGTCGTAGTGTCCTGTTAGGGGAAAACCAGAGGGTTTTTTTTTCCATTGACTTTGATTTTCTATTTCTTTTTTCTCAGGGGCTAGGGGGTGTGAGGGTAGGAGATCTTACAGCAAACATAGGGTCTACACATTTCTGTTTGAAGACTCCTTAAAGTAATTTTATATCCCAAGTGTATCTTAATATGCTTTCCCCATTCTTTCTTTTGCTTTCCTGGATAATGAAAGTCTGTTCTTTACAGGATGTTTATGGCTCGCTTTGCCCAGTATTAGCCTACACACGTCAGGTGATATAACAGGAAACTTTAAAAACCTGAGACTATATAAGTATTGCTTAAGTAGGTTAGACCAAGAATTGAATTCCAATAGCATCATTAGTGAATGGTTAGGGGATAGTCACGACTGACAAGAGCAGACAGAGGGTGATCCTTGCCTGAACTCATCCTTCAAACCAGCCATAAAAGGTCAGCTTTATTCTCCTTTAATGTCAAACAACAACTTGGTGAGCAAAATCTGAAATGAGAACGCTGGAGCTCAAATGCAAATTAAGTCTCTCTCTCTAAAAGGTGCAGTCCATGTGTCTCAGTGCACTTGGCTTAGGTCTTTACTGCCATGTTGATGAACACAGAACAGGACAAAAAGGCAGATGTGTTGTTCCTGTATGAAAGCCCAGCACATGATACAGAATCTACTGTCCTCAGCAGCACATGTGCACCTGGACAGAAGATGCAAGAGTAGCTGTACTCCTGCAAAGCTTTTCTATCGCCATGAATGCTGCCTTCTTATTTAACAGCATCAGCAGAGTAAAAACAATCCCATCCTACCACACAAACCCAACCACAGCATGACAAAATGCTTGTCCACATATGACTACTCCTGCTCGGAGAGAGTGCAGCCAGTGGTACACAGCATGCTTGCAGAGCCAGAACTGTAGCCATAGTGGCAATTACACTCAAATGACTCCATCAATTAATAAAAGACAAACCAAGAGAATGCACAGCACATTAAAATTCTGGATAGGGTCATCTATCATTCTAGCTAGTGTTAGAAACGGTGACGTGCACCCAATGCTTCTACACATCCTTAAGCATGTGTGAACTTTCTCACATCTAGATCCTGTTCCGACCAACATCAGTGGCAAAACCTTAAGCAAATTCCCCTGGAGAAAGACTTTGCTGCCTCCTGCTCTACTTTAGTGTGTTTAGTTGATTCATTTTAAAAAAATTAATGTCTTTCCCTGCCCCTTGCTACCCAGCCGAGACACTACCACTGCCCTTTCCTGGCCAAGTCGGCAAGCGCAAGCTTAAATGTGCCCAGGCTTATGGAGGCTGACTGCTTGGCCACAGAAGCCACCCACAGGCAACCCCGCATGGCAGAACTGAATGACACTCTTGGCTGGGCCATCTTTCTTCTGACTTGGAGGGCTACATTAGCAGCTGACTGCAAGGGCATAGCAGATCTACTTGGCCCTTTGGATGAAGGATGACGGCTGCACAGCTTCTCCAGTTCTTGGCTTCCTGCTTTCCCAGTGGGCACTGGTTACAGCCTCTGTGGATCAGCTGCTCTGAAACATAATTAAGTGACCTGCTGTACGCAGCCTGCTCCACTGCAATATTCAATGAGCCTCAGTCACTTTTCCATATCTCTCATAAAGTCAACCACCCCCCCACCCTCAAATAACTGACCTTGTTCCTAAACCCACAGCAAAAAGCAGAACATTTTCTTATTCATTAAGTACTTCAAAAGCATAAGCAAAAATAATCTGTGGTTAATTTGATAAACACTCAACTCAAAAGCATTGTTCAAACTAAACAACGGCAGACAACTTGGAAAAAACCCACTCCAGCACTCCCACAACAGCCTTTTATTTGTAATTCATCTTCATTAGGACAGGGATCGCTCATCTTTATGTTTATGTGGGTGGTTTTCCTCCACTGAAGGTACAAGCCATGCCAAACCAGGCCAGATTTATATGTAGTCTTTGCTCTAATTTTCTGCAGATTTCTGTGGAGTCATATTATTGTATGAGAGGACAATAATGAATTAGTTGAGGAGCTCTAACAGGGAGCATAACGTTTGGAGGATGAGTACATTTCAATCAACCTTTGCGGCAGATGCTGTTGACATGGATAGTGTATTACACGCTAACCTAATTATTACGCATTCTTGGTGTAGTTCTCTTTAATTAGAGCAGAATGGCTGTGGTTTCAGCCATGTGTGTGACTTACTAGCATTGTGCCCATCTAAAGAAAAGCTCTGTCACTCATGTTTAAACATACTTGTTGCTGTCCCAGAAAGAAGGGCACTTTCTCCTCTGGGCAAGAAGTAAACTGCAACAGACTTGCCTTGAACATGTCTCTAATTTTAAGCCCCAAACCTGCTCCCCTGACAAGGCACAGGGACAGAGGCATAATCAGGGCATCTGACTGTGTCCCTATGTGAACACCACTGAATCAAATTTTACTACCCAAGTGTAGTTACACAGGGGAACTGTTTTGAAGCAAATACGCGGCTAGGAAGAAACTATTTTGTAAAATAGTTTTTAATGAAGCAATTTATTTTTATACATTTCAAGGATCATTACCCTTTAAAACTCTTTCAGGAAATCTCATTGGTTGGTACCTGTCATTTATCCTCCAAGTTTTGTCTTCAGCTTTGTTGGTATTAATCACTAATGGGGAGTAGGAAACTGGTTTCCACAGTGTATGAAGTTACCTTCTCTTAAACTAAACAATATGGGAATTAAACTGTAGATGAGAAGGGAGTGGGGGGGAAAAAAAAAAAAAAAATCTTTCTCTTGAGATAAAAGAACATGATTGAATGAAAATAAAACAGAAAAATGTGCTTTACCATGCAGAGAGGAAGTCGTTTGGGGAAATGATTTGGCACCACTGCTTTCACAGTACGGACATTTCCTCTATAGCAAGGCATGCTTCCAAGCCTTAAAGAGGCTGATAAAGTTAAAAGACAAATCAGCACTCCCAGTATGACACAGGTGTCTAGAGGCACTAGGCCAGGGTTCCACTGGCAGTTATTTATTTGCATTACCATAGCATCTAGAAGCACTAGTCCCCGACCTGAAGCCCACTCTGCTAGAGGCTGTACCCACAAAGAGGAAAGACACAGTCACTACAGCTTTCAAGTATGAATAAGCAGGAAAATCAGACTGATGGAAAAGCACCAAACCGAGATAGGTCTATCAATCAACGGGTTGTCCAGATTCTCTATAGAGAATGCAAATAATCTGAAAGAGAATTATGAAATTTATCTGAAGATGTTGATAGAGAGCTCTTCCTTAGCACAGAAATCCCATAGCACTAAAGGATCTCTCCATGCTAATGACTGTGTTAGAGCAGTGCAAGCCCAGCAAAGCAATGTAAATTTCCTGCATTCATACCAATGATCCCTGCTAACAAGTCCTTCCACAGGAAAAGTACACCCTGCAGCCCTGGGAACAAGCTTCCTGGGTAACAGATCTAGCCAATATTTTCCGATGCATATGAAGCCCAAGGAAAAATGGACCACGGATATCCTGAAATGAAATCTCCTCCAGGAACCATTATTTTTACAGTGAAAACAGATTAATCTAAAAACTCAATCCTGAATGCTTGTTTAGTAATTTTAGAAGACCAAGGTCCTTCCCCTCTTCTAATCGACAAGTCATGCTTTCACAAACAAGGACAATGAGAGGCTGGACAGAAAACAGGCAATAAACTCCTTTTGTAAATAAAGCCTCCAGCATCACAGCGTATCCCGATACGGCTCACCTCTGCCATGCACCATTGAGGAGCTTCCTTCAGGGGCAAAACTAAACAGCTCCACAAGTTACTTTTGGTGCTTCTCCCTGGTGCTCGGACATGACAGATGAGGCACTCCTGACCCTCCAACACAGCTTTAATAGGCTTCTTCCCATCTGCTAGGGGACATAAGCACCAGGGAGCAGTGGTAATTTTGAAGTATTCATTCTCAAAGAGCTTGATCTTCCCCCTTCTCAAGACAACCCCCACTTTTCACAAAGAGGAATCTTAGTTTCACAGCTATCCATTTCTATTCAGTGCACATCTTGAGGGAACTGAGAGGTAAAAAGCCCCCACTCCCTACTACTCCTTCATAAACAATAAAGGATCAAAACATACAAGGAGTAAGATAAGCCCTTTTTTAACATTTTGGATCAAAAATATTTGCTCTAAAGAGCATCCTTGGACACGTGCCTCTACTGTTGCTGTCACAGCTGTGACTTTCAGCTAAGGACTGATATTGCCTACTGCTGACGATGGCCACACCTTGTGAGCAAGATAATTTCCACTGTAACTGAGGCACTGCCAACTCCCAGCTCCACATGTGCTTGTTTTGGGGTAATTTTGCTGTCTGTTCAGCAGACAGTCCTACTGGAGGAAAACATGGGCAACAGAAGCTTGTGGAACATGCTGCAGGAAGACACAAGTGTCCATTCACCAAGGGGAACATTTTCTTTCATATCCCAATGGCGTGAGCTGACATGTTTGCCCTGAATGTTGTTTTTATGTTGGCTAGTTGCATGCACTGTTCCTAGTCCTTGAACTAGTTCTGTACATTTTAAGTGAATTGCATTTTAAAACTACAATGAGTTCAATTATGTCCTCCAAGCTAATAAGAACTTGCCTAAAATTAATTTCTATTTCTGTTCTCATTTTGTCCCTTCATTTTGACTAACAGGATGACAGAAAATGGCTAAAAGGACCTTGTTGAACAGCCTTTCAGTCTATTTTGCTTACAGATGATTTCCACAAAAACTGGAGGTAAGCAAAGAACAAATACTTCACTATTACAGCATTGGTTAAAGTGTGAAATTTGGTTGGATCACTCCATCTGAAACTCTCACTAGTCTATATCTTAGCAAAGAAAGGGAATATAGAATGTGTAGGCACAGCCAAATTAGCTTTAAGCTGCCAAATGTGGGTACAAAAAAGCTGCAAGTATGTCGCAGCATGCACTAAATTCAGAAGCTAACCCGCACAGAAGCCTGCTTTGCCATATCTTTGCTATTAAAGGTACTGGCGTTACCTACATAAAAAGCCCATGTGCAATGCAGCGACACTTCAAATTGCACTGTCAGCATCCTCCCAAATGGCTCTATCAAAACCTTCTACCACTCCTCTCCTTAAACACCGAGATTGATTTTTCATGAACTGCTTATACTTGCCCTAGAGTATGCATTAAAAAGACATGTATTTGTTAACACCTGCAGCTACTACTAATCCACTTGGCTGGATGTCCACAGCCCGCTCCCCCCTCTCGCACACTGTAATTTTGAAAGGAACAGAGAAGCAGACTTATCTCTGGCAATCGCTCAAGTGCAAGTCGCTCTTGCTGCTGATCCTGGTTCCAAAGCCCATCCCAAGCCTCTGCCTTACAGGTACCCTGTTCAGACATGCAGGCCATTAGCAAAGGGGCAAAGCTGGCTCCTTTGAGACAGATGACAAATCAGCTTGTTGTCTGACTCCGCTTCTATTCAGCAACGTGCCAATTAACTCGACATTCAAAATGTTCGGACAAAGTCATTCTGAGCGTGGATCTTGGATTCAGACCTCCCCCCAGCTTTAAAAAACACACAAAATAAAGCCTTAGTATTTAAAACTAATCAGTCTCTTTAAATCCCTGCCAAATACCTGTTTATGCCATGAGCAAATAATTACTTTTCTACAAGGAAGAAAGTATTAATTAAGTGTATTCATCTAACTCCTATTCTATAGGGTTTATCTGCCACAGGTGTCAGCCAGAGGTGAGACACGGATTAGTATACAATCAAGGGCTTTCTAAGTTAAGTCTCCTCCTTGTGGTTAGCTGTTAATAATAAAGTTGTCACCGAAAGAAAGAATTTAATAGTTTTAATTATGTTTAATTACTTGGAAACTCCTGGAAAATGGACCAGCTTGGTTGTAGTATAAAAATAATAATAGTACTGATAAAAAAAAAAACAACAAAAAAAGCAAAGATACAAATGCCTGGGCCACATGTTTGAACAAAACCAGTCCGTGAGAATAATTATTCTTTGGCTTTAACATTTTACACCTCAACCAGAATTTGAGACATGAACAAGCCTTTCACATAACAAGGGGAGATTAACCACGTGCACCAGTTCTAGTTCAAGTAAGTCTACACCATTTTGAGGAACTGCACACATTTAGCTGTTCTACTACACTTAAGTAGCTTAGCCTGCAATTTTCTCTTTTTAACAGACCCAGGCTACACTTTAGACCTAGCTTCTCAGAGCTTTTTATGTGAGAGAATGGGTATTTGTGAGAAAAATTGTTTCATGTGAAAAAAATAGCTCAGGAGCTGAAACTAATTTTCAGAAGTGACTTAATTTAAGTGACTACACTTCAGATCTTTTAGAAAAGGATTGTCCTTTTTAAATAGAATCACTTGGCTCTTCAGGCTCTAAACTTCCCCCCACCCAAATGACAACATGTTGTTTCACCTAAAAAATATCCAGGTTTATTAGACAGTCTACCAAAGTTAAATTAATAGCATGTACAGTCACCACAGTGTGACCTTGTAAAAAATCCATGCTAGATTTAAACCCTTTTCTTCAGATATCTTTTCATATTCACCTGGAAAGCAGGTTCCCCTTACCAATGCTTGTTTGACAATACAGCATTGTTTCTGATATATATTTTATGTCAAAAATAATCCTTTAATACTTCCAAATGCCACACGTGCACTTTGCTTAGAAGACCTTCTGCTCACCTAAGCTCTGGTACAAGAGGTTACATCTACAGGAGCTCAGAGCATCTCCCATGCCCACCCTCTAAGCTGTTGTGGATCTGGTTTTGCTGTTTCTGCCGCTGCTTTTCATCAGCCAGTACAGATGACAATCACAGATGTTTGCTCCCGAAATACACACTGGAAATAATCGAATGGCTGGAATTATTTACTCCCTTCTCTCCAATAATGAACTAATAATTGATATAGCAGCATGTCTAAAGTAACAGACTTTTTTATTACCTGCAGAGATTGAATGCTTTTTTAATTTAACTTAAAAAGGCATTAAACACAAGGTTTAGCCTCCAGTGGGTAAAAAAATCTCCAACTTCCTCAGAAAATCCTTTCCAAATTGTATTCATCTTGACTTAATCCATGATCTACTGAGTGAATTAGGCTCTATTTGTTTTGAAAATCTATTTTATGGAGTTCCAAGGACTGTGTTTTCCTTAGGAAGGGCTTATTCTGTCTTTCTGACCAGGATGCCTGCTAGCAGCCCTCAGCATAGGCCTCTGCAGGTTTTTAATGTCCCAAGGTGCCCCACACATATGACTAACAAAATGTAAATAAACACAGCTGAGCCAGTAAGAAATTGGAAGGTTTTCTCATTAAAGAAATAAAATAAACAGATGTCCTTAAGCACTTTGGCTCATGTTTGTCAAAGGAATGGAAAACTCTCAGATGTTTGAACAGCAGTAGTGATATAAGGCCACATCTCAAGCAAGGGGAGAAGAAAAAAAAGCAACGCTATGGCACTTAGAATTAACTAATAGTTCTCAAGGGAGGGTGCTTTTGATTTGAACCTTAGCAACTTCTACAAATAGTTTTTAACAGTCAAGCAATAAAATGGGGTTTTATTCCTTCTCAGTTTGTGAAGTAGTAAAGGACAGATTCAGCCATTAGAAACGTGAATCACCATCAGATTTGATTAAATCTCTGTGGTGTTTCACTTGGGTCCTGGCTTTAGGGTCCTGAGAGACAACAAAACAGGGAAAAGCACAACCTACTTGAAGCAATCTATGAAAGCAGGAAAAAAACAACCAACCAAAAAAAAAAAAACAACAGGGTTTTACAGGGAACTTGAGTAGAGCCACGCAGGAACTCTTCAATGACTTTTTTTTTTTTTTTTTTAATTGGAAATTATAATTCACTTAAAAGGAAAATATTTGAGGAATAAGGTTTCTTAGATCCACCACATCATTTCTGGTGAGAACAAGACAGCCCAGTTCACGGACAGCAAACATACAGCCACTATCACATTTGCTTCAAATGCTAGAAAAAAACACTTATGTCCTGTCCTCAACTGCAGCAGTTTTAGCTACTCTGCCAGAAGGACTTGAGGCCTCGGTCTCACTGGAGGACCCTCTCCTGGTCTTTCACATGCCTGTGCCACCAGCAAGTCCCTCATCTGAGAGGTAAAGCCCATGTTCACCCAGGCTGGAAACTCCAGTGCATGCGCTCTCTCTTTCGCACTGATACCTGTCTGCTTACAACCTAGCTAAATCTAACGCTGCCCCTTATGAAATACAAAAGCAATAAAAGTGCCCCTTTTTTATCAATACCAGTCCTTTGAAAAGTGTGAGAACAAATCTGCAATAGAATGCTGAAATTTCTTGGACTGAAAGAGGTGAAATTTAAAAGCTTTTTAATGCTTTTGACAAAACAGATTATGGAACAAGCCTGCAAATATCTCAGTCAGGGAAAGGGGAATAGACTCATGATTTTTTTTGGCACAGGAGTGCTTGCAATCTCTTTTTATTGTGTCTGAATTAATACCACCAAAAGAGTCTTTCTGTATTGCGTCTCGCTGCTTCAAACAAATGGCCAAAGCCCCTTGACTTTTACCCAACTCATGTGAAACCCCAGCAGCACTGCTACAGATTTTGAACCGTTTTTCCCATTATATTTAGTCAGGGATTTGGCAGGCAGATAGTAAAGACTGCAGCCATCTTCCTGTTGAATGGGAGCTCTATTATACATGCCTGAAGGGTAAAAGGGCTGGGTGGACAGAACATTAAACTATAATGATGGTCTGTTGTGGTCTCTAGGCACAGGTAAGTATTCTGCACCCATACAGTGATCAGAAGCCTGCAGAACAGGTTTCTAAACCCCCCAAACATATTATCCAGGGTTAACTGCCTATGGAACTTTTTTTTGCCTTTTCTTTTCAGAGGGCCTCCTGCTGAGAAACCAAAGGGTGGAGAGATTTCCTTGAGTTTGACAGCTTTGCTGCCCCGGATCACTTAGACCGTGACCCTGTATGTTTGTGCAGGTAGGCAACCATTCAACCATGGGCAAGAAAGCAGAAGAAGATGGGAATTTGCAGGCCATTCTGACTGCCACTATAAAGGTTACACTGCAGTGACTGTATGGGAAAGACATTAAGAACAAATGTCTGATGAATATGTAATCCATAGGACAGAGCAGAGAGGGGACAAAAAAAGGAGCATCCTAGGCTGGGCTATTAATTCATGCTTCCACCTTGAGTAAATTTAGTGTTTTAATTTCTATTAATACTGTGAGGAAATTATCCTATGAACACCTGAGATGAACTGTCCATGCTCTGAAGAGCCCATATCTATGGCATGGACTGTAGAGGTCTCCCTCAGAAACCAAACAAAGAGAATATACACATGAAATCAGATCAGAAAATACATTGAAGCATTAATGACTACTAATAATACAACTACCATTGATAACATTTTTTGTCAAGTTTCCCCCCCTCTTTTTCCGTTTTTTCCCCAAATCAAATTTGTTTGGACAGCTCCCGATTGCTGCATCAGCAAGGAAGGAAAAACACCCAGAACCACTTGAGATTTGGAACTAAAGAACACAGGAGTTTAGACCCAAATCTCTGAAGCTATGGTTGATGTTCCTCCTCCCCTCTTCCCAGAAAAGCCATCCCAGAAAGAGGTGCTATTCTTCAACCTGATCAACTTCATAGTCTAATTCTTCTGAGTGGCTGCACAGCAGCTCTACCAAGGCAACACAGTTTATATCGGCTTCACTATTCCCCTAACCAACATTAATGTCCCAGTATCATACTGACACTTTTTCAGAAGAAAGTCATACAGAACAAAGACCTCCACGCGTGAGATTTGATTCAAAGCACATGCATGTCTAGTTACAGGCACACGATTCTTTTATGATAAATGATGAGCAAAAATAAGAATTTTAGGCGTTGATACTTAATTTACTTTGAAATTAACACTTCCTACAGTATTCAAGTAAGAGATTCTGAAACTCTATTAACCTCTGGCTCACTACTTCACTTGTACCTGATAGTTCAGCTCACTTAAACATTTTTGAATTGCGTTACTATTTAACTGTTCCCAGGACAGCCTGTCTGAGTGTGCTGTATTTCCCTCTTGGTTTAAGGTCTGTTCCAAAGCCCACCAAAGCCTCTGACTGTCTTTGGATCAAGCTGTTAGCCTATAAGACTTTTATAACACAATCATTTCCCTTATAGGAAAGCCCTGAGGAATTTAATACTGATGAAACAAATGAAGAACTAGGAAAAAAAAATTCTTCTAAAGAAGTTTCTTGAAGACCCGGTTGTATATTAAAGTTTGTATATTTTTTTACACTTGTATAAAGGAAACAGCCAACAGAAGTTTGTCATTTTGTATCTTAAAGGGCCTTCTGAAGCAGACAATCCCCCGACTTTTCATTTTGCTATTTTCCTCTCTCCCTAGTCGCCTTTGCAGGCTGCTTCTCATGAGTTCCCTGTCTTGGCCTATCACTGCTCCCATGGCCAACAGTAACAGCTTGGCCACTGGTGACTGGTTTGATAAACCCTTTCTGGCTCCACTTCCTAACCCTATTTCATCCTCACACCAGCTGCTCTGGAGACAGCAGCTTCTGCCTTTGTGGCAGCCCATCAGCAAGAGCTCACCTGTACTGTGGTGGCAGGGCTGCTCCTCACCTCCACATGTCCATCACCCCTTGGTCGATCACGATCTGCCCCCACGTAGCAGATCCCAAACCCACACCTTATAAACTTGTGCAGGAGGCTGCAGATGAAGGCATCTGCTTTGCACGTTTTATCCTAGGACAGAGACCATTAGGGGATAGGGGAATTCTCCATACGCATACTGCAGCCCCTCCCCAATGCTAAGCATGACCACGTAGCAGAGCCACACAGAGTAAGTTTATGTTTCCTGATACTGCTTAATTCTTTCTGGTTTTTGCAGGCAGCAGGTTTGAACTTACACATGTATACCTCACCCTGCCTCGTTCATTATGTTTCCTGGGAAAAGCAACTGCTTCAATTACCTTGTACAACATGGGTCTGAATAAATCCCTGCTTGGAAACACATGCTTGGTTTTCAGAGGGTGCTGTTAGAAGTGTTAGCAGCATTCCAAGTGCTGCAGTAGACTTCCACACCACAAACACCATTTTATATCCTTTACAACTGTGCACATCTAACAGCAAACAATAAATCTATCTTACTAATTACACATTCAGCTTGTTATAACCATCGTAAAACAAGTACAGCTGGTAAAGTCATGAAATGATGTCAAATCATATTTCTGCTTTCTAGAGAGAAGCAGGGTTATTTTCCAGTCTCCTGATGAAGCTGACTGTTCAAAGCCATGTGTGGGAACAGCTGCCAACTAGGTCATCCACCTTTAATTAGGTAATGATATTGTCTTTTTTCCTACCCATTTAAAAGTGTTTGACATTCAGTAATTCCAAGTGACTTAAGTGTTTATCATAAAAAGCTGCCGTAGGAAGAAATTGAAGCACATGTTACTAAACCCAAGAGCCAGCTTTTCTCCTTAACACCCAAGTTCAGCCTGTTCAGCCACAGAGAGCGTTACCTACAAAAATGGAATTGCCTGCATTTCAAAGGGAGTGTTTAAAGTATGGATATCTAAAGATACATTTCCTAAAACCCCTTAAAAATCTAAGCTTCAGCAGACATGTGGGAAGTATTCGTGGCAACCTAGACTGATCAAGAGAAAATCTCTCTTGGAAATTGTCTGAGATTCGTAAGAAAACACCGGTTTAACAAAAAATGTGTTACCTCATTCAGGCTAAAGTTAATGCTGTCTGGCTGCTCCATAGGCTCTTTCTTGAAGAAGACAGACATTGAAAGAACATCCTGATGTCCTACCTAGCAGCAGCTGAACAACACAAGCTTTTGAAAAACAAGAAGCTACTTGCAACATGAAAGGGAGGTAAATTAAATTTTCACATGTTAGAAGGAAATGCCACAGGATATATTTACACAAATGTGTCTGAATCAAATCGGCAGCATCTGTTTGAAAAGCTGTCTCATTAGCTGCCCCCACAGTTCCCGATGCAATTTGGCTGGACAAGCAGTAATGCTAAAAAAATTAAATTTTACCTTCCCATATCTGGATGCAAAGGTTCCCGTGAGTAAGGAGTGAAAAATAATTATCGTCTCATCCAAATCCCACACAAACACACGCTGTGATGACAGACGGGGTGGAAAAAAGAAATATAGTTACATATTAAGCAACTGCAAGAATTCGTTCAGTCAGGAAGTATGTCCTGTTGGACTGGAGCTTTTTAAGATCTCAAACCCACTTGGAGCACTGACTGTAGACGCTTTATGAAAGCAGGCAAAATGAAACATCAGGAATTATGGAACTATGTGTGTGCTGAGAGTCTGCTCTCTTAACAACCACAGAAATCCCCTGTTGCTTATCAAGTCAGGGGAACAAAACAGCGGACTTATAAAAAGCCTGAAGGAAAAAAGAAAACACATATGAAGAACATTGGAGAAGCTGATAATACAGAAATAGAGCAATTATTTTGACTACATACGTATATAGACTCAACTGTATTACTGATTTTATTCTGGCTCTTAACACTCACTGGTCTGTTGGTGGGATTTGCTAATAGATGCAAAGGTTCATCTTTGCTGGATTTATTAAGGGAATATAAATTAAAGTTATTACCTCAATCTCACTGTCAGCAGTAGGGGAAGGATCGTTGCTTCTTTTTGACCGGGCTCGTACCTTGCCATCTGACCCTCTGTGATGTCTGTCTGTTTCTATATCTTTTGCTGGTGTTGTTGAATATTCCCCTTTTATGAAAAAAGAAATTCCATTGTAAACCTACTTTGCACTGTATAATTTAAATAAAGCATGAAACCTTTTAATGGAGAGCACCTGAAACACTGTGAAAACACCATCAGAAAATCTTCCTCTTTTCATGTCAATAGCTGACATTGATAAGAGAAATAACTTTTAACTCCTAAGTTTTGTTAAAACAATTCTAAAAAAACCACCAAACCTATATATTTACTATTTTAAAATGGAAGTGTCATTTCAAAAACCTTATATTTTTCACTGTAAAAAACAGCTTTTTGAATTTTACTCCTCCCGTTTCTCAAGAGAGAAATTAGAAAGGCAATGGAACAGGAAGCCAAGATCAATTCAACTTCTGAAAAAAAATTTGCGTTTTTTTTTTTAAATTTGATAAATGCTCACGATTAAAAATATACTTTCAACATTAACTTTTATTTAAAAATACAGAATTAGCCTATTTAGCCATATTCCATTTCACAGAGCATAGTATAATAGAAATAACTGAGACAGTCAGAGGTGAACTTCCCTTGTATAAAGTATCTGTTTCAATTGGCTTGAGTTTCACAAACCTGTCTGGATTTCACTTACCTTACATTACAAATCCTTTCCAAATATATTTTTCTTTTCACCTTGCTAAGTTGTGCCCTCTCCAGCTTCCTAGAATAACCATATTCCTTCTTCAGAGAAGCTTGGATTGTGCCTAACAAGCCTTTTTGAAATCACTCTTTCTCAAAAAGGCTGAGATAAGATCTAAGGAACAGAAAATCCTCCAACTGCTTTTAGAGCAGTCTGTGATCACTTCTTTTTAAAAAACAATATTAGTTTATTTTTCTTTTAGAGCAACCACAGATGTTCAGATTTGTTTCATAAGGCAGCAGACCTACAATGGGCGTATATTGTGATCATCCACAAATTATGTGGCGTTTTATGTAAATGTTATTGCATGCCAATGAAAACTTTAGTAGGGAAGTGATATCTGAAGATTGTGCTTGAACAGTACATTGGAGCATCATAACCCCTCAGTAATTCCATCAACCATTCAAGCTTTGAGACTTTAAAAATTAAGCACTCAAAGAGGCCACAAATTTTGCAGCCTTTTTGCATGAAACTGATTTTGAACTTTCAACTTAGACAAACAGTTTGTGTTAATTTTTAAGGAGGAACTTCCTCTTGATGTACTTCTAAGTCCATAAAAGGTCAACAGAAATCTTAAGAGAGACATGGACTAAAAAGTCATCAGGCAATCAGGAAACTCTGGTGCTTTTTCAGAGCATGGCTACTTGTTTTGAACTCACTGCTACCTGTGTTAGCCCTCAGTACTGATCCGGGCTTTGCATGTAATTGTTTTATCTTTCTGTACTACCTTTAGAGAAGACCAAACCTTGTATACTCATGAAAATGACAGGTTGGACGTTCTAATCGCTTCCAAAAACTCTGTGTTGCATCTTGTAAGCAGAACTATTATGTGCTAGGATATCTGATTTATCCATGTAAATATACGCATTTAAAAAAATTCCAACAGCAAGGTTATAGGGTTTATGTCTACAGGTGGCTGAGTCTGCCACACTGAAAACAGAAGCGATGCACCTACCAGACAGCGATTCTGTGCTCTGACTGGTGATATTGTGAGAAGACTCCTGCAGAGAGTAAGTGGAGGTTGGGATGGCCGAGGGGCTGATGCTGTTTGCAGATACATACGGAGAATTGTAGGAGGAGCTGTAATACTGCGAGTACTGGCTTTGAGGAAAACTTGGATACGATGAGTATTCCTTTGGGGAAGGAAGAAACATTTAACTTCTGTGTATCTGGTTTTATCAGATAAACGAGTAAAGCACCACAAAGGCAGTGTTAACTATGCATGCAGCAAGTCATGGCTCAGGAATATTTCACTACAGAACCATTTTTCATTCACTAATGATCCTACATACACGCCTATTTTATCACAATCAACATGAGGTCAGAAATCAGGCAAGTTGTGTTTTTTCTGAAGGATTGTAGTTATCAATGGTGAATCATTTTGTATTACATTGTATTCAATGATTTTGTTCTGGAGTGTAGTAGAGTGGCTTTCTGATAAAGACTGTGATGGAACACTTGGTCTCTGTAAACAACAAAATACCTAAGAAATGAGAAGAACAGAACAAATACTTGGGTGAGGGAAGGGGCAAAGCGGGCTGCATTTTCCCATGACCAGCAACATTTTCTGACTGGCTGTTAGAACAGGTTACAAAAATGATGAAAAAAAATAGCAATTGTTTTGCAGAAGTGTTCACAGTTGAGATTGTCCAACTGTCTCAGCAATAACTAAATGCCTGAGTGAGATGCCTTACATACAGCAAAATAAACTAAATATATGAGGTGCAAGTGACCTTGAGAGGCTGAAGTAACACAAACCTATTTGTCTTGATTTTAAGGCTCTCAAACAAAGTTCACACCATTATCCTCACAGGGTCTTTTATTGTGAGAAGCACAACATTGGAATAGACTAGAAAACTTCTCTCTGGACAATTAAAAGAAATGCTTTAATTTGTTCTTTTTTCTGTTTTAGTTGCAACTCCTGCTCTTGTCCACCTATTTTCTTTTTCAGCTAGAGAACTGTATTCACGCCCTGGGGATTGCCTTTCAGCAAAAGGTTTTTATTTCCTCAGAAATGTTAATTATTCTTTGGTATTAAATAAAATTAAATAATAAATAATCTTTAGAAGGAATAAAAGCGCTTTCCTCCTTAACAGTTTATATCTTTGTGACACACCTATTTCATTAACTTTCAGTCACCAGGAAGCTCTCAAGAACAAAGACTCAAGTTGTCACAATAACAATTAAACTGAGAAAGAAACAAGAAAAATTCATTGTTTTCTCTTAAAAAATACCACAAAATAATGAGAACAGTCCCATCATTATTCCCCTTTTTAGAAAACCTCCATCCTTCAATCAAACACTCTTCTACCAGCAAATACTGACATTTTTAGCCAAAACTTAAGTAAGTAAGAAATTGCCCACTGTTGTCACTAAAAATACAAGTCAACAATCACCATACAAACAAGGAATTGAAATCATTGGTGAAACAAACCAGAGTTTCTGGGACATGGTATTCATTTGCTTGGTCCAATCAAGGCGAACCATTTGCTACTACGAAACATCTGTCTTGTGTACATATGCACACTGTTTATTTATATACACACATTTATCACAGTATCTGAAGCATGAAGCCCACAGACAGGTGTATTCTCAAAGAAGGAAGCACACAGACAGCTCAGATGGCTCAGTGTTCATCAGAGCCTGCCAACACCTCTTTCAAATAGTTCATATTTATTACACAGGCCAAGACAGCAGAAAACCAGATCCTAGAAGTGGAGCTCTCTGTAGAGGATGGAAAACATGTCTGAAAGTTGTAAGATGGCAGAGGAATGATGAAACTCTTGGCACTGCTACAGCAGCACGGCAGAGACTGCCAGGGCATCCTCCTCCTGCAAGGCCTGCACTCCGTGCTAGCGTGTGCATTGATATACACATCCTAAAATTAATCAAGACATCTAGAAGTCCACCAACCAGACAGGTCACAAGAGCAGAGTAGAATGGTGTTCAGCAAAACACATGGCAGTACCTTGCTTAAATATCTGTAAATACCAGAATAATCCCTTTGATCTACCAATCTCCAAGCTGTTTAAAATAAGTCACAGGGTTACCAAGAAAAAAAAAGCTGAGCCATACCTGATGCATAGCACTGAATCCTGCAGAATTTGCCAGGCCATTGGCTCCCTGGTAAAGCCCTGTTGTGCCTAAGGGAAAGAATATAATGGTTATAAAACACACCAGCAATCAAAGTAACAGGATCTATTAAGAGAAATAATTTCTAACAGGAAGTAAAATACTGTCTCACCAGAAAAAAGCCTATCACAAATCTCGACAAATACGGGCTGTAAAGAGTTAGCGCTGTTACTGAGGTCTGCTTACTGAAAGGCATTTAGAGACAATCATTACATACATGAAAACAATCACTTGAGAAGATGGGAAACAAAGCTGGAAAGAAAGGATTCAACCCTAATTTAAAATTCAGTTACTTCTTTTTCCAATAAATGATGGAATAGCATTTTCAATCATCATCTTCAGTAGGAAAACCTCCCAGGTTGCATATACAACCACACACACATGCATGGTATGTCCTGGAATCTGTCCTTATGGATCAGGTACCTGAGAATTTTTAGAAGACACTGAAAATTTGTTCCCTGCTGTCAATATCCCAAAAATAACAACAATATTACTGAGATTTCAGGGACAGCAGGGAGCAAACACATTGCTTCATCCTAGGACATTAGGAAGAGAAAGGATGGACAGGTGAGTTTTACATGCTTCTGTCCCAAATAAAGCAGCTGACATCCAGCCAGGCCTCCTTAGCTGGAAGAAGCATTACTGCAAACATTTTATGGGTGGAGAAGTAAAGATTCAGAACAGATATATAGGGATAGTCCTCCTTTACCTCCCATCAGGAAAGTGGTAGGGGAACTGCAAGCTTCCCATCCTCTAGATCCTGCACCCCTGGCAAGTTCTAGCCTTGGTTTAACTCCAGCCTATGCTGTTTTCTGTTTCAAAATTTTCCATTCCACGTGGGTGGAGAACTTCCTCTTGAGTTTGTGTGGTTCATGAGAATCTATACTAAAAATCGTCTTCCAGTGTTTTGCAACAGTGCTTGCTCCAAGACCTGGCTGTTCACATACAGGAAGCAAAAGCTGGACTATGCCATATTCTACCCTAATAGATGATGACAGGCTTCAGAGCACTCAGACCCCCTACTTCCACAGTGAAAGAGGTTGTGGTGCTGCGTGAACGTCTCTTAGTGACCTCCGTGTACTATCAGACCACGCCCTAATCAGGCACTCAGCCTTTTTCAATTATCTGATTTCTTACCATGCGAATGACTTTGAGCAGTGCTGTACTAACCATATGACACTTTGCACATCTTCATGTGGCAACCCTTCTCCGAAGATCCACTTGCTTGTTTTTATTTTAAGACATCAGATTAGCTAGGGAATGGACAGCTGAACAAACTCCACTCTGCCAAGTGCAGCTACAAAGCACAAGCACTGAGAAAGAAATATCAAGCCAAAAAGAAACAAGAGGGAAGACTCTGCCCTTCAGAACTAATTTGCTGCCACATGTAATCTTTAAAGAGAAAAGGGCAGAGAGGGGAAAAAGTGTGTGCAGGTGACTGCCAGGTACACGGACGCCTGAGTCTCCCCAAGCCCCCTGCATATGCTGGCTGGGGAGTTGAGTCAGTGTGAGCAGGTTCAGGTGATGCCTCCTCATGGCATTCATCCCTCAGAGGCAACTCTGAGGTGGATCAGTATCCAATCCTTCCTCCTCCCCACAACCCATAAGGGGAGACTGCCCAGAGCAGTGTGCTGAATACAATAACGCATTCAGCTATTGGCATTCCTCCACTTCCCACCCACGCTAGGCTTTGCTTTTCTGCCGAGTTTTTTAAAAAGTCACGAGTATGCAGCAGGATGAATATATTCCTGTGGTAACAGTGTTTCTCACCACTGTGAACAGGAGTAATAGAGCCTCAGCGCTTACAGGCAAAAACAACTTTCACAGAACACAGAATAGCTCTTGTACACCAGAGCTCAAAACAATACAGGGGGGAATTTTTGATCCTCCTAAACTGTCATTTAGAAACAATCCATCATCCTTTATTAAAGCTGTCAAGAGACAGACGAGTTACCTCGAGGGACTCACACTTTATGTGTAAATTGTGATGAGAACATGTTTATTGCTGTGCTACCTGCACATGACACCATAGCTTCCCGGTTTCCAAACAGAGAATTATAAAAAGAAGGAGAATTGCACAACTGGAATGAACTTACTCTGAACTTTGCACCATCTGTGCAAAGCAAGTGTGTCCATGCACACACAGGGTGGGTATGCGAGCAGGGAGAAGAGGGCAGAAATAGGGGTGAGCGGATGGGGAATGATTCCACAGCCTCCCACAGTACACTATGACTACACCCTATGTGGTGGATTTTGCACCGTGGTTTTGTAGAACATATTTCTGCCGTTTTAGCTGAGCTACCCAGGTCCTGGTTCAGGTGTCCCTGTAGGCTGCTGCAGTCTCGCTCCGTACGCCCAGGGGATTTTCAAAAGGAAGGACTGTGATGCACAGACAGAAACTAAACTTCCTGATTTTTTTACCTGCATATTTAAATACTTGTGAATGTCCTTAAGACTGGTAGCTCCAATAACCCGAAGTTCAACAGGTCTGGAAACAGATTTTGGCAGTAGAGATTTTTTTGCTTATTAGTGCTCCCGTCATTGTATCTTGACCAAGCAGGAGTATCATTTGAGCACAGTTTGTCTAAATGGAGACCAAATCCAACCCTTTTTTCTGTCCCTACAGCATCACATCCAGAGAATGCAACCCCCCCTTGGGGTATACGCTGGGAGCTGCTAAGCTCAGTATCTCTTCACAGCTCAGTGTTGCTATAGCAGAATAGTTACACATAAAGACACTTGAGACAACAAACCAAAGCTAGTAAAAGGCTGGAATTCCTTCCTGGTTGAACAAGGATGAAAAGCTGGGAGAAAAAAAAATAACCAATTATCTGCATGGAAAAGAAAGTTCTTTAAGATTCAGGTTCATAAATGCTTCATTTCAACATTAACCTCTGTCTTGGGGACTACAGTTGTTTCATGGGGACTCCTATCGCTCAGTCCCTGTTCTACTCCACAGGCACGACTATGTTTTCAACAATGCACAAAAATGGAAGGAAAACAAACAAGGACCACAGGCAATGAAGACAAGGATAAACCCTCTTTCAGGAGCAGAGAATGAGGCTCGCTAATTACAGTTTCTGCGAGCAGCCTTGCAGAATTCAGCAGTTCTATCAGAACTGGCCTCAAATGTTTCCTTTTCCTCCCTAATTTATTGATAAGAAATAAACACTTCCATAATAAAATGAATTCTGCCACAACTTCAGTTTTGCACCAGTACATTTTACACTTAAGAAACACTGGAAAACTATCAACAGACCCTGCATACTGGCATTATCAATTTAGCCCTATTCTCCATATAATTATTTTTATCAAATGCTTTGCCAGGTAATAGCACTTCTTGTACTATCAGACACAGACTAGAATGACATTAGAAAGAGGTGCTTACACGGAATGGGGCACATCTATGAAGCATCTTGGAAAGCAATGTATATAAATGCCTGGTCTCCTCCCATTTCTGAGTGAATACTGCCTATTTCCACAGGACTTTTGCTTTCACATATATTGGCTTTTTTCCCTGACTTCTGAAGAGAGCACACTATCTTAAACTGCAGCTGGTTTTACATTCGCAATACTGCAGATGTGCAAGCAAGAGATTTGTTTCCACCTATCTTGGTAGCTCAATCTGAAGTAAGTGCATTCAAAGCCTACTTGCAAATCAGAAACAAGCCTAGAATCTCTCCCTTTGGATCTTCTCCATATGGAATACGGTTCACATCTGTGTTCAATCAAACCAGTTGCTAAATGTCACAATGCCCTCATTCACAGGTAGCTTAAAGAACATTTAGCTGGTAATAAAACAATCTGAACTCTATAGAAGGATAGCTCTTCAGATGTATGGTACTGTAAATGTTCCTGCAAAGTATGTACATCTCAAACACACTTGCATGAAAAGACACAGCATAAAAGGCATGCATGCACATGCTGTACATATTCAGTGCCACAACTTTTCCTTGACTAGCAGATGTGGCCCTTCTCCATATGAGTCTACAGAGAAACTCCTTGTGAGCTGATTGATGGAATATTCCTGTTCTCATACAGATGGATTTCATTTGCTATTTTCCCCTAATTCCCTTTTTAATTCAAATATTTTAATCTATGCCATGGCCAATGATAATTTCAATGGTGTGTGATCTGGATTGTGCTCCTGTAAAAACTGTCATGCCAGATTCTTCTTCCTCTCTGTTTCTCCCTTTCTGTCTTTTAGTCACTGCAATAACAGGCTCCATTCCTTCCTCTCCTTTACATGTAAGAGCAAGTAAAGAAAATAACAGAATATTCACAGTTATTTTCAGTACCTGCAGAACTAAGCTTTGGCATTGCTGAAAACATTTTCTTTCAGCTTATGAATAAATACTTAGTATGGTGTCATAGGGAATTATGATTACAGAGGCAAGCTGGGCCTGTGGCGTAGTTCAGATCAATACTCCAGCAAGCTTTCAAAATCAGGTTTGCATCCTCCCATTTCACAGGTCAGAGGGGCTCTGACATCAGAAGGTGTTCTCCAAGTCTTCTACTCTACTCAAAAGACAATAAGCTGCAATATTTAGAACAACAGATGGCTTACCAAGAAAGATGGTTTACATGTCCAGTATTCAATGAAATACTCCACAGTTGAATGAGGAGACAGCCAGCAGCAACTATGACCCTATGAACACTCAAAAGATGGAACAGCGGACTGAGATGAGGCTGTTCAGCGGGTGGCTACCATGAGCACTTCTGAGTATACTTGAAACACCAAGTGTTTCCTCTAACTTGTAGATGAATTGCACAGCGGTTCCAGGGAGAGTTCTCTCAAAGGATTATTTGATCACTTAGCACTAATAAAATAAATGCCTACAGGGTTCAACTGAATTGCATGGTATTTTACAAGCTTGCATGTCATGGCTTGTGTATTCTTACACTAGCAAGCTGTTTTCCTACAGGAAACAATGCTGACTGTGAGCGATGCAAGGAAAGGTCTTAGTCTAACTCCCAGCAGAGTGTGCGTTACTTTATGCTATGAAGAACATCTGGCTGAAGACTTGCATGGTCATTCAGAAAGGTTCTTTGCAGTGCTTTAGCTCTCTGACAAGCTAATGTTTCCTGCAGTAAATATTGCTTTTTTCAAGCTGCTACTTTTTTACTGAGGGGTTAAGCGCTCATCAAAATTACCTCCCACCAGCTATACTCCAGTGCCTTGTAAGGTTCCAAATCCTACAACATCTGCCTGCCTTTATTGGGCAAGAAAACTCATAAAATGTTGCATGGCTATCAGCTGTGAAGGTATTTCAAGACTATCTTACCTGTTAAAGGAGAAGAAAAACTCAACCCATATGTACTTTGCAGCATTTTGCTCAACTGTTTGCCATTAGGCATAATGAGCCCTTCCCCCAAAACAGTCTTGTATTTCTGTCTGGAAGGGTTCAGACAGTATAGGGAGAGCATACTGTATTAACCTAGATGAAAAACATGACTCTGTATTACAGCACTTGCCATTCAGCAGTGTCTATCAAAGCACATTGCTCCCAAAAGTGTATGAACATCTCCTGCAGATAATGTTCTCTGATATGCAACCTATTTAAAAGGTGTCCAACTATCTACCTCTACAATCCCATTCAGTCCTGCTAACCTGACCAGGTGTTTGAGGGCACTTCCAACAGTGATAAAAAACACAGTTTACTGTATAGTTTTCCTGAGTCAAAGTTCTTGCCCTGCTGCCTGCTTCTGGGAGTACTCAACCCACAGAGCCTCAAAGAGCTTTGACAAGTGATGACCAGAGCAATTTCAAAGGCCTGGCTTTTACCACCCTTTTGAGTCTGCTCACCTGTACAGCTCAATTCAGCTCAACAATAGTGTTGGAAGTGCTGGGATGGTTTATATTTTTTCTCAGGATGTGAACCATGGGAAAGCAATTAAATTTTACTATATTTGGAGAAAGTGTTCCTTTTAACCACTTCTATCAAACCATCCTGCAGCTATAGAAGGAAATCACAATGTATTGTCGTAAGACAAGGAAAGCTGGATTCACCACATCCTATGCTGTTTAGTGGCTACAAGATTCCAGTTCCCAAGTCAGCATTAAAATCTAACTAGCCCTATAACATCTACTGTCATGCAGCCATACTGTCATCTGGCCTTCAGTGATTCCCTTCCCCTTGAGCAAGGTGAATCTCTAAATACCAGTGGAAAAGAAGAGAGTGATCTGGGCAGTATGTCTCCACTTCGCGACCCACCACTGAGAATCACGGTAACTCTTGGCTGAACACACTAGAGCACAGCAGTTAGGAAACTTCTGAGTTGCACAGCCTGTGCTAACAAGCACGATCAGATCTTATTTGTTCACCAATGTCATCACAGTTTTTGACCATATGACTGCATTGTATTTTTTCCACCAGAGTATTACCTCACACAGTGCCTGGAAATGATACAACAGAAAGCAGCACCAAGACTGCACCAACATCATGAATCTGATCTTTTCTAACTTGAAAGTGCTTGACTATGCAGGTATGATGTTTCTTGATGCAGATTTTTATATGTAATTTTACACTAGCTCTTCTATTGCTTCTAGGTATTTTCAAGAAAACACTTAGAAGGTATACCGAATAAATTATTCGGTTCAGCATCTATAACATTTTAGCATATTCTATGCCAAATGCACTGTAAGCTGAATAACCAAGGCTAAGTTCATAATTTCCCAAACTGTAACAATCCTGTGCTTTTTTTTTTATTTACCATCCTACAAAAGTGATGAAAATTAAATCTACAAGCAGAAGTCTGTAACATCCAAACTGATTTTGCCCATTAACCCATGTTTTGAGTATTTAACTGACATCCACAAAAGCTCCCAAGACAGTCAAGCAGCAGCCCAGGGAAACATCACTCTTTTCTTCCCTACTGGCTCCCATTTCCTCATCAGACCACACACAAGCTGTTTTCTTTATCCAGTCCCTCCACTATACCCCCTGCATTATTGCTTCTCTCATTCTTGAGCGCCGTGCCTGCTTCCATCTCCCCAATGCCACTTTCTGCCAGCCCGATGGCAAACAAAACTCTCAAGCTTCCTCCCACACTGGTCTTCACCCCAAGGGAAGATTTCCTCCTAAATATCTGCAGAACTAATTCTTCAAAGTAGTCATTTTCTGCTATTCCTCCAAAACTTCTGATGCTGGGTAGGAGGCCAAGACGCTCAACTCACTGCTTCTAATGCAGATTAGTAGTATTATTCTTCCTTCATACCTTTCCTAGCTCTTAACCTACTCTAATCCATGAGCAAGGCTCACAGTTGCAGCAATGATATACAAAACAGCACCACCACCACTGGGCAGCACCCATGTGTTTTGTTTCAGTGTGAACACCCAGCCAGCCAGCTAGACTTTACTCATATGAGGTCTGATCTTTTGTACAGGACAACAACAGAATTTTATTCAATGCTTCCTGCAGTGAACCAATGACTCATCTTACACTCAAGCATATCCTTCTAAAACTACCTGTACTAGTTCTTAAGCCCAGAGATTTGGACAGACACTCAAACTTAGGAAACAAGCTAGAAGAACGAAGCCTCGTGAAGTGCATGTGAGCTCTTCATAGCAGGCAGCTGGGTGTGGGCAGAGCCCTTCTCCAATACCCATCTGGTGAAACCTCCTCTTGAAAGTAAACTCTCTGTCTCAGATTCCTGGTTTTGGCTCTACCACCATCACCTCTACAGTTAATATAATTTTGTCATTACTTCTGCATTTCCATGAGTGCCGTTCAGCCACAGAACCTGTGTCCCCACACAAGCTTTAAGCCTCACCAGGCTCTAAGCTTGTTCCTCAGGGACAAAGACATTGATATAGTAAACCCCTGATGAGCCTGGACAGAGCAGAAGTTACAGACAACCTGTCACAGACCATTTCTCTCCTATAAACACACATTTGTTCCCTTAGCTTCAGGACCATTCACTGGCGTCTACTCCTTCCAATAGCATAGCCTCTTCCCAAGTCCCTCCTTATTAAAAAATAACCAAGGAATGAGTTCTGAATAAAGCCTCAAAAAAGCAAAGTAAATAGTAGAAGCTAGTGCTGGGCATTCTCCCGGAGTAGCTGTAGCACAGATCCTTGCAGCTTACAAATGCATCACTGTCAACACCTCTGCCCCTTCCCTTGACTTCCCTCTCCTGTAAGACAGTTCGTTTCAAAACAAAGTAAACGTAGCATGGTCAGCCCCTGGTGTTTAAATATCTTTGAAAGGAAGACTGTGCTGTTATTCTGGGGAACTCTGTATTTACACTCTAAGAAGTGAGGTCTGACCCTTCCTGAAGAGAGGCCTCTCCCTGCTGAACTCACCATGGAGTGGAACACAGCCCTACTGCCACAGTTTTAGACTGCAACTAATGCAAACCAGCTGTGAAGCAGAAGCTTTTGAAAGAGTTTACACATTTTCTACTGAGGTTTCACTTTTATAAATCTAAGGCATGTGAGTGACAGTTTTCTGGGAACATGCTCTTGCTCTCCCTTATTTTCTGGGAGTTTAGATGGATCTGTATGCTGAAGTGTGATCCATGTTCCAAAGCATAAATTGAAATTTCCCCTTCCCATATATTTCATCACTAAGTATTTAAAGAACCAAGCTTAAAATTAAATATGCCACTTCTTTTGCAAAATTCATGCATGCAGAGTGAACAATTCATGCCAATTAGGTATGTATGGCCTCATATTGAATATGTAACATGCAAACTAGCACACAGTTGCAAGAAATTCAGGCATCTCTTGGAAAATGATTTGTCCAGAATATCCAGATATTAACAAGAGCCAAAATGTTTCCAGCCTAAGAAAAAATTTCAATTGATTAAACATTCAGATTTTACTTGGTCTCAGGCCAGGAGAACATTCATAAGCAATCCATTCCACAAACATCAGCAACATATATAATTAGTCCATTTCGAATCAGCGTTGCACAAAAGAAATGCTGCTTTCTATTCATTTGTTATTTGACAGCTGATCAGAATAGACTCTACAAAGAAAACAAATGCTCAGCAGTAGCAAAGAATGTCACTGCGTAGGTCTTTGGCCCCAAATTTATGTCTGTACCGAACTCAATACTACTTTGCAATTCCTTGGCAAAGGAAAGCAATCTCAGTTACATAACTGAATTTTCCTTTGTAATGTAAAAAGTATTTTGCGGGTAGATAGATCTGGATATTAAAAAAAAAAAAAAAAAAAAAAGTGGTCAAATCTTTTCCTGCCCAACGACAGTATCCACAATGGTCTTTGGCCACAGTTTTATCTGTTGTGCAACTTTACAGCTTCATACCAGCTGTCATTTTAGCAATAATAACTGAAGAACAAGGCATTGTCTAGGAATCAATGACAAGCTGAGAAGAGATGGCCTGATGTGCAATAAGGGGGTAGCACATGCTCATGCGACCACAGGAAATGCTCTATAAGCTGGCTGCTATTGCTCTCTCTGCATAGCTGATGGTTTTCTGTGTTAGCTAATGTGCTGGCACAGTTTTCTCTTTGTATTTTACACAGCTTATTAAACGGTAAGTTTCTTGTATTCCAAAGAGTTCTCCCCTACCCTCAGCAACAACAAGCAGTTTCCTCAATTGCCAGCTAAGATGGTAAGCTCCTCAGGGCACAAGCTGAATACAATCTTTGTGTCTTATGTTCAGTTTCTATCATTGAATAATAACTTTACCAGAAGTCTGAGCAAATCCCTGAACTGCTAAATGGTCAGAAAGTGTAATCCTAAGAAAATGTGTGCTAAAAAGCAGAATACAGTATCTGGCCTAGGAAGTTGCTTGGGGACCTGATGCTGTATTTGTACACTTACATGAGGATCGATTAAGAAATGGCATAGATCTTGAAACAATATTTATTTACCAGCATTACAAACTCATCACTTCAAAGACAAAAATTTAATGCAAGCTGTTACCTCCTTTTCCAATTCATGACTTTAAAAATAAGCACAACCCCCAGACTGGACACATGCACATTTTTTCACAGTAGTGCACCGGGTGGGTTTTGAATATCTCCAGAAAAATAAAAATATCTTCACTTCATTACGAAACAAACTAATTTTGTAAATACAATAATGACATGAAACAACACTGTATACAGTGCTGGTTAAAAAAAAAAAAGAAACAAAGTCACTCCTTCAGAGTAAATAAGTGAACATTAGATTTCACTTTATTCGAATCTCACACAGTAAGTCTGACAATATACTATCATATCCATTGCTACATGCCAATTGAAACCATTATTTCAATGTATAGTGCCTTTCTGATATAGTTTCATGTTATTTTTATGAGCTATGGAAATAGTTAATCTCATCTTTTTTATTTATATGTGTAGGCAACATACTGCATTAGCTATTTGGCCTATAAACTCTTCCACATTTAATTTGTTTTCATGCTAAGGAAGCATGAAAACACATCTCCCTTTCTGGCAGGCTGTAAAATAGTTTTTTTTCCTTTACCGTTTAATGACAAAGAAAATGTTATATCCTCATTCTTTCTTGTTAGTGGATTTTGTTCTTGCTCGAGAACCAGGATAACTAGAGTTGATAACTAGAGTTAAAGATGAAAAGCTGAATGCTACCCCATTACACCTGCATCATCTGTGTTTGTAATGAAAACCAACAGACATAAGGGAGAGCAGAAACTGGCTTCAGAAATACGATGTTACTGACAACAGCCACCAGGGAGGTGAGGCTGCAACCTGACACAGGTACGTGAGCCAGAGTTAGTGCTGGCACCAAAGAAACAGGAGAGTAAACAAACCAGCACCAAGTACATTGGCACTTACTGAAGGAGAACGTTTATCCTAGACCTCTGTGAGACAGTCTTTTTCACCCAAGAGATCATTTATTCCTTGGAGATAGGTGTAACGCACTTCCAATGGGTGCCTATCTGCTGGTTAGACCATCTAGCTCACAAATATGGGGAGAGTGAGGAGAAATCACACAGGCTGCACAATCTGCTCAAGATTCACCATGTGACCACCCATGCCTTCCTGCAGATGACCTCCCCCTGTTGCTCTGGGAGCTCCTTCTCAGTGTAGGCAAACAATAACAAAGTTATTTAACATATGTACTCGAGCTGTTACTAACTTACAACACCTGCACAGTTTAGCTTAAGGAAATGGTTTTCTCCCTCACATTCCAAAATATAAAACTCAACAGCACACAGTCCTGGAGATACCTTTCCTTGCTGATCCCCTGCATGTTACCCTGTTCAAGAGCTCTCTTTCAACACTTTGTCCTTCAAGTAAGGATTAAGAGTTTCAACCTTAAAGTCCCTCTCAAATTTGATTTTATAAAAATACACAAATAAAAATTTGCACTTTTCAGCTGGTTTGGCCCATCATCCAGAGTCCCTGCCTGGGTCAGCAATGGGGTGACCAAAAGGACTGATGTGAACTTAGTAAAAATCTCAGTGGCCCTGGATCTGGGCAGCATGCAGATTCCCTTGCTCGCATTAGGGAGACGAGAGATCACCTCCCCATCCCCAAGTGCTGTGGCGTGGGAAAGCCCTGAGCACACATTCCTCGGTAGCACTCAGCACAGGAAGGCTCCTGGCTTCTCACTCAAACCTTTCACTAGCACTCAGCAAGGTAAATAAACCATACGGTCAAGGAGCTTCAGACTGTCCCTCTCATGAGCAAGGAGAAGAAGCGTGGAAATATTTGTTTACAACAGGAAGACACATTTACTCCTGCTTCCTTTTTCTTGAAGTAAGCACCTGCCACTTGCAGAAACAGTATTTCTCTGTTTTCTTTTGCATTAAAGGCTTAGTGAGCTGGCTGAGATCTTCCTGACATAAAAACCCGAAAAGAAGTGATTTCACCTAGTACCACAGCATCATCCTAGGAAACATTATCTGAAAGCTCTTTGGGTACATTCATGCTCATACACATACGCATGAAGTGCCTCCCAGCCTGTTTTGGTGCAACACATGGCTGTGTCACAAAACCCCACAGATACCTAGAAAGGAATACGTTGATCTACCAAGGCAGCAAAAGAAAACATCAGTGCTTTGTAAATAGTGGTGTCAAAGCCATTAGTATCTAATCATACAGTAGTCATGGCCATTATTGCTCCAGAGAGGACAGACCTGCTGGCACTCCAGCTGATCCAAGAAGCTGTGACACTTCAGTACCTACAACTGCTCCTAACTGCAAGCCAGTTTTACTAAAAGGAGGGGACTTCCACTGTTGACAATGTAACACAATCTCCAGACAAGATCAATGTGTTCAAGGAGGAAAACAGAAGCAAAAAAACTCAAGTCCTGTTAGGTGTAGGACAGATGAAGCTTGTAGGACTCAAGGTGACAAAAAGCTCCCATATGCTACTGTTTTATTGGGTTTTTTTTCCAGATTCAACCCAGGTGTCTCCAGCACACCCCACGAGGCACTCAAGCCATAAAAACTACCGTAGTGTTAGAGACGTGTGCTCTGATAAAACTAGCATGTGAAGTTTTGGCAGAGATACAACTCTCAGTCTTCAGTTTTCTTAAATAATTTATAGAATTCAATGTTTACCTTGTTTCCCCATTTTCATAACCAGAGGACTCAAGGTAGATGCACAGAGATGGAGTGACATTTTAAGGACATAATCTATTTCTCAGAATATACTCATTATTATTCTTGTATGTAAAACAAGAATACCAGCCAAATAATGAAAACCTGCCATATGGAGTCCAGGCTTCTGACCAACAGCATCAAAATGCTCAAAGAAATCAATTGCCATGCTAGCAATTGGCTGAAGGGAATCACAAATGAAATTCCACCATTTTAATCTACTTCACACTTCTTGGCAATTCAGATTTAAACCCCTTCTTGACTTTCTTGCATCTGTCAAGTCAACTTTTAATCTCTTAAGAGTTGGTGTTTCATAAAGCTTCTCAAGTGGAATGACCAGAAAGTAGCTTTAAGTTTTAATTTTAGAAATAAAAGTATATTTTGGCCTTCCTGGTTGTACAACAGAACAAAACTTTATAAAGCTACAAGCACAAGATGCCGTCTTTGAAGCCTTAAGGGAATCTAACTGATTATTTTTTAATCAGGTATTGTTCTGACAATCATCAAACAGTTATTCTAAACTTACTAAATCTTAGTTCAGTAACCCCAAGAGAAAACCAGCTGCTTTCGCTTCTGCTCTTCCAACCTTTATTTCAGTAGCCTCCAGGTAATTAATGAAGCTGGTACTTTGGAAGTTAAAATAGGCAGGTGTATCTTAGCAGGTATCAGTTATGTCTTAACAGTAAAAACATTTCTTTTAGTATCAAGTTATCAGCTTTAAAAAGAAAAAAATCAGTGGAGAGAATATACAGCAGCTTAACCACAGAACAGTTTGCTCAGGACAGCATAAGGCAGAAGCACAATACTGCAGAAGCAGTACTGTTTGCATGAAGTGTAAAACCACCTTTGCTTTGCTTCAACTCAGAATCTAGGAATTCATACTAACACAACAATTCCAGGTATGCAGCCACAAAATTAATTAAAAAAAAAGAAACCAGTTTCTGCAGAAAGGAAAAGCTTATATTGATCATATGTGAAGTTTTTCTGGGGTATACTAGTGCCAAATACAACACCTCAGCCAGAAATTAATTCCTTGATGAGCAAAACAGATCTATGAAGACTTGCCTCCTTCTCTGTCCCCACTGCCTATATCTAAGCTCTTCATCGTAATTGCAAAAAAAGAACTGGTCTAACACGGGGGTACAGGACTCTGGCTCCTCATAGCATATCCGGCAACACACCAAGCTGTACTCACCATGCATCTGGTACGTGTAGGGTGCTTGTCCAGCAGTTGGGCTACTGAAGCTGGATCCATAACTAAGAAACCCACTCTGACCTGGGGAATGGCTCAGGCTGTCCTCTGTTTTGATGCCTTTGGGACATATAGTAGGAAACAAGAGCAGAACATGAATGTTTGTTATATAAAGCTGTAAAAAAGCAAGTTTTGAAATTAACAATTTTTCAGCTAGATTTTAATCTAATAAACTCTTTTTTCCTACATTTTCTTATGTAGTTTTTTTTCTAAATGATCTGCATTACCCAGCAGATCTCTTAAATAACAGTCAAGGAAATTCATCACAAATATTTGAGTCAGCTACATCCTGCATCCATACCTGAATGAACTTATGATGAGAAGGGTAAACAACCATTAATAATATTGTTTCCAAAAACATTTTCTGAACAAATAGTTTTGTTTTAGAATTAAACAAATGCATCGACTCATGAACTTTCTGAACAGTTATCAGATGCAAGCAATGATTAACAAAACAACAGGACCCTCAGAGAAATAACCTCAAGACTTCTGTTCTCAACAGTTATCTTTTACCTGTATTATATTTTCAGCTTTGGTAGCAATATATTTATTGGCAAGTCATAGAGGAGGGTTATCATCTATTCAGTCAGATATAACATACAGTTCCAGAAACCACAGGTAAGCCCTGAAGCCCCCATAATCTTTTCATTACTAAAATCACGCAATTAAACTGACAGTTTACAGTGGGAATAGCAATAGCTGAATTAAACATTGCAAGATGAAACCTTTGTTGGTAGTGAAAGGGGTTGATCTTTTATTCTGAGATGCTGCCGAGACTGTACAGCTGTATTATTAAAATAAACAGCTGAAAGGTGCGACTTATTATAAACCCTTTGAGTGTGATCCTTTCCCTCCTTTGCAAGCCTATTTGTACAAAACATAAAATGGCCATTCGACACACCCTGAGTGCTGGGACTAAACAAAGATCCTGTTGATGTTCTGGCCCTGGATTTATACACTTCCCTGGCTGTTGTCATCTTTTAGCACTGTAGGCAAACTTGCCAAAAGGCAAGAGGAATTCAAGTGACTTTCACTAAACATGCTGCTTTCTCTTAAAAGCAATAAGTCTGCATTTGCTCAGGTTGGGAATAAGGTCTCCCGGATAATGTTTTCTCAAATAAAAATCACATCATTTAGCTTTAGGTGAGAATAGCTGCAATGCTATTTGAGAACAAGTTAGCAAAAAGATGAAAATGCTGCATTGTGAAACGCAGCAAGTTTATTTGGACAGTGAATGAGTATGTGTTGGTGCAAGCATCCAGCTCCATTACTGCTGGGGAAGTGAAGGGATTTGTGAGTGTGTGCAGAGAAGTCGCTTTCCATAGCATCACAAACTTTTCAATTACATCAGTCCTCCTCATGTGAGCACTCAACCTACCCCAGCTACAATTAATCTTCAGAGAATGGGCCTTCTTGGAAGTCTAAAAACTGTTGTCAGACAGCATAATAACTTAGCACCAAATTAATTTCCACACAATGTTCTGTTTTGTCTAGAAACTGGCCCAGTTTTATTTTTGTGCCTAAAACCAATACTGCTTCATTGTTCTTGGTTGTCAGCCAGGTGGAGTTTTTCATACGTTGTGTTGAGTATCTCAGAGAGAGTATATGGGCTGGGGGAGGGAAAACACTGTTCAAGGATGCTAAGAGGTCATCTGCAGGATTTATAAGCAGCATATGGGCCTGACACATGTATGCCCTAAAGACTCTAGGCAGTAGCAAATGGCTCTACTTTCACCTGTTCTAGCAGGACAACTGTTCAGAGTCTGCCTTGGAAATCAGCCAGCTGATGCAAACACACAAGTAGCTCTAGGAAAGGGTCTCAAAACATTCCTCGTATCATCTTGATAGAGCTTCAGCTCTGCAAAGCCTGCTTCCCTGGCCTTCCAGTCCACTGCATTGAATTTCCCTTCACTAAAAGCCTTATCAATGTGGCTGTATAAAAGCTTCTCGTTGGGAAAGGATACTGCATTTGCCAAACAAAGGTGTTTAAGAGCACAAGAGAAACCAGGAACGGAAACTTAAAATTAAGCTATTTTAATGCTGCAAGACTCAGCGCTTCCAAGATCAATTGGGAATAAGAGGCCCAAATCTTTATGTTAAAGAGCTGTACCTAAGCAAGAACAATATCTCTTTGATCTTTAGGAGTGGAAAAAACTTCCCCAGCTTCCTCAAGAGTTCAATATTCTCACGCAGAGCCTGAGGACACTATTAACATCTAGTTTACCATGCATTCTCCCATCAAGAGTGCTGGTTTATCATAGAATCACAGAATGGTTTGGGTTGGAAGGGATTTTAAAGATCACCCAGTTCCACCTCCCCTGCTATACGCAAGGATACCTCCCACTGGATCAGGTTGCTCAAAGCCTCATCCAACCTTGAACACCTCCAGGGATGGGGCATCCATGACATCTCTGGACAACCTGGGCCAGTGCCTCACCACCCCCACAGTAAAAAATTTCTTCCTAATACCTCATCTAAATCACCCCTCTTTCAGCTTAAAACTGCTCCCCCTTGTCCTATCCTTGCACTCCGCAATAAAGAGCCACTCCCCAGCTTTCCTGTAGGCCCACTTTTAAGTATTGCAAGGCTGCTATAAGGCTTCTTTTATTTTTTTTTATATATATGTATGCATAAGATTTCATTAGTCCTCTGCCCGAATCCCTCAGCTGCTGCTGCCCAGCACCACCTCCTCACAGCTGCTGGCAAGGCTGTGCAGGAAAGCAGGGAAAAAAGCTAACTGGGGTTAGAAATATTTACTACACCTACCACTGACAACTGTCCCTTTGAATACAAACTTATTTTGCTCTATGTCTTGGTCCTTCTGTAATGATACACAAAAAGTTTTTCTTAAAGTACCCTGTATCATTGAAACTCCAGGAAGGATCAAGGAAGACAAAGTGTAGTTTACCTAAATATCATGTTTACTGCAAGCGACTTTGTCTTGAGAGTGAGTCACAACAGCACTCGGCAGCTACTACTCCTAAATGGCACATCCTACTGAATCAGAATTTCTAATACTGCCTCATATCCTACTATTGAATGGCTCCAAACCTACCTGGTTTCTAAGACCATAACCCAGGATATTAAGAGCTGATAGATAGTTCAAAGTAATCTCAATAATTTTAATGAAATCAGATTTTCCTTTAAGCCTAAAATGAGAACATGGCCAAGACAGAAATGACCTTTTATTCTAAAGCTTAAGACTTCAAATACACTTTTCTAGGAGCAAGAGGAAGATGTCCTCAAAGGTAACATGATGTCAGAGTACTCACTGTAGGAGGGTATGCCATAGGGTTGCCCTGGAGGAGGATAGGCCGTGTATGCAGCAGCCTGCTGAATTCCTGCGCTGTACTGAGTCTGTCCATACGTTGCCATTGTTGGGAAAGATGGGACTGTCACTATATGAGGATAATGTCTGTTCAGAACAAGAAAACAGAAGGTCTAAGGCAATAGTTACTGTACATGAGCCTCTAGAGCATACGTAGAACTTTACTAGACATTTTGATAAAATAATATCCAAAGTATGATGGCGAATATTTTGGCAACTCAGAAATGACTGCAGCAAAAGTTTGTTTCGGTCTACAGCTCCTGATACAGGCTATAAAGATTAAGCTACCTAAATGGGACTCTAGGATGGTGCAAAATATGGGCAAGTTAAAAAAATAAAATCATATAAACACTGATTTTTCGTGTTTCTTTTGTTTGCCGAACAACTGAATGTCACAGGAAATCTCTGACATTTCAACATACTCCTCTGTGGTCACTCATAAAACAACAATGCTCAAAACTGGTAAGGTTCAGATTTCCAGGGGTACAAAATTAAAGCACACAAACCTCAAACCTTCTTTCCCTCCATATTTAATGAGAGTATGAACCAGTTACTTCACTGTGCCAAAGACGTGTGGGGGAACAGGTGGATGGGCTTAAGGCGAATGCTTTGTAAGGTGGCAGAAGTCTGCACAAAATGGCTGTTCAGCAAAACACAGTTTTTAAATTACGGCACTTGGCACGAGCACTCACTTTGTGGAGTACAGATGGAGAGGACACTGTGGTGCTGCTTTGCTGCTGCCTGGAAAACAAAATTAAAGTATCTTAGATTTTCATCACGTTCTGTCCTTTGGCCAAGTTGATAACACTGTTTCTACTGCTGCTGGTTTAATAAAAATATATAGGAATTAGAAAACTTTGTTTTTAATGAATCTCCACAAACTAAAGAAGGTAAGAAAGTTATTCTCCGCATAACAACAAACACATACAGATTTAGTTTTTAACCAAGGGGGATACTGATTGAGCTACCTGGTTTTTTTTGACTGACACCAAGCATGAAGCTGGACTTTGGTGGGATGACTGATATGCTAAAGGCTATAGAAGCAACTCATATGATTGCTGAAGTGATTTAAGCTCATTGCAGTTTTTGCCCTTTTAGCTTTTTTGGTGCTTTCCTAGACCATGCTCATCTTCTTTCTTTTTCATTAAAGTACATCAACTAAAAATAAACATTAAAAATACAACACTGTAAATCTCCTTACTCTTGAGTTTTTTGAGCTAACTATAATCTAAACTATAACCTACCTTATTGACCTGCCTGTCATCAAAATATCAAACCCGCAGAAAATGTATCACATAGGTTACATGTGCAGGATGTCTGCCAATGAACTAAACAGCTGCAATCTGCAACACTACCAAAAAAAAGTGTGCCACCATCTTTATTGAGAGATAAATTTAGGTTTAATTAATTAAAATTTAAAAAAAATCTAAATTGAAACCTGCAAGTTGCCTGCAAGTTGTCCTGAAAACAGTTCGGAAAATTAGATTTTTAGATTGTGAAACGTAAACTTATACCATTTCTGTCACACTGTTTCGCACTACCAAACAGAACGACATTGAACAAAGACACGTTTTTTTTAGCTTTCATTTAATTCGTAATGCCTTTTACCTTTGAAATACAGCAGAACTGACAGTTCGAGCATGAGCTTAATTTCTTTTGTTTTTTGAAAAGTGTTACATCTTCAAATTTTTTATTTTTGAAAGAGGTAAGCATAGAGTAAATACGTTTCTCAAGAATGCCAAGTGGGGATTTACTGCATGTGAATATGTAACAAGCTACTGTCATTGCCAAGAAAGGACAAGATAAACCTACACGCGTTTCTACCCAAAAATGCAGGACTACAGGCAAAATGTGCATTTGAAAATTATATCGATGTAAGTGCACATCCATGATAAGCACCCATGAAAATAGCAGGCCAGACATCTATGTGGACATGTATGTAAGGAAATATGGTAACTAGACTTGCTAAAATTAAACCTATAGGTATAATATAAAGCATACATTTGTGTGCATTTGTTGCATTAAAAGTTTTGGCAGTCTGAGACTTGACACACAAGTTTTTTCCTGTTCTTCAAATTAACAAGAAGTACTTTCAAGGGAAACAGCATAATCTTGGGAGCACAGGAGATCATTCTGTAGGAAAAGAACCATAATATTTCTAAAAAAGCCATATAAACATAACTTGTCATTAGCAAACTGGTGCCCATACAAGCACTATGCTGGGATTTTTTTTGCGTCGCATAGTAACAAATAGTTCCTGCACCAAGAAGTTTACAAAATGATGTATTTAAAAATAATTTCTAGCTCTAATCTTTTCTGCAAACATGTACATTTAAAAGAATGTTTCCTTTAGATTGTTATCCCCTCAATTGCTCTTGTAAACAGGCAGTCATGATGTACGTGATTTAATCACGCAATTTCTAATGCTTTAGCAAACATGCAAGCAAAACACCTCCTTGGCTTCCAAGAGCCTATAAATGAAGGGTTAAACATACTACTAAAACATAATAGCCAGTGCTTTTTGCTAACTCCCCTTCAACAGGAAGGCTGACAGATCCCGACTGCAGCAAACAATAGCTAGGATTGTACTAGCAAGAACTAGTTCAGCTACATCACTTGCCAATAATTTTTTTAGCAGATTTAACATTCTTCTGTTTCCTTCACTTGAAGAGTATGGCAGGGGGGAAGGAGGAGGAGAAGAGCAGATAAATTTCCATCAGAGCCTCAACCACTGAAGGAATTTGTCCTTGGTATCTGCCAAATGTGAAACTTCAGACAAGAGGCCAGTAGGGCTAACCGTTTGGACACGATACCAAAGATCTCGGAGCGATGCAAAGTGAGGCATGGGGCTGCTTCGGCAAAATGTTTTCTGGCTGCATGATATGTTGTTGGGCCCTGGAAGCCCCCCACTCCCCACCTCAACAGCAGCAGTGCAGCCACCGAAGCACAGGGCTCACCTTCATGCCACCACTGAGGGTCTAGTGGGGTCCAAAGAGAAACTACCAGCTCTACATAAAACATGTTTTGTTCCTGCAATTACTCCAGTGGAGCACACATATACATACACATGTGCATATGTGTGCATCTCCTTTACACAGATGCATATCCACATATAAAACGTTTCAATTCCATTTGCATTCACAGCATTGCTGAACTATAGGAGTCAAATCACAACTGGAGTGTCTACAAAAAAAATACTCAAAAATCTCAGATGTTCACTATACTGCAGAACTCTCAGAAGCAGAGGCTTGCGCTTGGCCAGTTCCCTTTGGTTACATACATATATACACACTATACTAAAGCCAGTAAACAGCAAGGAAAAGAGGCAGCCTACCTTCTATGTCATCTGGAGCCGTGGCATAAATGTTAGAAAGGTTAAGCTTCAGTCTGTCAGGGCACTCTCTATTTACAGTCAGGCTGGGTGATATCACTAGATCTAGCATTTCCTTATACCTGAAGGAAAACAAAGGAAAAATATAATTTATTCATTAATTATGCATGCTTACCAATGATTCTTTTTTTTTCCCTAAGAGTATAAATATTAAAGCTAATTACCTAAACCCAGGCTTCATATAAATTCCACATAATAATATTCACAAAAGTTTTCATCAAACGAAAACACTGAATTAAAATGAAATACTTGCACCCTTGGAGATTACACCCATCTGATTAATGCCTTCTCTTTCTTCCTAGATTTTGCCATACAAAAACTAAATCTTATCTCTCATGTGCAATCAGACCTAGAATGTACACACCGGCATCCAGTGAGGCTCCAGAACAGACTGCTAAGGGCTGAAAATGAAGTTCAGGGCAGTTAACAGCACTATCTAGTCTTACAAGATAATAAGGTTAGTACTGGTGATAGGATCGATTTTCCAGGGACATCTAAACGAGACACTTAACTGCAATGTCCTGACCGTTAGGTGGCAGTGATACAAGGACAGGCACATAAATAACTTCATCTTATTTGATGGAAAATTTCAAGTGAACAATGTACAGGACTTCAGTCTCCAAAGAAAGACAAGTGTTTTTGTGCACACATGACCTACACTGTAATGAAAGCTTACAAACTCTGCATTACACGAACAGTTCCCAAAAGAGAATGACAAATGACCACCTCAGACCCTACACACAACACGAATAGATCAATTAATCTAAATACACCATTTTCAATATACGCATCTAACTCTACCAATACACTTTTTGAGAAGTGGTCTTCGAAGACACCTGACTGAAATAGTGCCACTTGCTTCTCTTGCAAATGTTGGATGTCTGGGTAGGTACAAAACATGGCATTAAGTGCATAGCTTTGTATACCTATGTTTGCAAGTTTGGGCAAAGACAACGGGGTGCGTGCAGCAATAAGACTATGTTCCATTAAATATCTGCATAACGGATTTTATGCAAGGCAGTTTTCCTGGACACTTTTACCCCCATAATGTTCTGCCCTTGTTTCCTGTGCAACTGATGCCTGCAGCTGGAATTGTGAATAAGCCACTGGTCAAAGAAAATGTGAAGCTAAATTTGACAAGTAATTGTATTTCTTTTTTTTTAAATGCACACAATATCATAGAAAATTATTTGACTTTTCTAAGACTATACCAATGTATTTTGCAGCTCTTGGTTCAGGTCCAGAACAAATGATGAAAAAGAGGAGGACTCAAAGATACTATGTCTTTATTGGCTTTCTGCAGCCACATAGAGTAAGTCCTCACTTCAGTCCTCTGAAGGCTAACGGGGGGAATTAGGGCAACTAGGGAAAAGCATAACAGTGATCCTGGACAGAGCGGGGCCCAGGCAAGAGCAGATGAGAGAGAGGGCATGTAGCGGTAAGTGGATCCGAGGCATCTGGCTGGGCTCCCCTTTCTGCTCAGCACTGAACATGCCACCTGCACAGGCGACTGGCACAGCCCTGCTCTCTGGCTGAGACTCATCTGAGCTGGCCCATGAAGGCAGTAGCTGGCATGGCAGCAGCAGGCTGTTAGCGATACACAGCACACTTAAAACACTACAAAGTTAAAGACAACAGCCCTTAAGCCTGAAATCTTGACACTGGGCTTCTGCAACACTCATCAATGCACTTCTGTGAGAAGCAAAAAGGTTTGTTTTGATTCTCTATTTAAGTAACACTGTATGACTTTACTGGCTTTGAGAAACAGAGGACAATAAACCACATACTTTACATCTGAACCTCTCCAATCACTTTTACAAAGCCTGCAAATCCTCATGAGGGAGGGAAAGTATTGTTATGAACAGGCTTAAACCAGATAAAGTATTTTACCTGTAACCGAACAAACACCAAAGCTGAATTTATCTTCACTTTCCCCACCTACCAGCTGGGAAGGCACTCTGCCCAGGCAGAAAATGCAACCATCCTCAGTGAATTTGCAGAACTGCCAAAATGGGTATGAAGTGGTATTACCAAGGTCCACAGCCCCAGCCCCCATTTCTCCAAGTGGGACTTGGGCTCCTCTCGTCCTGCTCCCCTGGAAATCCACGTGGGCATATGCATTTTCTCCATCAAAGTAGCCTCAAATCCAGGTGATTATGTGTCACAACGGAGAACTTAAGCTAACAGTGAACGACCAATGGGATAGAAACACAGTACTCTGAACTCAACACTTGTGAGATCCACGCTCCCTAACTGCTATGCGTTATAGATTTATTAAGAAAACCAGACTAGCATAAAAATCAATGTTGCAGTGCAGATGGAAGATCTTTGTTGCTAGTGGGCCTCAAAGGGTTTTACCTTCAGATGTGTTCCTGTAAGGAAAGCATCAGTCCTGCCTCCAGCTCCCTGCCTTAGAGCCTGATGCGAGAGCAGGCCAAGACAAGGGAGAATGCAGGTGCACAGGGTCCAGTGACTGTGCCCACAACAGTGCCCAGGCCACCAACTGCACGGAAACACAACAAGGAGTCAGATTCATATAAGGATAAAAACCAGTCCCTAACCGTAAAAATTCCTCCCCGAGTGACTCAGTCTTACGGCAGAGACAAAACAGCAATCTAGGACTCCTGACCTAACCCTATAACAAAGCCAGCCCATGAGAAACTCAGTCCTGACAGCACTGGAGCAAGTTACGCTTCAACCGGCGTCTGCAGACAGAGGCTGTGCTGCAGCACATGAGCATCTGTTTCACAGGCAGCCTCGGGCACGGGGGAGGCAGGCAGATGCCTCAAAGCCACGGCCTGTCAGGCAGTAAGGGATGGTCCCGCCCCTCTGCACACTTTGCTTATGCCAGAAGAAAAAAATACTTTTCTCCTGAAATTGAAAATCTCACATTCTTGCTGGTACAGTCGGGCTGCTCCAGAGAAAGGGGTCAGGAAGGCCTCTGCAATGATTACTTCTCAGTGGGGAGGAACCAGGTCTCTCCTACAACCAACTACGGCTCTTGTAAAAGCAGCGGGATGGCCGAGGGCTCTTTTCCCAGAGGACTTAATTTATTCAAATCCATTGGCACCAAATTAAGTTTTGTCTGCACAGCTGAGAAGGCAGGGTTCAGTTTTATACCAGGTTTTCCTTTCCACCATAAGCAATGTCCACTTTCCCCCTTTATTTCCTTAATATTATACCTGAAGTGAGGAAAAGCACTGCTGTCACAGATCCAGTCAAGCTGGGGATGTTCTACGTTGTTTCTCAGATAACACATGCCCTTCAGCATAATCCAAAACCCCATCATTCACGACACTGCCCAGACTGTTGCCAAGTGAAAGGGAGCAGATGTTTAAAGGGAAACGATATTTTATAATGATTAATGCACTCTAATTACATCATTGTTCAGAGACTGCATTAGCTACTCTGATGATTTTTCTACTGGTACATTTTTTTCTCTTCATTTTTATATTCACAAAGTCACATCGCACTGTTCTGTGTTTGTTCTAAAACATTTTCCTGGGTTTTTTCAGCTTCCATTTTTCCTCAGAGTATGTACCAGCTGCATGTACAAACAGGTAAATTCACAGAAACGCCTGTCTGGTTGTGCATGTCACTTACGTGTTCGTGTTGTTAGTGGCTTTGCCTGTTTTGCATGCACCATTTACCGATTTGTTCTGTACATTTCTCGCTTATGTGCTTCTTCACGGAAGTTTCTGAAATTCCAGTTCTAACACAATGGCAATCTACAGAAAATCTTCTGGAGAAGAATGGAAGCAGGGTGGAATATAACACAGTAACTGATAAGCTGGAGCTCAACTGATAAAAATACCACGTCTTTGTTTGCTTGCTTTTTAGAGCAAAAACATTTTTTTGGCTTATGTACAGTAAATCGGTAACAAAGTTTGGTGAATATGAGCTTTTATTAAAACCAGTGATGGCAGCATCTAGCGTGTTGGGCTGACAGACATCTGGAAGAGCTTTTGGTTTCTATAATTAAAAAGAAGCTTGTGTGAATCTGGCATTTAGCTTTTCTATTAGAATACCCTACTCAAAAAAAAACCATTATTTTGTCCTGAAAGTTGGCCTTCAAAATCTGGGCAGCATGTAGTAAAGTCAAAGGCCAAGTGAAGAATACATTTCAGAGGGAATGCACGTAAGGAAGAACATTTGGCCCATAATAACAGCAGCAGTCTGTAGGAAAGTATTTGAGCAAAGGGAGGTTGATGGTACAGTTCAGACAGGACATAGCAGGAATAAAAGACACTATGGGGGGAAAAAAGCTGGCATGGATGTGGAAAAGATAATGAGAATGAGCTCTGCATCTGTCACTAGTGGAGGAATTGATGATTAATAGCCCTGCAGAATTAAGTGGGTGAGAAGCAAAAGACCGGACACCTGCCTTTGAGAAAACCCTGTCAGATGCCACAGTGGAAAAGACAAGATACTTTAAGGGAGTAAGAAATTGTAAGGAAAGTTTGTCCACGAAGGGAGAGGTAAATCTAAAAATTACTTTCCCTGCAACAACCCCATGCGAAGATCTTCTCAAGAATTTTTACTTGTATCTGGCTAGAGGTCAAATACAAGCTTAAACCACTAGATCTTCCTAAACACATGCATACGCCAACACAGAGCCCTAGGCAGGACTGGTACAAGCCAAGTCCTCTGCTTTTAGCTTTGCTGGGAGGGGGGGAGTAGAGACAGATTGCAACCTAATTACAAGAGTAACATTCTTGTCTTGCTTCTATGACTTTATCTGGTTTTAATTACTCGATCAACTCCCTTCACCTTTATTCTCCTCAAAAAATGGTGCAGATTACTAAGTAGAAATCTGCAACTTTTTGACTCTGGTGCTACTCATCATAAAAAAGATGACAGCCTTGATTATCGACTTTGTTTCAGAAGTAAATTACTAAAAGATAACTGCAAAAAAAAAAAAAAAGTGTGGAGACTGCTTTCTCAACCCCTGCTTTGAAGAAAACAAACAAACAAAACCCTAGTCCCAAAATGTCTGTCTTTTCTTCATTCCTAAGGAAAAAGACATTAACTGTATTTTTTTCCATGCTGGTAAATTTTTCAAAAGCACCTGCTATGTTTTATCAATTTTAATTTGGAATTAAGACTACTACTGTCTTAATTCCTGTGGAAGCACGGCAGCTTAGCCAGCTTTTCCAGGACTAACTTCTTGCAAAAATTACGCTCCCCATTTCACCCCACGCCTGCAAAAGAAAAGGAATCATTCATAAGCTGGGAAAACGCTATTATCTTGCAGCTACCTCCCACGTTCTCAAATAATAGGGAATCTCCTATACTGAAGACTTTGGTTACTTCTATCCACACATTTCAAAAGCAGAGGTAAGTAACTTCATTTCCTCTGCTAGTACATTCCTCCTTGCACTGTTAAGACATTTTCTCTCCATCTACAATAGATCCTTTGTTCCTTCCATTTCAAGAACTGAAAAATATTTCAGCAGGTGAAAACCACTATGCAAGTTTCTCTTTTATAATGAAATCTTAGCTCATCCACTAGAACATCTGATAGACGTACACAGGAAAGGTCTGAGCAGGCATAAAGTTAAACCTGAGCTGGCATAAATGCTCATGTACAAGGCTGACAGTACAGCCGTGATGACAAGATATCATTTCAAGGTGACCTGCAGGGCAGTTTGCCCCAGGCTGTTTATATTCCTGAGAGAGCTGCCTTTTGCTGACAGAACTGAACAATAAAAGCAGCAGTACCTGCCCAGATTTATCATTGCCCAGTCCATTCCAGACACAAAAAAGCAAGAGGACTCACAGTAGTTGGGCTTGTAGCACAGCATCTGTGCATGTGGGTACAGCTGCATTATTCCCCAGTACAGAGTATCTCAGGCTAAGGATTAAACCGAGAGGAACAAGAGAAAAGTTGTGATAGATAGGCAAGGGACAAAGCACATCAGACTGAAATCAGAAATTAAATGAATTGGTAACGAGGCTGCTCCAGATGAGAGGCACACAGCTAACCCTTCATGCATCCACCGATTGGATTGACTCAAGTATAAGAGATGAGAAAAAATAAACAGGTGAGACAAAAAAGGAGCTGGGAGGTGTACTGGCTAAACTTGACCCCACAGCAAGGAAGACCCTCCATTTCAACAGAAGTTGAAGGAGTGAGGAGAAAGCCCCATCTGAGCCATGCCTTTGAGTGGTTCAGAGAAAGATGGACAGAGGCTGCACACGGAGCATGCACAGAGCACGGTGGTCTCAGCCCCGCTTCTTTGCATCTCCTCATCCCTCCCCTTGTGTATGTACTGTCACCCAGTTTTTATATCTTATTATTGGTCTGTGAAACATTCATCTTTTGTTTAGTCCAGCAATGGCACAGCTGGCCACAGGATATGTTTAAAAAAGCTACAACTCTGATAAAGTAAAAGAGATACATACAGAGAGCTTCAGTTCAAACAAAAAAACCCCAACACTAAAACAAAACACCTCAACACTCAAAATAAGAGCACAAACACCCAAGTAAAACCAAATAGATTTGTTAATCCAGTAGTCAAGTAGAAAAGTTTTAACAAAGAAAAACAGTCCTTCCTATTTAATTCTGAGTACATCTGAAATGATTCACTTCATGGAGAAAAAAATTGGTTTGAGTTTACATTAAGATTTTCAAATTTCTTTCTTTTTAAAATGTGTTAATTCTAAACAATTTTAAGAAAAATAACTGAGAAAATAACAAAACAGGCCATTTCTGTCACACTTCTGCAACCACTATTGTTTAAAAATACCCAAATTATTCCAACAGCTTAAAAATCCTTCCCCACATGTTTTTTTGGTATTGTTTTGTTTTAAATGAGACAGGCTTTTAAACCAAAATTTTACTTTCCCTGGAAGTTTTCTGTCTTGCTCTAACCCATAGACCAGAGAGTAAAAAACAGATGAAAAATCCTGTGTCATGAATTTTTTGAGTGAGTTTCACCTTTTTTCTTTTTTTTTGAGGAAAGCTTGCTTGAAGAGTTTTGAGTGCTTGAAACTAGAAAAAACAATTGCATGCCCTGTTTCCCTGGAAGTCCAGAATTTCCAGAAGCGTTTGCTTTCTTCACCAGGCTTCATCACCTGCTCTTCTAGAGTGCTTTTGGATTATATATATATAAATATTTGTTTGTTTTAAACACGCTGTTTCTTTTTTGTCTGAGACCTGTTGATTTAAAGAAAGCAGGCTGGCTTCTTATAAATAAACGTTCTTCCTGCCCCCAGCAATGCTTCACTACCCCATTCCTCTGGTGCCCTTTCTCCCATCCCCACGCTGCAGACACAGAGCAACACCAAGAAGAAAGAGCGGGGCCAGGTTGGGCTATGATCCCTGCCTGCACTTCCTGCAATTAGCTCGGGAAGAGATGGAAGGCAGATAGACCAGGGGAAGCATCAGCATTTTCTGGTTGAGCAGTCCAAAGTAAAGGAGATTCAGAAAAACAAACAAGCTAAGCTACCTTTGCTGTTTGTTACGAAGGCACAGTCTGAAAGGCACCTTGAGAATTCAAAGGAATTCAAAAGAATTCAAACGATGGGGTGCATGCCACCGACTTCCAATTTGGCAGCCTAAATCAGGAAATACATCTTATAATGCTTTGAGTCACTGGGTTTTTAAAAATTAATTTCAACACTAGTATTTCACTTAGAATAAGTCAAAATGAGAAAGCTGAATTTTTCAGAAAGACTTTTTTTGTCTATTGAACCTGTCTGCTAAATGCAGCAACATTTGCAAGAGATATTATTATTTGCCAAAGAATAAAATTACTGAGCTGTCTTGCTGAAACCATGGATTTCACCTAGCTTTGAAATTTCTAGGAAAATGAGCTCTGAAAATCTATTTAGTCTACAAGTCCTGAACAACAATAAACTCCACAGAGAAGAAAATCAAATGGAAACAAATAAAATAACTTCTTCCACAAATCCTGCATTGCTCAGAACTAGCGGAGTTGTGGGGTTTGTGGGATAGGACCACAAAAAGGATGGATGTGGGCAGCAAACAACACACAAAAGCCATCACCACACAGGCCTGAAGTAGCAGAGAGTTGATACAGCAGCTACAACTGTTGGCTGAACAGATGTATGAGTTACAGGGCAACAATAAATCTCCCATCGCAAACATAGCCCATTTTGAGACACATGTCCCACTCAGGAGCCTTTCACTTTGTCTTGGTTTGAGTTGAACGTTAGTGGCAACTTCATTTTTCCTTCTGCTGCTCAGCAGCGAAGGGATGGAAGAGAAGAACTGGATAGCTTCTTAACACCAAGAGAAATGAAGATGGTGAAAACTGACTGTTAGCTGAAACAAGTGTCAAAGGGAAATATTTTCCAGGCAGTTTAGTGCCGGATGGCTTTACCTTGGGGAAAGGAGTGCTGGCAGTTGTCTTTCTGGCAGTTGTCTTTCTCGCAGATGGATGGCTTCACATTGTTGTGGATTTCCATCTGCATGGTTACCCATAAACATTTATACGAGCCAGATGCTAAGGAAGAACTCTGGATTCAAAGGGTAGCAGTGCATCATTCATGAAGTTTCCACAGAAAAATAAATGTACCAAAAAATACTTGCCCACAATAGTTGAGAGGTAAGGCTCTTAAAATCCACAGATAATTGGGTGTGGGAAAGGGTGGTGCTCACACAGGAAAAGTGCTCACAGAGGACAAAGTGAGAACAAATTAGTTCTACCACAGAGAAATAGCTGATCAAGCCTCGGTCCAAGACTCAGAAAACACCGCTCCACCCCTGGTAACTCAGAGGATCCCTAGGCAAGTCCTTTGGGCCACCACTGTGCTTTCTGACCTTTGTGTGCCTTCCCTATAGAGACTTCAGGACAAATGTTCCTCTTCTTGTAGGTGAAGCATCAACCAGCACAATGGTGTCCTACTTTCAGTGGGACCCCAGGTACTGCTGCACTAAATAAACAACAATAATAGAAGTTTTTTATATATATAAAAATTTCCATAAGGCTGCAGTTTATCTTTAAGAGTACAAAGCAACTTCTACTGACTTCTTCCAATATGGAAAGCACTTTGTGACTGGACCACATCAGATTCAACACTGCTACCACCACTGAGGATGCTTTGGAGCTGGCAGCTGACCCTACGAATAGGACTGTGGTGCACTATAATGGTGTGAGTTGTCACAGCGCTGAGTCTGACACCAACTAAGGAGAGCTGTGCGTAGCTGTTGAAGGAGTCAACCGAGAATTGCAAGTCTAGTTTTGCTCCAAAGCTCCGTAACTAACAGATTGGGCAAGTTTCTCAGGACTACATTAAGGCCGCTGTAAAACTGGGAACTACAGTACAAACTGCCATTTAAGCTCTTTTTAGGGGCTGGAAAGTGCTCTGAAATCTTTAGGTGAAATCTCTCACACCATTGCAGCATCAATATCCATGCTGATGAATAATGACCATTCTGAAAATGAGACAGCCAAGAAGGAGGTGAGGCACGAGCGCTGTCCTTCAGGGCATGTTCTCTCACTCATTTTTGGTCCAAAATTTCTCCATTCCCAGACTACGAGAATGTCTTCACACTTTTGATTTACTCCTTAAACCTGTCAGAGTCCTGCAATGGCTCCAACAACCCAGTGAGAAAGGTAAAGCTGCCCCTTTATAACAGGTCTGTGTCAGCACTTCCATTCTCAGCCTGTAAAGGACTGGCATTCAGGGAATAATAATTCAAAAAGAGCTATGGGAAAAGAATTATGAAATGCAAGTTAGTAAAAAGCCCTTGGACATGAGGGAAAGTCTAGCATAACAGTACAGGTGAGGCTGGAGTGAGAATGACGTACCCTCTTCTTGCTTAAATCCTCCAACTCAGACTTTCTCTGACCAGTCAAGACAGCAAAGAGGAAGGTCTGTTGTACATGTGGAAGGTTGAAAGCGTCTTTCTCTGATTGGGATTCCCCTCTCCCTCTCTCCTCCCGCTCTCAGTGAAGGACAGGAAGACTTGCTCATCTCTCCACAAGAATAAACCAAGTAAGAGCATTGTCAAAGATGCAGAAGCAACGAATGTCTCATGTTTTATATCTTTAGTACACTGTTTCACCTATTGATGAAGTATCTTGAGAAGAAAAACAGAAATGCCGACCTCATTGCCCTAAAATGGAACTGATGCCCTACATACCAGAAGGAAATGTGACAAAACTTGTGGTCTCTCTAAAATTGAAGACAGTTTCTTAAGAAACTGGAATTATAATATAATTTGACAACGTGTCTAAAAGCCCCGTACTGCTTTGGCTTGGTCTCATCGTCTGGAATTTAAGCAGCCTCCCAACCACTCCTCAGCTCTTCACGCTAAAAAAAAATAAAAAAATAAAAAAATCAACCAAGCAACAAAAAACACTCCTCCTGTCCCCCAAAAAGTCTTTGTGGTAGTCCAGCATTACACATGAGGGAAAACAAAACCCCTTAACACTCTCTCCTCAAGCTGGCTTCCCTAATTGCTTCTCCTCAATTGACAGATTTTTGGGTTAGGTTTTTCAGGGCCGAGGAGAAAAGGATGTTTTTTCTTTCTCATTTTGGATTTTCCCTGCTGTAGTCTTAATTAAAGCATCACTAAACCAGACCTTGTGGTTCCCAAGTAACTGCTGAGTGAGCATGTCTGTAGCAGCAGTGGGATACAAGCCCTGCTAAGTGGTCCAAGGGCAGTTTGCCTGCCAGGGTGATGAATTCACCCTGAGGCTCAACATAGCGCGGGTGGGAAAGACTCTTGTCCTGCTTTTGCAAAACTGGAACAGCACATTTAATACGAAGTCAAGAGGCCCATGTACTCTCTCTAGAGAAAGCCATCCTTCAACCCTCTTGCTCTCCTTATTGATAAAACAGGTATGGTGGTGATAAGCCTGTGGGACTTCTGAATAAAACTGGTCTATTAGTGCTAGGGTTTATGGAAATACAAGATTCACAAAGTTTAGACCATTTTGTGATCAAGAGTGATTTTTTGGCTGGATCACCTTCAAACCTGTTGAATCAAACTAGTTGAGCCTAATAATGTAAAAAGAGCTGCTTCCCTCCTTTTGATCCTGCTTAATACACTCTTCACAAATGCTGTAGGCAAAGCTCGTACAGCACTAATGCAGTTGCTATGAAGAGTAGTATGAATAGAGGCGCTTATTCATTACCACTTAACCCTGAAGTTGCTTTCCAAGTATGTACAGGGGCTTGAATGTACAGCTGATTTACTGCTGAATTACAAAACCTAACTGTGCTCTGATGCACTTTCCCTGTTTTGAGTTGAAGTAGGTCAGTTTACCAATCTGGATTTAGTAAATGTCATGGTTAAATAAACTAAATTTATAAATTTCTAACATTCACTTACTCACAATTCCTTCTCTTTGTTTGAAAAGAGCAGAGGGTGGTCTTGGAAGAGAGACTATCACTTAGCTAAACTTGAAGAAGTTATCCTTCCCTCTTCTTGTTCACTGATATAATTAAAACCATCTTCTTCCCCTCTTTAGACTGTTGATAAAATAAAAATCAAATGTCATTATTAATAATGACTATTGATCTCAAATAACCTATGTGAAGAAGGAAATCTTTTCTAGAGGTTACAGGCAGGAAGTCAAAGGTTTTCATTGCCAGCTCTGACAGTAACACCCTGGCCATACACAGCAAAGTCTCCTTTGCCCATTCCCTATTATTGGGCTGTTAAAGGTTTGTCTAACTTGAGAGCAAGCAGTTCTGCACGCCAGTAATTCTTCGTTACTGGAAGTTGGGTACCTTCAAGGGTAAGGGCTAGGTTTTCATCTGCCCATACGAAATCAGAAAGGTTTGTGCTGTCATTACTAGCAATTATTTTTGCATAGCAGATACGCATTTCTACAGCACTGAGCTCCTCCAATGCTTTAAAAAAAAACCCCAACTTATTGTCTAAGTTAAGGTCTTCAAGAATCTGTGTGAAATGTCTAAGAACCGGTTTGCTGCGAAATATTACTTCTGTAGTGAAAGCTGCCCACTTCATCAATAGAAAAAAACAAGTAGTAAACTGTTTTGTTCCTGTATCTCTAACTAGAAGGTGCAAAAGGGATATTCTGAATCAGGAGACAGGCCGATGATGCTAGATTTTAAACAGAAGTGGAGTGGAGAAGACTTCTCATTTTGGAGAGCTACAGTACAATAGCAGTGAGCAAAGCAACACAATCTAATGGCTGCATGTCTTGGGGCTGTTAGGAGAAAAAAAAAAAAGACAACTAATCAAAAGCTATGCTTGAGCAATAACTGCTCTGATTTGTCACTCATGTCAATTAATAGTGTGGAAATACCCATTGGGAGAAGTTGTTTACTCAGAGCAAATGTTCACATAGTATCTTCCTTGATATTTATTCCATTAATATTTTGTTGCTGCGGATATTTGAAAGCCAGGCTAAGATGACAACATAGAAATAATAAATAGCACAGTTTGGTTCACTTCGTGGCATTAGGTGGGTTCAGGCCTCATTTCCCAAGAGTTTTGGAGTGACAAAAGGCAGAAGCTTTTGAAGTTCAGGTGAAAGTTAACTTGGACTCAAGATTCCAAACCTGTGGGCATCAGACAGAGGGAAGGGATATTATCAAAGAAGAATTATGGAGCATCTTTGCAGAGATCCTGCCATCCAGTCACTGTTACACCACAGGCAGCACGGAATTGAAAACATCTAATGACAAATGCACCAACCCAATACTGTTCACACACACGTCCTTGTTTTCCTTTGCAAAGTCTGATCTGATAAAGAAAAACACTTCCTGAAAGTGACATTTTATGATATTAAACAGGCCTCAAATGACTTACCAAAGTACAGAGGGACACTGACATTTGAACTGCAGGAGTTTTGTTTTCCGTCTTGTTTCTTCCCGCTGTGACTATTGCATTTGAATAACTGGAATTTTTAAAATCCCTTTTCCTCCTTTCACCATGATGTAATGCAACTGTTGCACAAGACTAACAATGTAGAGCTATTACTGCTGGAGCCAAGTTTGGCACCAAGAGAGATTAGGGCTGGCACCAAACACCGTGATCTTTAAAATATATTTGGCAGACACACTGAAAAAGTTTGCCATTGCTGCCATAAATGGCAGACAGAGCAGTAAACGGGAAAGTGCTGAAAGAGACCATGGTTTTGTGACTGGAACAAAGATGTTGATTAGCTAACCACTTAATCTAGCACCTACTTATATGTGAAAACTAAATAATTTTACAACAGCATGTCAAAATTAAGGGCAGTAGCAGGGACCAAAGCATAACATATCGGTGCCTTTCATATGTCCATCATACCAAACTGAGCTTACAAAACCCTCCAGCCAGCTACCTATCAGCTAGAAGAATCTGTGCACAGCTGCAAGTTACAATAGATTCTTCAAAGAAAAAGACTTGACCCATACAAGAACGCATCTGTCTCAACATTTTCTCTTCCCAGTACTTTCCAGTTATGCTTTCCTGAGAGGGAATTTTCTCCTACTCAATGATGCCAGAGCAGCGCCCTGGAAAGAGATGCATGCGTAATTTTTTCTTTTTTAAATTCTGATGGAACAGAGAAGTGCAATGCAAGCTTTCTTCACTGTATCCTTCTCTCCCTGCTTGAACAGAAAATGCATGGGCTGATTTTCTCTGCTGTATATGAGGGTCTGATGATTTGTGATGTGGACACCTGCCTGCAACGGGACAGATGTCACCAGCTTATTTCACACAGACAACTAGACAGCCATGTGCTAGCAGCATTTTTCAATTGCTACTTCTTAATTTTTTCCTTAAACTCATTACCTCTAGCAGAAAAATTCTATATTCCATCCCAAATATCCCTCCAATTTTGAAACTCTACAAACACCAGCTCTCGAACAAGGGATCACCTTCATCAGGCAGATAAAAGTCAGAAACATGTGATGTATAACAGCTTTTTGCCAATCTGGTTAGGACTAGAACATGTGGGAACATTCAAAGCAGATTTCAAGTTATTTATCTGATCCTCAGTGGTACCCATGCATTTTCATACACAGTAATGGCAAGCACAACTAAGGGGATATCCAACATCGTGTTTGTGTGTGGAGGCATATAAAATTTAAAGCTTCCTATTGCAAATTACTTAGGCATAGATGAAAAGCAAGAATGGGATTCAAGGTGATAACTCGACTTTATGTCCACCTTCCCCCACACCTTCCCAAAAAAATCAAACTGAAAAAATGTGGTTACCATGATCTAACTTCTTCCCTGATGGCTTCAAATTGTCCAAACCAAAGTGTCAAATCTGAGAACAAGATAACTCTAATTGACCACAAACCATGGTACCTTTACTGGAAGATGTTCACAGCTTCAAGGACAAAACTAGTATCTAGAAGAGCACTTTGTTTCACTAAAAAGCAGTTTTCTCCTATCACGCTGTATACCACTTACCCTTGGGATCACCAGTCCAACCCGAGAACTACACTGCAAAACAGCTCGTCACCTCTGCGGCCACCTGTCAACAGCAGCTACTCAAGCACAAAGCCGAATGAGGAGACTGCTATAAAGACAAGAGTGCTAGGATTCCAAACAGCAACAGAGATGACTGCTTCATTTACAGGACTGCAAGGCAGCTCAGAAAATTTCTTGGGAGTACAGGAAGCAGCAGCTACCTAGAATTCATTCACATCATCTCAGAAAAAAGTTTTATCATCTGTACAGATTAGGAAATACATCTGCAAGTAAATTCAAGTTCAGTTTCTTGGATGTTTGAGAACAAGCTTACATGTGCCATTAGGAAAGTGAATGCCTTAGACTGAAAACTCAGATTTGACCTGCAATATCCTTAGCTTAAAGGCAAATTTCTCTCGCACGCATGGAACTTCAAAGGCCCTTACCCTTTCACAGCCCAGAAGAGTAGCCCGACAGCCCGGTTCAACAGTTGATGCATTTTCTGACACGGGATTAACTGCAGCTCATAGCCTTCAGCGCAGTTCCTCTGTGACACTTTTATAGAAGAACTTTTACAGCAGACAAAAGAATCAAAATCATTTCCTCCCTCTGGCTACTACAGGATGGCACAGATGTGACCAATTCACTCATAAGCAGCAAGCAAGGGTGCTCTTGCTGACCCACTGTTTGCAGCTATGAGCTACCAAACCCCCTAAAAACCCTGTGTTTGGCTTCCAGAGGAAATGGAGTAGCTCACCTTTTTCCCCTCTTCACAAAAAATGTAGTCCTGGTAACTCTGGGGGGAAAAAAAGGAGGAAAAAAGAGAGCATGTCTAATTTCAGGGTACTTTTTTTAATCACTGCGTATACAGGAATAAAATAAAATTTGGAGTAAAGTAGTTTGAGCTCAGACAAGTTACAGTATTACAGTTCTATATGAGTTTCCCTGAACTACTAATTAGAGACAACCTAAATACAAACAACAATAAATCTGCAATTAGGCAAAAAAAAAGTCGCTTTTTTCTCAAGTGGAATGGTCAGAAATGGCAAAGTTGATGCCATAATCCAGAGGATAGGGCTCTCATTAGGGAGACTTGGATTCAGTTCTATGTCAGCCTGGTTTCCTGTTACTGGAGTATTTTACAAAGCCGACTCATATTTAATCTGCTTGCCTCTATTTCCCTTCTCTGTAAAGCTGGGATTACTGCATTTTTCCACTTCTGAGCATACTGGGCTCAAAGCCATGAAGATAATGTGCTGCACTCAGGTAAGTCAGCACAAGGGAGAAAACTATACAAACACCAATGACAGAAAAGCAACCCTACACCTACTAAAAATACCATGAAACTGGCATATTTCTGACTTTTCCTTACAACTCCACAACCTTTCTCTGCTCTTCTGCCAGTGCAGAGAGCAGACACCGCCTGCAGTTGCCAATACAGAACAGAAGCATAAGTGTCACGTTCCTATTTTCTCCTAGACCACTTAACATCTCTCTCCCTTCCTACACCCAACTTTTGGAAGGTCAAATTATCTCTTTAATTCACATTTGGGCATGTAATTCTTCAACCCCACTTGGTCTGTATCTACCCTTGAGCCACAGGTGCTAGGTATGTCGTGCATCTTCTGTTAGCACATGTCCTGCCATGGTTCACATTAAGCATAACCAATCTGCTAACTCCTGGACAGCTGCTGGTTTTACAGGCTGTCATCACAAAGACTGCCTGTGTGCCTGCTTGTGGGATTTTGATTCTTTAGGAACCCAGCAACTGGATTCATTCAGTTCAGCTGCAAATTTAAGCATGGAATCGAAACGCCACAATTAAACCAGCTTCATGTAGGTTAGCATCTTTTCACAAACTAGCATTAAGGCTTATTTAACATCCTAAAATCCTGCATCTTTCACTTCTAACATAGCTCCTGAAGATTAACAGGGTACGTTTTCAGCAACAGATATTGCAGAGTAAATGGGTGCAATGAAGATTCCAAACGAAGTTTTCACAATAGAGGACAGCCTGTACCAGAATTTCTCTCCCTAACACTAGTCTACAAACTCCTTCCTTAGTGTCCATGTGTATGTATCTGGAGAGTGAAAGCTGAGCCAGAAAAATCAGACATAAAAAAAAACCCCCAAACCCAGAAGATTGTGTGACAAAAAAAGTAATAAAGCTCCTGGGACATGGGCCCGAGAAAAGCCTTTTGAAATGTTATGGAGCACTAGCAAAAAACACAATCTCTGTCCTTTTCCGTGCACTGAAGGAAACAACAAAAAAACCCCCACAAACAAACACAAAAACTTTCAGTTAAATTTGTAAATAAACAAAAGGAGTTTCTGCCAGATTACTCTCCATCTATTTTCCTCTATCATGGGACTGCCTGCAAGTTTCTGGCTTGTCGGGGGAAAGGTTTAACAGCATCTGATTGAAAACAACATTTTATTCCCCTGTCATGTACCACTTTGCGAGTAAATCTGTGGGACAAATACTTTGAAAAGCACATAAACACACCTTAAGCAAAACTCCAAATCTTAAAAGCAATAGCCTGACATTGAGAGCTAGAAGAGTTAAGACTTTTCTCAAAGCTAAGCATAAACTTTTCCAGACAAGCAGCTGAATCATGGATATTTTAAAGAATAAAACTATTAAGCACAATATAAGTGTATCTCCAGCTCAGCTCTACAAAATGTGTCCAGTGCTGTACAAAGGATTTACATTTGGAACTTGCTGGCATCCACTGGCACAGCAGAAGAACTGAGAGAACTAATCTAACAGCTGTCATGAAACACAGCAGATTTACACCATGGGTTTAGTCATTAACTTTAGTTATCTGACTTATACCAGAACACAAAATGAATAGAGGCGGTCTCTGGACTAATGTGATGTATGGCAACACCTGAATATGCTCTCCTGACTCCAGGCTGATGAAGTCAGTTGTATTCCTTTTAGTGGAATTTTTCAATTTTGGTCAAAGAAAAAAGCCAAATAAAGGCTACATAAAAGTCATCTTATCAAATACCCAGAGACAGAATGGTTCTGTTGGTCTTCTGCATTGCTATAGAACTGCATTTGGAGGCAACACGCAGCAACTGCAAAAAAATCATGATTTAACATTCAAATATATACCATGAAAAAAACCAACTGTTGAAGTTTATTTTTTAAAGGGAAGAGGAGATAATATCAGAGAAGCAGTGGTATAAACATAATCCTTAGCTGTAGGGAAATTTAAATCTAAGTATGCATTCAAGGGTGCATTCTATGGGAAGTACTGCTAATTGGTTTTAGAATTCAAAACTGAAGCTCAGTAAATTCAAGAGAAAAACAGAGCTATACGAATACCACACAAATCTATGAGTAACCGAGTGTATAAATGAAATTCTAGAAAGGCTGGCAAAATTACCTCCAGTTACGCCAAACCTTTGGGCTCATGCCAAGAAAAGCTCTATAGTTTTCATCAGGAATGCTCAGGTGGGCAGAACTTAAGGTTTAGTTCTCACTCCAAAATGAGGTTTTCCTGTGGCCTATAAAAACACTGCACCTCCTACGACCTCTACTCTTCCTTCCATTACAGCAGCCTGATGACCGTTTGCACTGCAGGGCTGGAGGATAGCACAGGTGTTAGACTTGGACAGCAACTCAGTAGTGGATGCTCACATCCAGACAAGCAGATGAATCACGGCTATTTTAAAGACTAAAACTATTCAGCACAATATAGTGTATCTCAAACTCAGCTCCATAAAATGTGTCCAGTGCATCTCTGTGAGAATGGAACCTAAAGATGTCAGAACCAGAAAGCACTCCTTCCTCATATTCTGCCAATAGCATAAGTAAATCTGCTAAGAACTTTTCACTGCCATTCTGTTTAAATATTTTTAGAAACTGCTATCAAGGACAACACTGAGGTAATATGAAAGCTGAGCCTGGCTGCTTCTCTCCACCTCCCATCCCGCAGGCCCCTCTCCCTGCAGTTTATTTGGCAGAAAGGCATTGCACAGCGTCTCACCCAGCACTGCTACAGGAGTGTTCCTGAACATGATTAATTTGCTAATGATACAAATCTCCAAACAGCATATTAGTATTGCTGATGATTTATGAAATGCCAGAGATCATTCTCTCACCAGCGATAAGCTCTTTCAAGCTGGCGGTTTTGTATGAAACTTCTTGCAATCACTAAGACCATTCTCATCTCTGCGTCATTCCCAGACAGCGCAGAGGCAGAGCACTGCAGCAAGGACTCCTTAATGAATTGCAGGTTATGTATACACACAAATAATACAGAAGGTCAGATTATGAATTCTTGCATACTTCCATATGCAAAAAGCCCAGAGTTTGCTTTGGAACAGAGACAAGCCTCACTGGGCAAACTCTCTGCTTGGTCTGCTCTCCTCCCAGGATGCAAGGGCGCACCAGCAATTGCAAAACTAGGAAACATATCCTTTCCTCAACTGCTCACAATATTGCCTTTGGCACTCCAATGGCCTAAGCTACATAAGGAGATTCTAAAAAAAAAGTCTCAGAAATGTCGGTAGTTTTTCATGTTTCACGGGTAGGTATTTCCTATGCCATACAACGTACCTGAAACCCACAGCATAACCCCATGAGTTACCCTAGTCCCAGCATCCTCCTGACCAGAAATCACTACGTGAGACCAAATTGCCCTCAGCTATGATTTGATGACTTTGTTCAATGACACACAGGATATGTTTTTTTTTTCCTTCAAGCAACATTTGCAGTCAGCCTGTGGTTTTCTCATATTTATTCAGATTTATGCAGACTGTCAGTTATTTTTACCTATGTGGAACAACCATAGATAGCTGAAAATATTTAAGATGTGAGATCTTCACTATGACCACCCAAGAATCCCATGGCTGCTTTTTCCGTTCTGAAAAGTTTGCCTTTCTAACAAAAATATTTCAAACTTGGAATTGCAAGGATTTATAGAACAGTTTGGAACTTTGAACCATACGGAACAGCATCAGCTACTAATACCTACAAAAGCAGGCTACTGTAAGCCAACTTTGCGGATGCCACTTGGGCTCGTTTTTCAGTTGCTGCCTTCCCATAAGTGTTTCTGAAGGGTACAGTTAGCTTTCTCCCTGGTGCATTTAGTTGCCTCCAATACGGGTGTGCTGAGACATAGTTGGAGCTCTGTCCAGTTTCACTGTCTATAAAAGAAGCCATTAATTTGCAAGCATTAATAAGCATGCCATCTGTCAAGGTGTGCATACCCAAGGTTAGCTGGGGGGATTTTCCACTAGTGGGGTCCCCAAAGCCAGAAGTTTGAAGTACCTTGTATGCCACAAACATGGGGTTATTTTAGGCCTGCCCTGCAAGCTTTCCTGGCCGAGAAACAAGACGATCTCGTCAGACTTCTATGTGTAAACAAGTGATATTTCTATTCTTGAAAAACCTCCACAGTTCTATTACTATTTCTCTATCCATTCCTCATGCACACTTACTTCACAGAAACATCTCGAAGAATCCCATTTAGCAATGCCGTGTATTTCTCTGCACTGTTACGAGCGTGGTATCTTCTCTAGAGCTCTAAGTACTAAGACCATCTCAAGTAACCTCCAAGTTACTATTCCAAGCCAGTGCGAAGTATTAAACCTGATTTAGAACCTGATTACAGTGAGAAGAAACTGGCAAGAGGACACAGGATTCGGGAGCTCAGCAAGAAATCCAGCCCTTCCATTGCTGTCATAACTAAAAAGAGCAATCCAGAATTGAACAGTATATATGTGCCGTCCAGTAACTGTTGTGGCTTGCTTTTTACTTTAGCACAACTCAGTAATGTTGTGCATTTAACACCAGGGCATTACCAGTTGTAAAACAAGAATTGTACATTTGACAGAATAGGACTTTTAAATCTGCAGTTTGCTTTGTAAATCAATGTAGTCTTGGTCACATTTAACGGAGAGACCTGTACACCTATTTGTTTAAATGTACTTCTGTACAGAGATTTGATTATGTCAACTCTACAGTTCCGTCCACAAGCTGGTAAAGACATTATTGCCTCAGAAACCTCATAGGAGCAATAAAAAAGAAAAAAAAAACACTAAAACCAAAATAACCTATCTTCATCTGCATGTGTGCAGACGTACTGAAAAATAAGCCTGCAATCAAGCTATAATCTGCTATTAACACTAACAGCAGAGATGACCTGCGAGTTGGGCTGCGCATTATGCTTTTAAAACTACTAAACATTTAACTCAAATGGTTTCCACCTTGGCATTCTGCTTCCAGCCCAAAACAAATTGTAACTTCAGTCACAGAAGACTCTAGGACCAACATTGCTGCACTCTTGGAAGCAGAAACATTTGAGCAAAGGTGAGGAGGTCAGACAAGGGCAAAGTCCAAAGTAATTTTAAGTGGTTCAACTAAGTAGGGAAGGCTAACGGGAAACTATTTTAATTTATTACAGTCATCCCTAGTGAATAAAAGGACAACGTTTTTCTTCAGCAGCTTGATTACAAAGCAGTAAATCCCTCTGTGTATATAAAAGACCTACGAACAGTATAGATCAAATGTCAAAAAAGGTTTGCACTGTATGTTGGATGCAGGAGAAAACATTAGATTTGGGAACAGATTTAGATATCAGATCACTCTAATTTTTAAGTATTTCAAACAGATATTCTCTGCCATTCCCATCTATAAGAACACAAAGTAATGACAGTTTTGCAGCACACATTTTTGGCCCTTCCCTTTCCAGAAAAAAACTAAGAAACATGCTCTTGAACACAGAAAAATGTCACCTTTCCCTCTCTCCCTAAACTACTTTCTGACTCTTGCTAGCAACAACAATTTATGCTGCTCCAACGAGGGGCTGCAACCTCTACTTTATAGACCCTAGGCAGGAGTGAACAAACAAACAGAGCACAGCTTGAGGTGACGATATACTTCAGCAGCATAAACATCTTAAAGCAAGAATTACACCAGAGAAGGATTTTTTCCAATTGCTGATGGGGTTCTCTTCTGTCCATCAATTTCTTGTTCCCTAAAAATTGCCAGTTCCAATAGACCCACAGGCCTGCACACAACCGATAACTGTTATTTCATTGCACTTGGCTAAGATGGGATTGAAAAACATTTAAAACAGTGAAATTTGCAGCTACTCAACCGAAGGTTCTTTTTAAAAGAAGTTTTTGGGTTTTTTTTAGTCAGAGGCATTTCCAGGCTTTAGAAATAGAATGTTCAGCTATTAGGAATTACTGTGCTTTCCCAAAGCTGTGTAGTTCAGAGGCAACCCCCAAATATTTGGTTTACTTCATAACAAAATAATGATCTGGTCATACAACTTGTATCTTGTGTCCACGCTGGCTTTCCATGCATTCTTCTCTGGTCATGAGAAATAAATACTCTGAGGCAAGAAACGCTTCAGTTACACCTACACACAGAGCTGGGCTAGGACCTCTACCTGCTGCTCTAACACAACAGCCACCAAACACCATCTGCACCATAAAACATCTTCCTGTAAAGTAATTTCAGTAGTGCTTGCTAAATAGTTTTGTTGGCCAAATTTTCAGAAATCTTCCTGTAACTGATTGGTCTTTTGATCAGGAATAGCAACAAGTTCTACATCTCTGGAAACCCTCGGGGTATAAACCCTAGCAGACCCCAGGGACTACTTACAAAAGATGTTACAAGAGGTCTTAGCACATGCTTGCAACCAGTCAAGGGGCCTTCACAGAGGTCTAAGGACATTATCCCATTACCAATAGCTCAGCTGCAGGACTATAATGTTCCTTGTGAGCACTATGCGCTTTTTCCTTCATGAAGGATGAAATGCCTCCACTGCTGTCACCTCTCTCTACTGAGCAATGTATACCTGCGTCATCAGACACTCCTATCAACACTTCTCAACTTCACTGCCCTGGATTAACGTTGTTAGCTGCATCCTCAACCAAGTTTTGGAAAGATGAGTGCTGTTCAACAAACTCTTCTATCTAGCAGCAAAGTTGTATTATGCCACAGGCATAGGGTAACTTTTTAAGACGTTGAATTTTTAACCTTCAGTCCATTTATCATCAGTAAAGAAGGTTAAGGTAGTTTAGACAGCTTGATAGCACCACTTGGCCAAAGCAGGCTCTGGTGTTTGCGTTCTGTCTGCCCACAACACTTCCTGTCATTTCTACTGGCTAAAATGTTCTTTTCTGTGGTTTTACAAAGTGTCCCTCCCTGCTGTGGACTATACAATAACATTCGGGTTTTGTCTCAGATACGGCTCCTCGGAGCTCATGGGGAGCAAGGCGAAGGGCCTAGAACTACGGGGGATAGGACCCAAAGCTAAATAAATCAATGTTTCTTTGATCCTTTGGGATCAGGACACTGCAAAAACACATGGTTATTAGAACTGTGAATTTATTGGTACAGGAGTTGGTTACTGGCACTGTATTTCAACATGATCTTACATTATGGTACTAAGTACAAAGCATTCATTCTGTTTGCAGCTATGAGAATTAATCTCTTCCATGTGCAGAGAGACTGCATGATAATTTAACTGAGATTCCTGTTGGTAGTCCAGGCAAACGCTCATCAGCTGCAGGGCTTTCAACAACACACAAGCAACAGCTCCACAAGCAAATGATATGACTAACATCTCTCTGTGTGCTACCAAGCAGGACTAGAGCTCTCTGCTCATATCAGGGTTTTCATCCAAGTAGGTTGTCAAAAACCCAAAAGTAAAAGGTGAGTTTCTCCCAAAACACTTTAAATGCTTAACTTTGAACAGGATTCAATAACTAATGGGCTTTGAATGAAACTGTATGTTACTAATATTTTGCATTTGCCTCAATACTAAGAAAAGGTCTGATCCTGATTATTAAAAATGAAAAAGTAATTTGAAATGTTTATGTGGATGGCAGCTTCATACTCAGGATAGAAATGCTCCAACTGCCTTTTCAATCCAGCTGGAACAAAGTTTTCATTTTTCTTTTTTGATGAAATTTCATTTATTATGAGTACTACATCTTAGTAAGGCAGCTGTTGGCAGCAAGCTGTGAAATTAAAGTTGAGTGGGTTAGTACTATGGGCCAAGATATAATATGCTTTTGTCAGAGAGAAGTTTTACTTGTATATATGTAACCTACGTTCAGTAATTAAAACAGCCTGTCAATCAATCCTACCAACCCCACTTGAAGGGAGAATTAACGCTACTTTGAAATACAATTTCCAAGTCCTACAAGTTGAACCCAAAAAACTGGGATTGCTATAGATCATTTCAGTTAGGTCTTTAAGTAGCCAATGCACTAATGACCTCAGAAACCCAGAAATTAAGGAGTCCCGATTCTCATCACTGTCCTACTAACATGGTCTTAGATTTTGGCCAAGTCAATTCCGACAAGATCTCAAATGGGAATGGAATCAGGATCAGTGCGTTACTGTTTTTCACTGAGGATGTCACGCATAGCCTGTGCCTGGAGGAAATAATCCTGGGCTTTCTATGACTAGTATAAGCTCTCTTATCATTCAATACAAAACCATGGTTTTCCTCCAGATTCTCTGGCTGTCTTAAAAGAAAGCAGGAGTAAACTTTACATCTTGCTCTGAATCTCCTTCTGGAATGTACTCAAGATGCATATTTCAAAAATATCTACCCAAAAATGTCAGGACAGGACTTGGCACACGCTGCTGGAAGTCCAAGCCAGGTAAGAGTTGTGATTTTATATGTGAAATGCATAAATATAATAGGGAACTTGAAAAAAAATGCCTAAACTAAAGCATTTGGCTGATTAATGATCAACCACTAAGTTAACTACATCTTCTAAATTGACTTTTTTCCCCAAATTGTTGCCTGGAAGTTCAGTTATCAAGGGTAATAGCAAAAATGTTATCATTATCTATCTCAGGATTTGATTAGCTTCAAATGACTGAAAAATTCAATGACCTTACTTCTGACCAAAGATGCAACTCCTCCTCCCTAGCCCAGCCACAAGCTCCTGCAGACTACTGCAGCGATACAAGTCTGTTCACAGCCAGACCAACAACTGTTTTTTGTTTTGTTTTTTTTTTTCTCAGCTGGATCAGCGAGTTGATCCAGTTTGTAGCATGTCCGATAGCACCAATCCAGAGCAAGAGACAGGAGCATGCAGCCAGGCTGAGAAGGTCACTTCTTTTGATGTCAATACAGCTCTCGGTCAGCTTAATCCAGTCTTGAAACCATACCTGCAATCTATCAACACGACTGCTGCAAGGAGGGTCCCATTGCTCGCTGGGCGACTGCAGTTCTAATGCCAAGTAAGACAGTCTGCCCAAATTACTCTACTGCTTAGGCGACAGCTCTCCGTACTTCCCTGTAAACATGGGATTACAATTAAACACTCTGATCCAGTTGAATTTGGCACCACTTTAACTATCTTAATGTTAACTGACAAACAGATTCATTTAACGTGGCTTTGAGGGCTATGCCCACCCCACCTAATCCATAAACTACACTGGTGCAGACTTTGAATCGGTAATTCTTACTTGACATCTACTTTTGGTATTTGCAGCACTGTTTGCAGTGATATCAAACTACTTTGGGGGTTTACTTCATGTCGGCCATATACCTTGGCAGCCATCTACTGCACTTAAAAACACAGCTGAAAACCTGTAGTAGATAACTAGAAAATTAAATAGCATTTAGGAACTGGTGGGAGATTGCTCACTGGTGCTTAGTATCAGTGAACGTAGTGGCTGGCTACAAGGTACTTGCAAGCGTTTTAGAGCAGAAGGCTTGGCAGATTCTTTCCTCCATGCAAATCTTTTTCTGAAGAGATTCTTGAGGTTCTGCACTTCTGAGATTACACACATTGTTAAAAACAACTGGATCGTATCTCTTCTGTATCAAACCCCCCCCAACCCGACTTGTCAGTAGTAGAGAGTCAAAGTCCTCAGATCAAAACTGTACTTAGTATGTCCACGAAAGATGAGAGCTGGTGCCCATCACTCCACAAGTATTGCCTCGAAATACAAACTCACAGATTCACAGCAGTATAAAAATTCAAGGCTGGCAAGAAATCAGAATGAGAATAAAAAACATATGAATCATGCACACAACTAATTAAACATGAAAATTGACTTTACAGTCACTTACCTTCACAATTGTAAGTTAACATTCAGCAGAACAAATCCGAGCAGTGTATTTTGGACATTTACAATCTGGGAGAAATATTTCTTTTAAACTTATGTCAGGATAACACAGCTTCCTTTCCAAGGACTGATTATTTCAGGCCTTCTTAACTGAAGTGAAAAATGCTTAAGACTGAACACAAGCCTTGGCTGACAGCACTTAAATGAGCCTGGAAATCTTCAAATTTACAGTGTCGGGAACTGCTGCGTAACTTCTAGGCTAAGACTACAGGGCAAAGTACACCTATATTCAGTCAAATTGCAAGTTAAAGTAGTCAGGTTTGGCAACTAAACCCTGGCTTCCCTTTTGCATAACTAATACTCAAACTAAGCACTTCACTGTTCACTGTGAAGAGGAAAACCTAAAAAACGCCTCCACAAGTCACATCCCAGCTATTTCTTCTTTACCAGCGTTTGATTTGTGGATTACAATCCACACTACACTTCCAAAGGTCACAGGGGTGTATCAGCCATTTGAGGCACTAAAAAAAAAACCCCAACCCAAACATGACAGAACTCAGGGTTTGATTTTCAGTAACTCCAAAAAAACCCAAACCCAGTATGTGCTAACCTTTAAGAGTATATGCCAAGAATAATTACAGAATTTTAAGTTTCAGTGACCACAAGATTGCAGGTTCCATACTACTACTTCTGGTAACGGCATCTGCATCAACACAGAGAGCATCGTGTTGGCACAACAAAACCCTTTCATTAAGGGGACATCTGGGCCATTAATAGTATGTCTGCCGGGGGAGGCGGCACCTCGCTAGATTGGGTTTCAAACCAAGTTCTGCATGAGGTGTTGAGCATAAGAGACCTGGCTGCAAAGCGGAGAACACAGGCCTGGTGGGTTTTGTTTACTGTATAGTTAAAGGACCAATGAATGACCAAGACTGACAGTTTCTTTGCAGAGTGGCAGATAATATTTTGGGGCAAGACTTTGGCTTGTCAGGTTAAGCATAAAAATGCTTGCACGGAGCTTTCTCCTGAGCTGACTACCATTCAAATGATTTTTCTAACCTGCTTCCCAGGACAACAGCATAAATATAAGGCTCTCTCGAAAAGAAGAAAAAGCCAAATAAAATTGTAATTTGCCAGCAGAGCACCTGGCACATTAATACACGTCATAACACTAGCGTCACGTAGTCATCTTCACTTACCACCTTGTTAGCACCTACAGGCAAATCTTTGGCAGGATGCTTCTCAATGTAAACCTACTTTCACTGCGAACAGCAGGATCCTTTGCCCTCCTTAGACAAACTCTGCCCCGCACACCGCAGGCTCTCCCTAGGCACAGAGCTGCCATCCAGAACAGGAATGGCAAGTGGCTGATAAGGAACTGAATACAGATCTTCCTCTCTAACACGAATCAGGTAGAAGAACAGTGCCACACACGCTTCAGGTTAATGGCCTGAAAAAGCCCTGAAGCCCAACACCTGATGGGAAATTTAAATGTCATTTAAGCACTGGACACATGAATAAAATCAGAGGATGACCAGACCATTTCACCTGTTTCTACGCTCCTGATATGAATATTAATAGAACATAATGCAAAAAAGTCCAAACATGTAAAAAGACTTGGCCTCTGGAGAGACGGGGAGGGGAACAGGTCCCCTGCAGGAAACTTTCCTATCTTCAGAGTGTATAAAAGTACAAGCAACTTAAACCCAAAAATCTCTCAAGAAAACACATCCAGCACAGACAAGATGCTGAACACAGAAAAAAACACGTCCATAGTCCAGGTAGTTAATTTAAAACTCGTTTCAACAGCCAGTGTGTTACCATGCAAGTATGATTAGATTATTTTGGAAAAAAATCAGTCCTTAAACACCACTGAAGCACAAGTTCAATTTTCCTTGCAGGATCACTTGTCCACACAAGATGCCCAAAATAACCTTTTGGCATCGATTTGGCGGCTTTTGGGGATGTAGATCTAACTTTAGCTTTCCGACCAGGTATTGCTCCTCATGATGAGGCTCATCTCTTACCTCAGGTGGGACACCGGATAAGCAAGGCTGACCTTCTGTGTCATCCCTCCCTTTCCTCCTGTATAGTGCTATAAAAGTATTGGTGACTTCTACAGGATAGGACGTGCAATTGCTCCAGATCCCAGTCCGATCTGGATTAATTGTGATTTTGTCACCCTGTATCAGGCGTTGCACGCAGGCGCTGGAGGAGTGGATGCTGGGGCAGGAGAGGTGAGGGGCTGTCCTGTGCCCCTTCCGCCACAGACCCACAGCAGGACCCAGCTGAGCCATCGGAGAAGCCACCGACACCTCTGTGAAAGGGCAAAACTCAGCATGGTAGAAAGAAAAAAAATGAGAGAAACAGCCCTGCAACGGTTGGGAGAAAGGCTGGAAGGAGTTGCTCCAGGCGCCAGAGCAGATTCCCAGGCCGGAGTCAGTTCTCCTGACAGAACTGCAACCGGGTAGAGGCATGAGGAGGAGGACAGAGCGATAGAAAGGAAATGCTGTCTACTGACTGCAGTCCCCCGTTCCCCACCCGCCATGCTCCCCTGAGGGAGGCAGAGGAACAGGGAACGAAGCAGTGGAGGAAAAGGAAGCCCAGGAAAGGGGATGGGCAGAGTTGTTTTAGATCTTGCCTTTGTTTCGCACCATCCCAGTCTATTTTAATTGGCAATAAATTAATATTCCCTGAGTCTGTTTTGCCTGTGATGCTAAGTGGTAAGCAATCTCCCTGCCTTTATCTTGACCTTTTTTGTCTTATTTTCCCCTCCAGACCTGTTGATGATGGGAAGCGCGACAGAAGCTGGGTGGGCATCTTGCCACCGGCCAAGGTCATCCCACCACATATACAAAAATGTTTCTTACACACCTCAGTGCACTACCTGAAGGATACACTAAAACTGAAAGAAATGTAGCAAACTCAATACATTTCCTTTCCAATAACCTGCTTCTGACAGAAGAGAAAATCGTCCTTTTCTCCAACTAACAGAAGACTGTCTGAGATTAAACCTCACTCTCTAGCGAGAAACAGAGAACTGTGTTAACACAGCCTGGAGTCTGCGGGACATGCTAGGGCTTCTCCCCACTACATAAACACTTCTACCACAAAGCTGTCATGCATGTTGTTTCTAACTTGTACGTTGTTTGGTGCAGTACCGACTACTTCTTCCCAAATCTCTAACATCACTGCAGTGCTAACATTTAATCATTACCTGTCACAGACATCCACTGCTAATGCTTCCTGAGAGACTTTTTGGGTTGTCATAAAAAGTAGGGGAACAGTAAATCAGAAAGCCCTCAAGAAGCTAGATTGTCGTTGCTGCTTCAGGAGTATAGTGATATCTGCTCCATCTGAGAGCAGCCACTCCTGCAGTAGAAACCAGACCAGGTGCTGCCATTCTTGCACCAGCAAAGCAGACAAGAGAGGATACCTGCAGATATTCTGCTGCCACGAGCCAACACCTTGCTCCCGTTGCTATTCCCATTTCTAAAACCAGTCATAAGCATGTCTTCTACGCAATATTCACGTTCTCATTTTACTCTGCCTACCGACACACAACATGAGTGCAGAATTTGTTTCTTAAGGGAGGGAGACTGAAACCCTCATTCCACCTCTCATGGTATTGAGACAGCTTATGTTCTCCCTCCTTATACTGAGCTGTTGTGAAACTAAAGTACTGGAAGGACGGGAGTGGATTCAAAGTCTTGTCATTGCAGCAAAAGGCAAAGTGATGACACTATGCAAGTGTCTGGACACTGGAATAGTTCTCTGGATAGTTCTCTAGGATAAATGGGTTGTCCAGACGCCGAAGTGGCACGGGCACCATGAGCTCTGTTGTCAGGTTTGTGTGTTGTCAGTAGCTGCAGATATTCTCTAGCAGCATTTTCATCTGAACTATAAGTCTAGGACTCAATTAAATAACATTGCGATAAAGTATAAAAGCCATCAGTAAGCAGAGTGTGACGTCTTTTTTACCACACAGCTCCTCTTCAAATCATTGCCGGGATGCAGTATGTGCTGTTTGGAGAACAGAGCACCAGCCTGGGTATTACCGCATGTCAGAGCTCCTCCTCTGGAGTCATATCGAGTGACTTTCCTTCTCGAATATGCCCTAATGAATTCCACTGAAGCCTGCAGGTAAAATCCTTCCCCAACCATTTTGCCCTGATTGATAGCTTCAGAGCCTACCTTCACACTGCTTCGCTGCTTTCCAGACCTTTATTTTTCTCCTTTTTGTAAGTGTCTGCAACAGGAAGCTGCACTCAGTTTTTTCACTGTACGTTTCTCTTAGAACTGACATCTTTGCATTGTAATGAAGGAACCCCTGGGCATCAGTGACAAATTAGTCACCAGCTAAAGAATATTTTCTTTTCACTTCTATACCAGGTGGAAGATATTAAAATCTCTAGAGGAATTTTGCTTACTCTGCTACAATAAATCATCACATGATATTCTGTTTAAAAGACTTAATTTTACTGCCTTTAAAACTTCACCACAGATAAAGAATCTCGACTGTGTTAACGCAGGATTAAAAGAGTCTCATGAACTTCATGGGGGATCATAAAGAACACATATTTAATTTTACTTTAAAAATTAATGCAATTTACTTTTACATTTTAAATGTTATTTTTAAATTATGGAATGATTACTTCCCAAGAACAAAAAACCATGTACCTACCATAGGTAGAAGTATCACTTTCAAAAAGTTAGCAAAAAAATTCTTTCCCTTCTCTGTTTATTATCTAACTTAATAGGGAACAATAGTTTCAAAATCTACAGTCTGTAAGAAGAGATGAAGTCTTGCACCGACTGTTCTTCGTTGAAGAATCTGTAAGGCAGCAGTGAAAGTAAAGCAAAAAAAAAAACACCCAGAAACTTACATAGTTTGCTGAAGTTGCAGCCCCTTGAAACACAGCAAAGGACTCAGTGAAGGCAGAGCTTTGCTTTTATTCATCTTTTTTTTCCAAGAAGTGGTCAGTAATATTTTAATAGCAATAAGTTATTGAAAAGCTAATACTCAAAATGTTAACTTCACAACTATGCAGACTGTGTCATTTCAGCGGGGTTTTCTACTTTATAAGACAGATAAAAAAATTCTATAGTTTATAATTAATATTAAATGCAAGAGGCTTATGGCTCATGATTAAATGACTTCACATAGCATTATGCTCTTAATCATCAATTAAGTCAATTTTCCATTTTATAATAGGCCCACTAAGTAACCCAGGCAGAAAAAGAGTTCATTTTTACAGCTGAAAGTAACACTAAAAACAAGGTAGAAATTTAAGAGTCTTGTCCCACCAGCAAATGGGGGCGCAGAAAGGTGTCTATCAATACACACAGTACATGAATTCTACACGCAGTTGTTTCTCCCTCTACTTGCCAAGGGAAAAAAAGGAGGAGCAGAAGATCAATTAAAAAGCAGAAACGTAAAACCAAAGCGCTGAACATTACTAGATATTTAAGATCCCACAGTGCTTCTTACAAGCACAGTGCATCACTCCCCTGCTTCTCCCGGGGGAGTTGCAGCTCCGATAATTACTTTCAGTCTCCTCACAAAGTTCAAGTTCAAAACAATATTCATTTTCCACTTCCTGTCCTAAACCAGGGCACAATGCATCTGTGCATTGTTAAACAACCATCCCGTACCATCACAGATACGGTTAAACCATTGCTGTGATTAAATAACCCTGATTTGTGGCAGGGAGGACTGGGGTAAGGAGAAGCACTGGGTTTTAAGAAGGAAAGCACCAGGCTCCAACATCAATGCATCTGACTTTCAGCAGCATCCTTTATTACTTTCAATTCCAAATCAAGCACTTGTCTCCACCCCCCACCCCTTCTTTGCAGGGGAGCATAAGTGGTGTTTCAAAACTAATCTAACCCAGAGGTTTTGCTGGATCTCAAATATTTTACAGAAGACTTAGTTTGCTCCCCTAGTCCTCCTCCCCATCCATTCCCCTTCCCCAAATTATATTCATCTGCTGCAATGAACAGCAAGGATGGTTGCCAACAAACAATATTCGTATCTAACAGGCAGAAACACACCTTATTTCAAAACGCAACTTAGTTTTCAAGTGCAGAGATACTGACTAGAGCAAAATCATTTTAAGGAAAGACAGCAAAGATCTGTGAAAGTTTTCATACAGAATATATCTCACATTGCCTTGTACAGGGTTACACACATTTACAGCATTGCTGAACAGTTACGTATTTTAGGTCAGAGACCTAAGCGTGCCTCTTATTCAGAGAGAACTGAATTTTATTAAAAACAACATTCTTCCAAAGCAGACATTTACCAAACGGGCTACCAAGGCTAAACAGAACGAGGATCTCGACAATTTTATTTCAATAAATAAAAAGAAAAAAAAAAAATTCCTGCTACGCACGTAATTCCACCGACACGCTTAGGAGTACTGGGTCAGAGGAGATGTTATACCAAGTACTAAGTCATATCCCTGTTAAGGTCTTTTGGTGCAAGAGGTTACATCCACTGTCACCGCGGGGGCTGCAGTGCCTCCCTCTCAGGGACCTGTCCTGCCTCCTCACCCCATTCGGCTTTTCTCGCTTTTCTTAACTATTGCTGAAAACCTTCGCCGAGCTGCAAGAAAGGCCTACAAGCACAGATACCACAGAGAGATGGCAATTCCCACTCCGTTTTACAGGGCTCAGGCACTGAAGCAGTCAATTATATTTGCACAGACAGTAGTTACAATGTTTTTATTATTTTTTTTTTTTTAAATGCACTTGCAAAACAAGTTGGGAAGACTGGAAAGTGCTACCTCGCAATAAGGGGCCAACCCTTATTTGAGTGAAATGATTGGGAACTGCAGTGGCGGCAGGACTGGACCTGACGTTTACCCAGAGCTAAACACAAGCAAGGAGAAAATTTATCTGTTTTGCTACAAGCATTAAGGCCGATTTAGTCCTAACTGTACCTCAGTGGAGAAGAGCAGTATCAACGCAGCACTTGCCAAACCTAAGCTAGCAAACCCCACGCTTTCATAAATTTTAAAAAAATAAGTTAGCCTAGATAGCGTTCAAATATTTTATAACTAAAAGTGTCGTGTTTCAAAAGAAATGGTGGGGTTTTGTTTGTTAAAGGGTAGAAAAACAATCTTCCCTTTTCAAATAATAAGTATTGCTCAATTCTGAACAAGATTGAGTTGTTTCAGCCACAGAACTGGGACAAAATAATAAATTTGCATAGCAGTACACATTGTCAACATTTACTGAAAGTAAAGTGTTTTGTAAATGCAATTAAAGATGGTAATTTAGCACAGAAGAGCAGCTGCAAGGGGAATCAGACTGGTGATAGACACCTATATTCAAAACGGATCAAAGGTGTTTCAGAGTAGCTGTAGGACAATTATACAGAAAAAAAATGAATCAAATGTGTCATCAAAAGACAGAATTTGCAATAAATGCAGATCTTGCCTTTAAGACAGCTCATGAGCCTCTCTGCATGGTGCGCAAATGCGTTGTAAATAACTGGGGCCCCCAGCTCTGCTTACTCAACCTATTTAAAAATAAAAAAATATTCAGATGCCTGCCCCACTTTCCCCTCACTGTTTCTCGTGGGTGCCTGAGTAATCATAGAGGCATTTCCAGTTTTTAAGGCATTTGCTGAGTTTAAGAAATTTTCCCCAAGTCCCTTTGTCTTTGTTTGGAAGCACCAGGCTTTCCTACTCCAGTTGAAGTCTGCCCTTTCCAGCAGAGCGAGGCGTAAACTCTCTGTGGATTAACTAGTTACTATCTGGGCAGACTAGTATTCAGTTGTTCTTTTTATTTAGGATATTTATTAGTTATTTATTATTAGTGGGCTAGTTTCCTTCTCAAAAGAGATGGCAAATGAGAATTTCTGTACCACGAGCCTGAACAGACTGAACTAGAATTAGGCACCAAAGAGCATAAAGCACCAATTTTCTTCAATCTTTTTGCACATCTAACAGAAGGCAATTAAATCTGGACCTTCACTAATTACTGCAACCAGAAAGGCAGGAGCCCAGTACGGGAACAGGCAGCAGAGAGGAACCTGTCTGCAGAACGACTTTGCTCTGGGCAGTCTTGCAGTCTGTAGCACTGGTTTATTTAAAAACATTCCCAAAAGAAGCCTATTATTGTTGAAATAATTCAAGACTTCCCTTTCCCTGAATTATTAGGTGAGGTTGCAGCAAAGGCAAGTTGAGGTGCTGCCATGCATCAATTTCCTCTCCTAAAGCAGAGGGGAGATGACTGACACCCGCATTTTACGCAGCACTCATGCAAAGACACAGACTTGAAGAAATCTCAGGTTTGTAACCAAATACTTTAAACCTTCATTTCCTTAAGAGGAAACCATCTGGGAATCAGTTTGAAATGGGCTATCATCAAGGAAGTTTCTAACATCTGAAAAGCAAACTTCAATCAATTTCTACCAGTCTCTGTCCATCAATAACAAAACCTTCACCTGCTTTTCAAATTGCTGAGGCCCAAATCATACCCACGCTCTTCCCAGTCTCGATCGCATTTCCAACTCTTTGTATTCAAACCTGGCTGCAAGAACAAAAAAGTCCCCTACTCTTTCAAACACCACAATCCCACACCCCAACAAAACACGCACTCTGCTTCTACAAAAAAATGTCACTCAACAAATAGGCACAAATTTCACAATGGCTGAGGTCATTCCCTTTAAGTCATTAGGGTTTGTGGGTGAGTTTTCCTGGTGGTTTTAACATTGGTTTCTGTGATTGCAGTTATGCTTATTTATGCATTTAAGGCATATGATCTAATACACTTAGGTTTAACTACTTCATTCTTTCGACATTCTTTCCAAATTATAAAAAGGATTCTTGGTGTTTTCACTGCCTTGGTAAAGAAACAAAATTGCTGTCCACATAATTTCTTAAAAATATGGAACAGAGTAAGTACTTGTTGAAAATAATTGAAAGAAAAAAACCCTACACCAGACATTCCCCCCCAACATAACACTGATTTTTGTACTTTCTCTACCCCTCTGAGGGAACCTACTATTTTTTCAGAAATAGCTGTTTTGCTGGCTTTTTTAAAACAATATTCAGGCTCTCAGTGTACTTCAGTGGCAAGTTATAATCAACACAGAAGTTCAGTTTATTTTTTTTAAAATCCCTTCTATTTTTACTGTTTTGCTTTTAAAAAACTGCACATTTGCGGTGTGGTTCATTCTCACTGCATCTTCCACAGCCACTTTGATCTCCACAATAATGCTCACTTTATTCTATGCCTTTTGGTTATGATATACCAAGGCTCGTTGGCTGATAAAAATCATAGAATTCAATTCTCTAATTTCCTTTAATGCAAATTTAAATTAACTTCTCCCTCCGAGGCATAAAAAGCTCAAACAGCCCCCATCATCCAAATCAGGCTGGAGAAATTCACTGACTCATCAGAAACATTCAGAAATATTTTCAAGAAGCTCAAAGTGAAAATGAGATTGTGCATAGGTGTGCGCACACATCCCTCCCTCCATACTGTGTGCAGCACATGGCTAATAGCTGCATATGTAAATCACATTATTCATATTTTAAGTAACCTTTTCAAACTTGAGGTCATAGTTACTTCTACACAAAGTATATCCAGTGTTCCTGATATTGTTTCACATACCCCAGCGTGTTTCTCCTCAACAGGAGAAAGCAGAGAGCACTCCACAAGCTCTGCAGGAGGGAGCAGAACGCGCTCCTACGCCATCCCCTGCGGATGGAGGTGCCACCTCTCCTCGTGGCTCTCGGCTCAGCATCACAACCAGGTACAGCTGGTTTGAGTCTTGACCCAGCAACAACAAAATATTACTCAGTGACACGCAGAACGCTCTGAACTTCCTGAGCTGTGTCGCCCCTATCTCCCCAGTTCTGTAAAACACTATTATTTACAGCCAAACGCTTTGTGGGCACCACAACAACCCTCCAGGCTCCCCTCTCCCCGCTGCTCCTCCCTCTCCAGGCTGCTTTAGCTAATCGAACCCCACCTAAAACAATCCTCCACAAATTACAACAAACCTTCCTTAAAATTCCCCATAAACCTTACCGCGAGCCTGCAGCAGACTCCTGCCTTTCCACGGAGCCTCTGCACTTAAAGGTGAGGGAAAATACCTTCGCTCGTCACTACTGAAGTATTTCCCAGAGGTGACAAACAGAATGAGAGCAAAGCCAAGATGCCATCTCGACTTCAGGCAAACAACCTCTTCTGACCTCTGGCAGCTCCCACACACTATTAAACAAAAAGTATTCTCTCCATGTTAATGAACCATGTACAATCTAACAGATAACGCTGACGCTAAATAAACATGTTTATGCGTGACTCTTAATGCTGGGACTTAAGCAACTGCAGACAAATAATTTTAAATGGGAAGGATTATGGCCGTGTATTCTTTCTCCTCTCATTTTACACACCTTTGAAATAATTCAAGCACACAATTAAAGCCCAAGTAGAAAGAGTAAGTGAAGAGAGATTTGATGATTTTTAATTAAATATCCACACTGTGACACTCTTACTGGAACCATCTATGCAGCCACCACTAATTTGGATCCAATTTTCCTCTCGCACCTCTTGCAGCTGTAAATCAGGCGCAACTGAACGGCTTGACGAAAAATGGAACTGGATCCGATTTTGTATGCTGTGATCAAAAAAATATTTTGCAAGACAACTGCAGAGTCCTAAATCCTTATTCCCGCTTTCTCCCCCCTCCTGCCTCAACACTCCGGTAGCACCAAACCTACCTGCGAACGGCAGCACCTCCAGGCCCCAAATGCCCAGACTGAGGAGCAATTATTTGCATCCTAATTGAGGGGTTTATCCTCACCTGATTAAAAGAAGGTGTTTGTTAAACATCATTACTTGAGTTAAGATCTGCAAATAAAGATCAAGTATTGTTTTAAGAATTAGACTGCCACGAACAATCATTTCTGATGAGACCTCTTAACAAAGAGTTCTAACCAGGCAGAAACGGGAGGGAAAGAGATATGCCAAGTTCTACTTGTGCTCATACCGAAGTGAATATTATGCCAAGAGGCTTGAGTAGTTATATCTTTTTAATTAAGTAGACATATGCTTAAAAAAACCCCAACTTGTACTTTTTACTAAATTAAGCCACTGGAAGAGAATATGTATCTAAAACCTGAATGTCTGTACTTTTGTATATGCTCTGAACATATTTTTTGTTTCTTCTTAGTGTAACTATTTTCTGTCCCGTGTAGTATAATGCTGTAAAAGTTATTGAAAAGAACTTGATTGTTAGTACAGGAGACCACAACATATACTAATCCAGTTTACATTGCTGTCGCTGTGAATAACACACACGCATACAGTAACTATACATTGGAAATGGCAGTACAAGATTTCCCTATTTGATCCACCAAATGACCCCTCCACTTACGGGCCAAACGCAAAATCTTCATATTAAAACTACAGCGTTCAATGGTTTACGAAAAGGATTTGAATTTGCAACTTCATTTAACAGTTCATCCCTCATAAAAGTTACTCCAGCCAGGCAAATTAATTAAAAAATACTTTCTTAGCATTCTAAGAACTTCAGCTAGTTTTCTCAAACTTTTAAAAGCATTTTTCACTGCACAAGTAATCTTAACAATCATTTCCACAGATTAAGTCTAACAACCCGTGAATTTATTGCAGAAGGAATTTACTGCAAGGAATAATTAGTCTTCAGCACTGTTATTGCTTGTTCTCCAGCTGAAGACACCTTAAAACCACTCAGTTACTGCAAAATCTGACAAAAAAGAAAAAAATCTTGCTGAGGAGAATTATAGTTGATTTCGGAATAGCTGTTTTATTGCTACACATCATAAATAACAGTTGGGAAGACAGCAGAAAACTACTAACTTCTTTAACTGTTCTCTTTGTCAGCAGTCTGTACATATACACACTGACATACAAATGTAGCCGCACCGATACAGACTTGAAGACAAATTTGCAACTAATTTTTGCAGCATTAATTGTTAAATTATTAACTTTTCAGAAAATTCTGGTTTATCAACTAGCTAAGCACAACACCACACAAGATTGTCCACATAATATCCAAAGTTCAAGTTCTTCATATCAATACCTGAGTTTGATTCTTCTGTATAGCCAAGAGACATCCGCACACATCACGTAGTTAATTATGGTACTTATTGCTGAAGAGGGAATTATCAACATTTTTTTATTTCTCCCTAATGAGGCTCTCCTAAAGATATTTAAGACTGCCAAGGTAGTGAGATATTTGAAACAGGAGCCCATTTAGAACATTTCAACCAAGTAATGGTGATAAGATTAGTGAGTCATGGGAATCAAGACTCTATGTAGTATTTTAAAAGAAAATGAGCTGAGGGGAGCGGGTAAACAGAGCAAGGCAAAATCAATCAATGAGCCTAAAACCAAGAGAGTACACTGCTTGTTATTTAGCCAAATGTTTTGACCTGTTGGTGGAGGAGCAGAGGACACACAACTGTCTGGACAATTTGACTCAATAATGTCACAATTTAATTTCACATCACACATTAAGATTTATTTTTTTAAAAAAATAATGTAAGTTAGAATAATTGAATCAAGTTATCAGTTACTGTGACATTTCAAGTGAATTTTCAAAATATGTTTACTAAGTTTCTGGAATGTTTCCAAACCTGCAATCACTGATTATTTCCAAGGCATTTGTACTGCAAGCCTTTCCTACTTGCATGCGTAACATCTACGGCCACATGATACCTTAAATTTAAAAGATGAAATGAAAAAAAAATGCAGCTTTAAGAACAGAAATGGTTTATTAAAGTAAAAAAGAACACAGAGAAATAATTTATCCTCTATGTAGCAACATGCAACACAAAACAATACAGCACTAAGCGTATGAAAGGATCCAAGAAATACGAGTTTAGACACAGAACAAGCAGATCAAATACGTGCCATCTTCTGGGGACCGGGCTGCCCTGACGCACAGATGGAGACGGGCAGAAAGAATTCAGACATGTTTGCTCAAATATACTGGGGGGAAACAGAGCCTCTGTGGAAGGCACTGCAGAGATGAGGGATTCTCAGTGAATCAGTAAACATTAAACACTAAAACCATCCCGCCATTGCCTTTAACAGCGTTGAAGGATGCGCGAATTCGATGCCATGCTGAACAAAATCTGTTAATAGATTTCATGTAGAGCAATAAACTGCTTATCAGTTAACCATGTGTATTTTAACAATTACAATTTCATACAACGGACCGTATCGTTATCTGAAATGTCTGAAAACCAGCATTTATACATCCCGAAACTTTCCTTTAGAGACCGCTCCTGCGCTCGAGCACATCCTAACACTCAAAGAAGTTTACCTGAACTGCATAAATCGCGCCAGAAGTTCTCCTCACACGCGCAACCGCGGAAAAAGAGCGGTAACTCATTTTATTTAGACGCACGCTTCAGTTCTGTTCCAAATCGTTACGGCACGCAGCCGGGTTCAGGGGAACCCCCGGGCGGCTCGGGGTCCCCGACACGGGGCTCCGGCGCGAGCGCCCCGCTCGAAACACGCGGGCGGTGAAGCGCTTCGCACTCGGGAGCTCCGCGGGACGGACCGGGAGAAGGGGGAGCTCCGCGGGGTGCGGAGGGGGAGCTCCGCGGGGCGCCGCACCCCCCTCAGCCCCTGCCCGTACTCACCGGAGGCGCAGCGCGGAGCCGCAGCGCTGCGGAGTGTGCGCGCCCGCTGCGGGCGCAGTGAGCATGTGCGAGGCAGGCGCGCATGCCCGCGGAAAGGAGCGGAGCGGGGCGGCGGCTCCGCACCCCGCGCTACGACGCTGCCCCCCCGCCCCTTCCCCGCCGGCTGCGCAGGGGCGCGGAGTGCCGGGCACTCGCAGCACTCACAGCGGTTCCCCCGCGGCCCCGGCAGCGCTGTCCCGGCCCCCCGCACCCGTCCCGCGGCCGCGGAGGAGGAGCCTCCCGCGGGACAGCCCCCCCTCCCCGCGCAGGTTCGCTCCCGCCGCGCTGCTCGCGGGCACAGCTTTATCGCGGTCGGGGTTCTCGGTGGAAGTTTTTAAAGGGACTTTAAAACTCGAGTATCGCCCTATCTGTGGGCTTTGCTTCCGTGGGAGTCTCCGTTCTCGCTACAGTCCTTGCGTTGCTCATCGCTAGTGACAAGCTTTAAACATTGGTTTAAAAAGAAGGGCTTTTGCAGACGCCCTTTCTCACGCGCTGCGCCGCGGCTGCCGCACGAGCGCCCTCCGCCCCGGCAGCTCCCGGAGCCCCGGGGGGAAAGGGGGAAAGGGGGAAAGCCCTCCGGCTGATCTTGCGTCTGCCCCGATGTCCTCGAGGGAACCAGGATGGGTTTGCGGCCCTCGAGCGGTGCTGCCCCACCTTCCCGTGTCAGCACCATCTCGGAGGCACCGTCCGGCACGTGCATCCCGCGGGGGAGCCCCGCTCCCGCCCGGTGCCGGTGAGGTGCATCCTCGGCTTCTCCCGGCATCCGGGAGCGGGGCAGCCCGCACCTCCGGAGGGCCCCTGCTCGGGAGACGGGGCTGGGACCCTGCGGAGAGGTCCGTTTGTCCCCTTGCGCTGTACACAGCGTCACCTGTCCCGTGCCGGCCGCTCCCCACAGACAAATGCCCCTTCCCGCTGGCGTACCTGCTCGCTGGGGATGCAGGTTGGCCACAGGCTGCATTGGGGACTCGCGTTTCCACGTGCCACTCTTCCTCTTTACTCTCCCCTTTTCACCTGTTTGAGGCAGACTACAGCTCTCCAGCTCTGTCTCTCCAGCACTGGGGAGGCATTGGAGGAGACCTGCGAGTCCTCAGCCCGCCGGCTTTTATTACACCTAGCCCTTTCCTCAGGAAGGGGATATCCCATGAACCACAGTGGAAAAGCCAAAGGAGCACAAAGAGTGTTGAGTTCAGGGTTTGAACAAGCTGCAGCCCACTCATGGATTTAACTCAAAATTTTGACAATGGAACAAAAACATCATTGCAAGGGACAGCTGGTTTTACTATCAAAATCTCTCAGATCAGTTTGACTGCAAAGTGTGTTCCTACAATCCAAAGGAGACAAAGCTCCCAGCATCGGTTTGAGCTGGCAGGCTTCCTAGCATGAGCTACCTCCCGCCGGCCTAGAAAAACCAAAGCTCTTTCAGTTGTTATTCCCCATCAGTCCTCAGCACTAACCCCCTGATTTCCCCGTGGACTATCTGCAGTTCTGAGTTTACACCGTGCTCGCATTAAACTCGGAGAAATCTCCTGTTTGGGGGACTCCCTCACTGCCTTTCTCGCCTGCGGTCGTGGTTCTGGTATGGAGTCTCTGAAGTACAAGGAAGCCTTTAGATCCATCTTGAGAAAAACTTTTTCCCTTTCTCCCCCTGCCCTGCCCAAAAAACCGATTGCCACATTAGCTCCTTTTGAAGCTGGTCTTAACAAGTAAGTTCATAAATACTAATCATCTAAAAATGCCTTGCATGCAAAATTCACTCAACCCCTGATTTCACAACCTATTTGAATATATGCTTAGTTTTATGCATGTGAATAGTCCTACAACAATCAATATAATTATTTACTTAAGTGCTTAGAGCCAGGCAGGCATTTAAGAATTAGTATTGTTTGTGGTAATGCCACAGAAAGCCAGTCAGGGACCAGGACCTCATTGTTTGTACAGCACCCTGCACACAAAAAGACACTCCTTGTCCCTTTCAGTATAAGTAATTTTTGTAGCTTGTGAATCGGTGCCAGAAACACCTTTCTTGAGCTGGTGGGTAAACATTATTTGTCTACTCTAATATCCTTTCTATTTTCTAAAAACATTGTATGCGATATTTAGAAAAGTAGATAAGGGCACGGTGGAAAAAGGGTGCAAAGAGGAAAAGAAAGTATATTTTTCAATTAGGAATTTTAAGTGGTTTTGTCATTGTTAGTAGCGAGCAAAATACCTGTAGATCTTAACAGTGATTTAGAAAGGCAAGGGAACAAAATGTTTTCTGCCCCATAGATGAGACTGTGGGTTGGGGTGCACAGGTCGCAGAGGCACACGGGTAACATGCTGCAAGAGAGGAGAAAGTAGGAGCAAGCCCTAGTAGTTGGCTCCATAAAAGGCTCCGTTTCATCAGGCTGGGTCATCGTCAGCCGTATAATGCCAGGGATTTCTCAGAGCGGTAGAATGTTTTGTGAAAGACTAAGATGGGTTTAGAATGGGAATTGCCCACGTTTTTAACCTATGCTATTCCCAAGTACCATAAATTTAAAGAATAAAGACAAACTGTGCAGAAAGCTCTGCATATTCACTGAATGGAAATGCTTCCAATCACCTGGCTGGGTGACAGCGTCCTGGAAAGACTGAGGAGCTAATGGTCTCCTTCCTGCGGACCTGAGTAGTCCGCCTGTACCCTTTCCTTCAGGCACTTGGGGAGCCATCCTTTGCCAGGGCTTGGGAACCAGAGAGCTTTCCCTCTAGCGCGGGAGAGCCCACAGCTACACCGCAGCCACTCGTCCGAGGAGACACGGAGCTAGATGACAAAGTTCTGTTACTACGGGAAGTATATTTCCCTTGAGGAAATATTTCCAGTTTCTGCTGTCCACCTCATCATCAAAAAGAGCAGAGTTACATCAGTACAAACAACTGGTTCCATTTTTAAAAACAAGAAATGAGCCAATGTTTAGCATCCTCTCTGACGATTAATATCTGATGCCACCCTCTGGTACAAACCAAGGTGAGAAGCTCTAATAAAGGGTACAGGGGATTTACTGGGGGACAGAATATGGTTAACCCCAAATGTAGGAACACTCCAAGTCAGACCCTGAGTGTCATGAAATTGCTTTACAAAGTGTGTGATTCTAAAAGCGGTGCATTTTGGGCTCTTACTAATTGTTCTCTGGCCTTTGGGTTCATGTTTTCAATTTCTCCTTGCAACCACAATGCTGAGTAGCTTACTTGTCTTCTAAAATTGAAACTGAGAATCTCTCATTTTCATGTTTTTTTCATGATGCCAGAGCTCAAGCTTTGTGGAAAAAAAACCCCAAAGCACTAAACCTACTAACAAAACACCCCAGCCCTCACATTTCAGAAGATTTTCAACAGAATTACAAAAGCTGGCAGACATAATATTTTCTAAAACATTATTTTGTAAACTGCAGTGAAGTTTCACTCTCAAGGCTAAAAGTTGCTCCCTTTCTGGTAAATGCCCAGAATTGCTGCTGCTGTTGTTGTTAGAACATCATTAATTTAAGCAGTGCTTTAAAAGCAGAGAGGTACTCTGTCCTCAAGTAATTAGAGGATAAATAACACAAGCTAGAGACTATTTTGAATTTCTTTTTTTTGTACGGCTAAAGAGAATTACTTAAAAAAAGAGCCGGTTCACGTATAAGCACCCAATCCTGCAAGATACTAAAGGTCTGATTCTGGAAAGACTTTAAACGTACACTTAATTCTAAAACTGCCAGGCTGACCTCAGTGCAATAAAGCACTTAATGCAGGACTGGCTGCTTGACAGCAGTGCTGTGTAAGGGGACTTCGTGGTGCTATAATTGGGTGCACCTCGTGATGCCAAAAGGCTCAGCACCTTGTAGAATGGATTCTTCCAGCAATGACAAGGGCTGTGTCAGGATCCCCGTGCTGATGTCTCACATTCAGAACCAGAGCCATCAATTTTAAGATTAATGTCTTCTTCTTTCTAAGAAATACTTGTTTATAGTCACAGGCCATGATATGATACAAACTGTTAGCCGGGTCTTTGGTAGTGATGATGCACCGATACGTGTTGTTTAGCGCGCTTCATCAAAATTCAGAACATTTGTAACTGATAAACAAAGTGCATGTTAGCTATTAAAGCTCAAAATTAGGCAGGCAGTAAAAAGTAACCTGAGAGGAGGACTGTAGCTACTGATACTATTGAAGCTGGTCTTAAAACATATGGTTTCCAATGGTTGACACAATGCACAAAAATAAAACCTTGCAACTGAGGAGCGCCTGGTCTTTTCACTACTAAATGATCAAATATGCCTGTTTGTTTTTTAGTTTTACATCTCCTTCCTCTTTCTGGTTTTTAAAAGTAGAAGCTTGCTATTTTATATTAACTGAAGGTTTGGCCCTTTGTACCAGTTACAGACGGGCTTCATTAATCAATTTCCACTACTGGCTTGAAGTGAAAAAAACCAGAATTTTTTACTTTTTTTTTCTTTTTTTAAACCCTCTTACTATTTTGCTTGGAATTTCTCCTGTAGAAACAAAAGATCCCTCTACTCCATCCTTCCTGTTTTCTCGTGCTTTAGCAGGAAAACCCTAACAATTCTATGATTCTATGAAATGATTTTTACTATGAAGACAATGGAATTTCACAAATACATCCACAGAGAAAAAAAAATGCTGTGTTGCAGGGTGGGATGCTACCACTCTTTACTGCAGACAGACACCTCTAATGATGGTAATAAACCCAATTTCACTTGCAAGCACAACTGCATAACAATTAATTTCCATGGAAATGTATTAAAATGGAATATACATTTTGTGACCATTTTGATCTTTTCTTCCAACAAGTTTTTTAAAGAACTCTTCTAATAACACAATGCGAGAGCAAAATTCCCGTATTTTTTTGCTTTCTTAGCTTGGGATGGTGCATTATACGCAAATATCTGCTTTCTGCTGACTCAATTCAGCACACGCAGAGGAAGACACAGGTCTCTCTTGTGGCTGAGAAGGAAAGCAGAAGGTATTTGTGCAGTTCTCATTGGTTTTTGTCTTTGTTTGTTTGTTTGTTTTTACACTTAGGTGAAGTATTTTATAAAAATCTGCTTACGCATTCCATAGACTGGCAAACCTCCTCACAAGCTACAGCTTTTGGCTCTGTTTCTTTATGACTAGAGCAGCATGCGTGAGGCAAAATGTCATTCAGGGACATCACTGAAGTTGCTTCTGACCCACACGATGCTGCACCTGCCTCCAGGTAGATCGTGTAAGGAGCCAAAAAGAGCTGAACATTGGGTGGGCTCCAAATTAGGCCCTTTTGGTGCAAGAGCACCAAGGGCCCTCAGCTGCTGCCGCGACAGCAGCTCTGCGGCACCGCTGGGACGGGGGATGACCGGTCTTCCCAGGTCTTCCAGTTAATTTGGCTTGTAGAATTGGCAAGCTTTTAGGTACTTCATTCATACATGAATCAAAAGCCATCCTTCTTCCAGGTTTACACTGGGTTGTGGCTGCAAGGAGGAGTTTGATTTTAGGAATCTGAATACAAGCACTCTGGAGCTGTTTTAATGTGCCTGCCCCCTTGAGAACAGTCTCATTATTATGTACATTAAAACTGATAATCAAATACACAGGCTTCGGTGTGTTATTTTAAACTTGGAGAATGTTTACCTAAATTCTATATACGTTCATTAAGGAAATCTCATCTGGCTTTCTAAACCGTACTCTGTCTTTAGTGAGCTTTTCTTTGAGTCGCATTGTAATTGATGCAAAAACTAGGGACAAATTCTGTTGTACTCTCAACGTAACTTAGCTACACCATAGAAACAGGCTTTCAAACCTTTCATCGAACTGATTTACGAGCAGAATTAAGGTTTGCTCAGGACAACATTTTCACGGTAAGGGTTACATTCCCACAAAAGGGAATGCTGTCAGGTAGAATGACCGTGAGTCAATTCTGCCAAACTAATTGCTCTGTGTGAATAAATCAATCTGTCTGCCTCAAAACTTTAATTAGAAAATTTAACATAATATTGTAAAAATTGCTTCAAAACAGCTGTTAAATAAGTTGAAGAAAACCTGGGAATACAATAGATGCATAAAAGCATTTTGCATCATTGGTGTTCACTGGACTTTTTAGTTTGTTTTACAAACTAAAGAAAGGGCAGAATGTTGTATACTGAAGAACTGGAAAGTACCAAAGGATGTATGCTTTCAGAGGGCAACTTATACTACATTTAATAAATGCGTATAATAAATGCATGTGATTACAAGCTGTAAAAATTCACCTGAAGTTAACAGAATAAATGCTTTTTCCTAACTGCAATGCAGAAACAGTGACATTTAAGAAACTCAGATCTAATCAAGTAGTGCTAGGAAATTACATACAGTCTAATCTTGTTTTTTGTTAAGAAAAAGCATAAAAATTCCCTTTCTGTTTGTTATAACAGATCATTTCATCTTGCTAATCCATATTACAGGCAGGAATAGGGCACATCCTCAATCTGTGAGGCTGAGGGCTCCACGCACCCTTCCAATAACTCATTGGTCACCCTTTAGAAGAGTAAAGCAAGTATATCAATATGATTTATGGTTTGGGGAGCAGTTCTCTGCAGATCAATTTACCTAGGATAATCCTTCAGAAAAAAAAAATCTGGTAAAATGTTTCCTTTTCTTTCTCTGCTCAAGATGTAATTAGACTAAAATGTTCCCTTATGCTCCAAAAACGTGACCTCTCATGATCTAGTTTTTACTTGGTTTTCGTGAAGCATACACACACTTTTCACTACTGTGCACTGCTGCAATGAGTGCTCAGGCAGAAGGCTGCACTTTGCATCCATCCTCAGCAAAGAGGAAGGACAGACATCTCCTCTATATGGCACAGCTCAGCACGGACCCAGGAGATTCGCTCATCTGCTACGCTATATGTAGAATAACTCAGAGCTTTAAAAAATAAGTTGCTCTAAGTTGTGGGAGGCAGTATGATAAGATCTCCATCTGGCTTGCAGCAATTTGAGTACTTCTACTGCCTTGTTTATACCATTTGAAATAGCTAATGAATACAATATGCTGTCCTCAAAATAATATTGCATATAAGGCCTGTAAGTTTAGAGTTTGTTTTGGCCTAAAATAAACTCTAATATAAGGCCTGTAAGTTTAGAGTAAAAAGCTTTGTAAGAGAACTTTGCACATTACCTGTCTATAAGCGTTAGCTGAGTGTTCCTTACAGTGCTTTTCTGAGCTTCTATTACACCCAAACAGCAGGCAGGGAAGAACAGGCAGCAGGGATGCTCAAGCAGCAGTGGACATCTGATCCAGCGGTCAAGCTTTCTTCTGTTCCATTGTGGTTTGTTGCTTTTTTTTCCACCCACAACAACTTTTCACTAAGTTTGTTTTTCATGGAGCAGCAAAAGCCAAAAGGCTTCATTTTTCAGTTCCACGTGTGGAAACAAAGTATGACCCCAGTGCAGGCAGCGATTGATGCTGGGAATGGGGCCCATTGAGAGTCCCAGACAGAAGCGGCAACGATCCAGGGTCCATCCAGGGAGCACAGTCAGGTACCAAAGCAGCAAGGACCGAAGAGAATACCGGAAATGAGCCACCTACATAGAGCCCATGGCCAAGGTCAAGACAGGGCTGGAGGCACAAACACCTGCAGCCAAGGCAGAGGGGAGCTATTCTGGGGCTGAGCTTAAATAGAGCTCCTGGGCCATGAGCAGGGGCTGTTGGTGAGGGTCCCAGGTGGAGCTGGTTGGGCAATGAAGGCCTCTTGGTACATTCAGGGCGCTGATCATATCTGGAAATGGAGGTGAAGTCCAAATTCATCAGTTTGTTTGCTTGAGTTTGGTACAGGGTATGAGCAAACAAGTCGGGGTAAACAGGGAGCCAACTGACAGCTTTGGCTTGAGACCAGTTTTTAGATGGTGGTGGTTGTGCAACTGCAGCCTGAGCATGAGCAGACCCAGGGGTCGGATGTGTGGCAGCTGGAGACGGGCACGGTACACACCAAAGTGCCCCACAGTGTGAGTGTACGCGGCGATGTCTGCTCTCCGCTGGTCACCAGCGTTCTACGGTGCCTCACTGGGTTTGATTATTTAGGTGAATCTACCGCCTCTCAGCATAGACCAAACTGGCTCTAAGGGCTGTGCCGATGGCTGGGACTGCACCTGAAAAGGGCAGGAATATGGAAGACTCAGGTAGAAGGAGTTATCCGCGAAGCTTTTGGGCCTCTTTCTGCTGCATACAGTCTCTGAGAAGAGCCCACTCCTCTACGTTTCTCCAAGGCAAGTTGAGGTCCCTTAACAGCAAACTCGTGCACTGAATGAGATGGATCATTTTGCTGATAAAATATTGTGTGATATCCTCATAGCTTCATAAGAATATGTGTTTACAGAAAATGATATATATTTATATATCTTCACAGCCACTTCTTTTTTGCCTTTATGAACTGATGGAAAATAATGTCTTGGTTTGGGAGAAAATGATTTTGCTGTCAGATTTCATGAGCCTCTCTTCATTCATTTCAAATGTTGCCCGTTTCAACATCAGCTTCGAGAGGGCTTGTATGCCAGTACAATACAGATCAGAAATATTGAGTGCATTACAAGTAGCAAGTTACACTTCAAAACACTTGGTTCACAGTGTTCAAGACCATTAATCATTTTTATTATTCTAAAGGACTGAAAGGGCTTAGAAACTCTGCCTAGGAAGCTGTATAGATTCTGAACAGCTGCGCTACGACTCCTGCTCACATTAGGTTTTGGACAGACCATTGATTTTCAGTAAATGTTCTTGGCGGGCAGGAAGTGCTGAAACTGGCAAACTTTCTCTAACTTTTTTTTTGCTTCTGCAGTGGAAAACACGCTGGTTATTCTGATTTAGATCATCCGTAGGACCCTGATTTACCACTACATCACACTGTCATAAAACTGGAGTATCAAGGGATTTTAGTTACAGACCAGAAAAAATCGAATTCACTGCAGGGAGTGGATATACTATTTTTTGCAAGATTTTTTTTGAGACTGTGTTGATAGGCACTGTATATGTAGACTTTTGTATGTGTTTTTTCTTTGTGTTATGACAATCGTTAGTAAGGAAACTACTTGATAAATTTGTCGGTATGTGAATTCAGATTTTCAGAACAGGCTGAAAAACATTGTGCTTAGATAAGTATCCCCCAAGCTATCAAACAAAAGTACCATCATTATGCGTGCAATTGTATGTGCACTAAAGTGGTATTTAATGTCTGTATATATTTTGGCATACTTATTCTGGCAAACTAATACACCAGCCACTGTATGGAAAGATGTCAGGATACTTTATTTTAGGTTTCCTCTCTTGCAGTTACATTTTTTAACTTGTAAACTGGAAAATACAGCCTGCATTGTTCCCAAACCTCTGTAAATGTTTAGAAAGAGGCATCTAGAATGAGGTTACATTTTTAAGACAAAATAGGACTGCAGTTTGGACTTGAGTGATTTAAATGCATAGGAAAATCTTGATTCTATTTTAAAAAAATTAATCCATATCTGAAAATTGCATTCTAATTAAATGTTTTAAATTTAAGAGGGTAAATAAATACCATTTATATCTCCTAGGTGAAGCAATATCCTTTTAAAAATTTATTTTTCTTTCTCTTTTCATGCTCCTTATGAGCCATACTGTTTTTTGTAGAGGTTTAAAGTTAAGAAACTGGAAATCCTGTGCCCTGAACACAAATGAACAAAAATGTTCAGTCGTCAAAACCTGAAATGGTGTTCTGGATGGATGCAGTATAAAGCAACAATATTTTGAGATTTTCATTTGAGCCATTTAAAGTGGAAATAGAATTATATCATTTTTGAAAGCATTTCTGGAAAACAAAAACAATGGCATTTTTTGCAGATGGATTTTTGTTTTTTGAGAAAGGTTCTTATGAGGAGTACTTAGGAAAAAAAAAAGCAAAGTACTGTAGGTCGGTTAGTGTGAAGTACTGCAGTCAGAGCACTAGAAACGTGTTCTGTATTTGGTGTTTACAGTCGTATAGAAACCTCCATGCAGCAAAGCACGGGGAAAGGAAATTCAAATTGAATGTTTGATGTGATTTGTCAAATATTCAATATAAAAAAGACCCCCAATTCTTAGCTCAGTAAAAATAAAATCTCTTGTTTGTAAAGACAGGAAATTGCACAAAAATATCTTTTCTTTATTTCTTTTTTTTGCAGTTTTTTTTGTGATTCAATAAGTTTCCAGTTTTTATTGCTTTCCTAGGCTCAAAACCTGCTCATGCGGAAAGAGACAAATAAGATGTCTCAAACCTTGTAACTTTAAAACTCTCATGATTCTTAAATCAATGTACTTAGAGGGTGGAGGACTGCCCCGCTGTGGTTTAGTGCACAGGCGGCTGCACAGCTGCCGGAGGGTGTCAGACAGTGACCCCACTCAGTCTTCTTTGTACGCACCCTCACTTTTTTTCATCTTGCATTGGTACGTTTATTTCAGTAGCATTTAAGATCCCATTTTCCTGTACTTCCACATGAGAAAATAGTGCCTGTCCTGAGTAGCTGAGATTTCAGCAGCAGAGGAGAAGGGGAGAGGGGACAGAGGGGCTCTCCTGTCCCACCTTCTCAGCTCCAGGTTCTCAGCAGGAAAGTTCCTGTGCAAGAATCAGAGAGTCTCTCCTGCGCAGGAACCCAAACTGTTGGGGTTTTTTTAAGACAGTCGTACTTTGGGACTGCACAGAAACACAAACTGATGCACAGTGCCACTTAGAAAGTAAACTTGTGTCTTAACAATTTTCCACCAAAGCACGTCCAGCTTCCCCAACTGCTTTTTGTTGCTCTTGCGATGAACTTGACTTTCATTGCAGAGTCTGCTCCTTTGTTTTCAAAGGCTTTTCCTGCCAAGCAAAGTAACTGTGTTTCTCAAGCGCCATCCTCTGAAGGCACTGAAGCATGTTGAATACCGAAGAGCAATTTGTTCCCTCAGGCTATATATGTCTTGTATTAAAAATTACAAGATGAGAATCTACGGCTGTGCTGGGAGCACACACTGGATTTGTTGTACGGTGAGAAGAAAACAGGTTATAGCTTATCTTGTTCGTTTGTTGCAGATAAGAGAGGCGCTGCCCTTTCTGCTTTTTTGTTTTCTTGGGTCAGGATCAAATCCCCATCTGTCTGTCAATGTGAACAATTGTGTCTGAGTCAAGAGTGCTTTGATTAAAAATGATATGGTTGGAAACACCCTCTTTGCTGAGAAGAAATGAATAAGGAAATGGCCTTCATGTGTGAGCTTCTGGGGAGAGACTGTCTGCTCAGCTCGCAGGCCAGTCAAAATATGCTTTCTGGCAGGGAAATTAATAAACAGACCTGCTTCAATAGATGGAGATTTAAGGGCAAGAGACTAATGTTGTTCTAAAATTATTTTGGGTTGGGACTTAAATCCAATTTTAATGAGGTCATAGTAGAAAATGAATTTATTTTCTATCTTCCAAACAGTATCTTCTTTGTTAATACGAAGATTGGAGGTTTGGTTTTTTTTTAATTATTATTGGTATATGCTTAAAAATGTGTAAAAGCTCTGGCCCCTTTCATTTCCTGAAAACAACCATGTGATAACCTTAAGTGGACCATATAAATGTATTAATCTCACAACCCTAAGTGTTATGAAAAATTGAGAAACCTCCATACTTTGGGTTCCCTCTGTACAGGATGTCAAGAATGATATGAAAGGAGTGATTTTATAGTGAAAATACAAAACTGCTGAGTAACAGCAACACGAGTATACAGGGACCTGTTATGGAGCTGTCTCCAGTGGAAGTGATGGAAACTCCATCATTCAAAAGATCAAAGTCTTATGACTGTTATGAGTCTCACAGTACCGGCTGTTTTTCTTAAATCTCCAGCTTCTGGAATTGATGAATTTGTCAGCATTTCCACATACCTTAGGAACGCAAGCACACACGGTGAGCTACGAGTTTTCCTACTTGTGGAGAAAAGCTTAGAAGCAAGACTCTGAAAGATTAAAATACTAAGAAATATTGAGAAGTAACAGTTCTTGATTTTGCAGTTCTGGCAGGTGTTTACATTTGGAACCTGCAAGTTTGCCCATGCCTCAACAAATAAAAGCAGTGGCCTATGAAGTGTCTGCAGGAAAGAAACGTCCGTGATAAGAGGCAGTGTGAGCATCCTGGGATACTGACATCCTTTGAACATTCCCTGCTCGTGTTTGCCTGTAGCTCTTTGAAAATACAAAGGTGTTTTTTGTGTCTTACAGAGCTGGTTGTGAGGCACCGAGGAGGCGCAGTGTCACTGCTTGATGAGCACAGAACTGCTGGGATGCGTGTCTGGGTCTTGGCTTGGGGTCTGTCGTGATCAGTGTGTGAACGGCACTTTATATCTTAATCACTGGTTTTATGAATGTTTCCATGATCTGTTTCCCACGTGTAGTCTGAAAGTCCTCCTCATTTATTTAACAACAATGGACCTGGCAATGTACCCTCAAATGAGCAGATAACTCTCTGGTGGCAGAGTCACAGCTGACCCAGGGGAAGAGCAAAGGTAGCTGGTAGAAACGGGAGTCTCTTGAAGCAGGTGATGTCTGAAGTCTGCTCTCCGTGTGCAAGCAGGTAACTGGGTAAATCTCAGTGGGTCTCATTACTACAGTCCCTATCATCACTGATAACTTCAGGCAAAAGCAGGAACACAGCAGCTTTTTTTACTACAAGTGCTTTTCAAGTGGCTACAGAGATGCCTGAAGTTTATTTACACACACCCTCCTGCAAAATCCATTCAGGATTTTGTGGCAGTGACCTCACAGCCAGGGCACCATTAACTCTTGGGTGGCTGTGCAAAGCACTACTTTCACACTGAAAGCGAAGAGTAGACCCTGGCAGAGCATTTCATGCAAATTAAAATGCACTTACAATTACATTCCTAGAATTTCACCTCCCGAGGAGGCTGAGCTTGTCCTGCTGTGGTATGAAGCAATGACTCTCAACCATGTTTCCAACTTGCCACTTAGCTCCTTAAGCCATCACGTGGCAACAGATACCTGCACTAAATGGGGAAGGGTATCCTTAAAATACAGGCACAGTTTAATGCCAAAGCTTTTTCACCTCCTCTGCTGCCCTGAGCCATCACCTGCTCGTGCTTGTGGCGTGCAAATTGGAGAGTTTTCTTTATGAGTTGTACATAAAATCCACACCTCCGGTCATGCATGAGAAACTGCTGAAAGCGCCCAATACAGCCCTGAGCGTGTTCCATATTTTATGGACAAGACCTTGTGGTTGTTTGCTTTCCAGAACTGCTCCATGTGTCATGCCTGACCCTGCTGGCACTCAAAGATACTTAATGACACAGTCTTGGCAGGAGACCCAGCTGGCTAATTATGCACGCCGTTCACCTACATACTGGCTTTAAAAGGAGCCCAGTTAAATGATCCAAGGGGTCAGAATCAAGACGAAGGCATTACCAGAGGAGTGAAACCTTTTCTGCCTCCTGAGGCAAAGCTATTTTTATAGCGTTCAGGAAAGAAACCAAAACAGAGCAGATGTTTTCCTTTTTAAAAAAAATGTACTTTGCTCCTTATTAGTGTTGATCATCATCACCTTTGACATTATTTTTTTTAATTACAAAAAAGAGAGATTCTTATGCTATTTAAATATTATTTTAATGCTGATAATTTTCTCATTCAATAGCTGTCAGCTTCCATGGGGTTATTCTTACAGAAGTTGTAGTTTTGGTGAGCAAAGATAACAGGATCTGTCTCTTCTCTGCCTTGGTTGTTGATAGTTTTTCTCGTTGGGCTGATATAACCTTAGTGCAATTTATGGGACAGGACGGCCTTCCCAAGTTAGTCTGCCCTTAGTCAAACAGACATTTCCACATCAAAGTTATCTGTCTAACAAAAGAACAAAAGTCCTAAGAACACCTATACAACTTTTGACAACTATGAGGGCCCTTCTTGGGTTTTTAGGAGATCCGCAAAGGGGCTCTATCAGGCACGTAATGCTGAAAGCAGCACCCATGCCCCGCTGACGTGCTCCACAGTTCGCAAATGTCCAGACACAGACTATGGTCCCAGCTTGGAAAGCAAGTGGGCACCAGGCAGTGCAGGAGCCTGGGGACGTTCCCAGCCCTGAAGCATTTGCCCTCACAGTGTTGCTCCTCAGCAGTGATGAGTTTTCTCTGGAGGTGTGACCAGCCCTTTTGGGGAACATACCTCTTGCAAAATCGGACATGAACTAGAGTTTCCTTGATTAAATCTTGTGGAATGCCTTCTGCATTTGGCGGCACAGATCCAAAGATAGCCGATGCTGCTGGTGTCTGGGTAAACTGTTTTTTCTTCTGGTGCCTTCTGGGAAAGCTCCTTGGGAGAGAAAAAATTCTGGAAACTCTAAAGAGTGCTGAATTCCCCAAGCCATTACACTTGGTTAGTGTCTCTCACAACACTGCTAAGCTGTAGGTAATGGTATGCATAACCTCGAAAAGCAGAAAGAGAAAGACAGGAAATTATGGCTGAACTAGTGTTTTTCTTAGGGCGTTTGTGCTTACTGTTGGAGCGGCCAGTGCCAGGTATTGTGAAACACAGTGAGAAGCCCCTTTTCAGCTAGGTTTCCGTTTAAAATTCAGCCGGATTATAGTGAGATATGAAAATCTCCAGAAGAGGTATCCTGTAAAGGCAGGAAGCTGCTTCAAGAAGTGTTTCTCGCCTCTCTGGGAGTCTCGTATATACCGAGGTCACGATGTAGTCCCTGCGCGACTGACAGCGCTGCTAATCCCACAGCTCCGGCATTATAGGAAGGTTCTGTCATTGGTGCAAGAAAAAGTCAGTTGATGCTTAAAACAATCACAATGTGCTCTTTGAGCTTTTAAGGGTTTAGATTGTCTTCGTACCTGTGATTTTCAATATACTTCACGTATTTTAAATGAAGTCATATCTTGTTATCGAGTAACATAATACTCGGTCTGTTGCTTTAAAGAAAACTTCAAATGCTGCAACACTTGGGCAAAAACTCTGCATATTCCTGTGGGTGTATTTCTGATTATTTTTGTCTATGGGCCTCTCTTAAAAAGTGCTCAATGTCCATGGTGTTTCACAAAAATGTGAGTCTAATTAACAAGTCTTGTTACTGTGACTATGCAACTGTCCTGTTTCAGTTCACACAGAAGGTCCGATGAGCCCTTGCTCGTGCTGATATTTGACGACATAGGGCAGTGTTTGAAACAGCCTGGAGTCAGGCCGGGTCACCTGCTGCTGGTTTTCCTGGAGCAGGAAACTGATGAAACCCTTGTTTTCATCAGTTTATTCATGGCAAGGAAGAGCTATTGCTTTGGATAACAAGGAGGAGGGAAGGAGCAGCCCTAAAACAAGGGGTGAAAAAATTAAATGCACTTGTTGGGAAGCCACGTGAAAGGGTTAGAAGCAAGGACAGTAAATTGCTCCCAAAATATTGACAAACATGAGTTTGCAGCCTTAAACACTCCCCAGTTAAAAGTTTTTCTTTTGACAGAGGAATGGAGGATTCTTATGTACTGTTTGGCTCCAATTGTTTTTTAAGATCTTGATGTAGCAGCCAAATCTTTCTGTTACAGAAGAGATGAGTCTTGCGTGGCTTAAGGAGCTGTACAGACAAATACCTGACTTACAGTTTAGTGGGCGCCGTAAGGAATAGATCAGTCCTTGCTTGCGTGTGTTGTTCATTTACACCTTGCATCGCACGCGATCCAGTGCCTTCATCTCAGCTTTGTACTAAACCTAGACAATAAGCCCGATTCACCACTGCATTCCTTTATTTTTACCTCAGGATAATTCCATTTAAATCAGAGTATGGACTGGACTAACCCGGTGGTTTTTGTGCCAAAAAAATCAACGCTACAAGCCTTTGAGCTTCCTGACCTGCTGTTTTGCTTTAGCCTTCACGTTGGGTTTTTTATTCTACTTGGGGATCTTGATGGGTTCATATTTATTGGAGGCTCCTCTGTTGTCTCAAGAGAGCCGGTTAGGTGCTAGAATTAAATACTGAATGACAGATTTTTCATAGCATGGGAAGAGCAAAACAAAACGTCTGTCTGCATAAACCTGAAGGAGCAGGAACTAGAGTGCTCTTTAAAAATAAACTTGGCATTGGAGATGGTGACTGAGATAATGCTATAGCCAAAAATGGTGAATATTTTAGGATGCTCAAAAATATTCCTGTGTTAGTGGTTTGCAAATGTGGGAACAATGTATTCAAGATTTATTTTCTTTAGCGTGTTCTTTGGCCTGAAGTGAAGTTCAACATTCAGAATGACCATGTAATAATGGAACTGTTTCAGTCAATTTGCTGTTTTTCTGTGTTCTGTCAGTTCCACTGTCTCCAATGCCAAAAAAAAGTTTTTACTGATTTTTACTTCTGTTTGCCTGAAAGAACAAAAACAATGGAGAATCAGCAAACTGAAGATTCAGTTATACAAATTTAAGTTCACTAAATTCAATTGTTTCAACTCACTAAGGCAGTGGAGTACTGTGAAGATTGCTGAAATTCTAATTTGACCTACAGAATAATGCATGATGAAAAGGTATAGGGCTGAAAGAACTCACGGACACAAAACAGACTTTGATCTTGGTAATCGAACTCTTACCAACCAATATTTATTTGTAATATACATATATTTTTATATGGAAATCAAAGTGAGAAGGAGTAAATACTCCATGATGTTTTTTTACAAGGGTGCTCTTCAGAGTCAAACTATACTTTTGCCTCCATGGCAGCACTGATGTGTTTTCATTTGCACATCCCACAGGAGGTGAAAATTAATGTAAAATCTTCCCCATCAAAGAGCATCAGCCCTGGCCCAGGCTGAGCTGCTCTGTTTGTGAGGGCACACTGCAGTCCCCGCAGCGTGTTTGTCCCCAGCTCTGCTGTGGGATAGCAGGAGAAGGGACATTGCACTAGGGAGATGCTTTTTCTAGCAGAGCCAGGAATGAATTACAAGAACATTGTTTGGCCGTGCTGTCATGTATGTATCAGCAAATGATAACTTTGGTGACCATCTTCATTGCCCACTGAGCTGCTTGTGAGGAAAGGGCTGCCCAGGTGGCCACCTTCATGGACGCGTGGAGCGGGAAGAATGAGTGAGAATGAAATATATGCAATTGCGACTTAATTTTTGCACAACCATAGCAAAGGCAGAGCCATTTCAACAGCTTATGGAGTGGGTTTGGAGGGCCACGTCCCGAAGCACAGTTTGATAGTCTTTGTGCATACAGAACTTTGACTGTTTGTGCACTGGGGATGTTAACTGTGTATTGGGAAAGATCTGGGAAGACTCCATTTACAGCTCTGATATTTCATTTCCCAGGACTTTGCAAAAATGTTTCCCAGTTTTTATGTGTGAGAGAGTGTCTGCTCCAGTTATCACCCGGCTGCAGAGTACGAGGCCCAAATCCAGGGGTTAAGCTGAGCTTAAATTGCTGTTATCAACTCATTTGTGTGTCTAAACGGTCTGTTCCTGTCAGTTTTCAGTTTCCTCAGTTTTCGGAGCAGCACAAGAAAGGGCCACAGGTACACAAATCTTTCAGCAGGGAGGTACTTGCTTTGGAGGTTACGACAGAATGGGAAACCAGATTAGTTTCACGAAATATCAGATTTTCCTACTGGCATTTTTTGTGAGTACATTTATCAGGGAAGCTGTGAAAAGCTGGAAAGCTGTTCAACAGGAACTTTGGAGCAAAACTACGGTCCACGGTGTTCCTCAGTGCTGTAGCAGGTACAAGGAATGGATGTCTCTCTGTCTCTCTGTCTCTGGTGCTCTGTGCTTTGTCTCCTGTGCCAGACCCAGGTACAAAGCATCAGGCATATGTTACACTGCCTAGTGTGCCTACGTGCACTTCCGTTGAAATCATTAAGGTATACACAAAACTTCTTTATATTACATTTCACCAAATATGTTGAATTGTTAATTCAAGCACTCGAAATCTAGGGTAGTCAAGAATTAATGTTGTAAGTCTCACGCAGCCTTGTGGGTTTTTTCTTATGCTTTATTCAGTTAAATCAGAATTGCATTATCCTGTACTGCTTCATCCACTGGATGCTCGCTGGCTATTCAGGTGTTTTATATCTCATTTTAATATGTGGTCCCAGATGTTTTGTACTGCACGTTATTCAGCTGCTGCTGGAATATGAAAGTTAATTTTCTTGTGTACATTTCCGTGGTGGTATCACCATCATATCTGAAAGCTTCTCAAAATCAATTACTTTGCCTTTGCATCAATGCTGCCATAGTCAATCACATTACTTGCCCCCCTTTTCAGCTATGAGGAGAATGTAGCTTCCATGAGAGTCTGAGGAGTATTTGCAGACTAACGTTTCTGAACTACATGAATTAGTCAGACACAGGCAAAGATGTAGTCACACTGAGGACTGCAAAAGATCCGGACACCAACTGTCCAGCCCTTACGAAAAAGAAGGGAAGAGTCAAGAACTTCTCAGTAAAATGTATGTGAGATTGTTATTTTCACAGTATTTCTAAGCTTCAGAGACATCACCCGGGTGGGTCAGGATGTCAGGATCCAAACAGCAACACTTTAAGCTGCCTCATGTGCTGAAAACCTTATGCAGACACTCTGCTCCTCCTCCTGTTTTACCTCCTTCTATAGTGGGTTTGTGACCAGAAAAGGCTTAATTGGCTCTTGAACATGTCCTGAAACAGCAGGTGGAATTTATTGCCATCATTCTTTTGTGCATTCCTTTTTTACCTAGGCACAAAAGGAAACCTAGTGCTGTCTGAGGACCCCCAGCTGGTGTTAGTTGTGGATGATGTCCCATCTAGTTCTGTTGCTGGTGAAAACGTGCAGGTCAGTGCTGACAAAGACAGCCCATACTGTGCGTTCTGCAGTCCTAGGCAGGAGCTGTTCTGGCTTTCTGGGTGAGATCTTTTTGCACTGGTCTGACTGGGGTATATCACTGCTTAAGTGGCAGCCAGTTACACAGCACATCTGTGAAATCGGGGGCTGCCTGGTTTGAAGCGATGTTGCTATGATATCATGCCCAAACTATTTGTGGGTGGGAACTGTTGGTGATACTTTCAGTGAAGAGATATCTTTTCTGAAGCTATCTGCAATAGCTCCACTTGTGAATGTCTGGAGGCTACTTGAGAATTTCAGTACATGTGTGACTTTATATATGTGCATGAGTCTCAATATCAGAGATTTCTGACTTTTGACATAATGTTAACACTACACTATAGCATGCAAGTTGCATATAAATTAGCTACAATAAATTATAAAACTTAAAATATTAAGGGGCCCCTTAGATCATCTTCTCCTGCCAGTCTCTAAATGTTTCGTGTAGCGCTTTCTCCTGTGTGATAGCTTACTGCCATTCATGAGAGCATTAATACACTAATCAAGCATTAGCATTCATCAGAGAGATATTCAATCCTACTCTGAACATGTCTAGAGGACAGAGGAGCTGAGATGCTGGCAGATATATTTGCTTTACTTCTAAGGCCGTCATTACTTGTAGAGCATACTCAGCAGCGGGGGAGGAATTATAAGAAAATTTTAAAACAGATGAAGTTTAATGGACCTGAGGAAAGTGGACTGATCGCTGTCAAACAGAGCTGCGTGCCTCCCTTAAGCAACGGAGCTTCTGCTTTCTGCCAGCTGAGATCACTGCTGTTTGTTTTAAAGATCATTTTATATATCTATTTTCCCCTCTTTTGCCTTTGTGACCTCACATGGATGATACAGATTTTGAGAGAGATTTGAGATTTGCTGACAGTGTGTTACTGGAAATGCAGTCAGTATTTTATCAGATTTCCCTACAAGCCCCAGACTTGCCCTCCTGACACAGACGTTTCTCAGGCACCTACAACTTGGCCGACAGAAAAGGGACCGTATTATTTTTAACTGAACTGCTACGGATATAATAATGTCTGCAATAAATTAAATGAGAAGGAAGGACACCTGTGTTACCCCCGTGCTCACTACAGGGCAGTATTTGGAGGTGAGCACAGGCACGGGGGAACGTTTACGGTGCTGGAACAAAGACGCGGTTGACCCCTGACATCATTTAAAGCTATTTGATGCCAAGGACTTCCTCACTTTTTACGGATATTGAAACAAATAAGTCATGGAAATGATGACTGACCCCCACCATATGGGAGCAAAGAGATTAGCTGCTAATATGGAAAGTTACCTGGCCAGTGCTGAGATCGGTCATGAGGGAAGGGGGAGATCAGAGGCAGGGCTGCCGACACCGTGAGGTAATGTGGCTGCTGGTGAAGAGGAGCCTGAGCTCGGCATGACTGGAAGAGAAAAGGAAAAGGTTTTCTCTGCTGAAGCCAAATGTGTATGTCATAACGTGGCTGACTGACAGAGCTGCAGTTTCTAGGATGTGCTTGGTGTTATGGGAATAACAACAACAAGGAAGTTATGGAATTTAGACTGTGAAGTGCACGGGAGGAACAGCAGTAAATCAAGGACCAGCCCAAGGCTGGAAAGTCTCTGCTCAGTCCTTAGCAAAATATAAGAAAGAACAAAGAGTTGGGGAACAGGAGAAAGTCCACAGGAGCTCACTTGCAGGAGGGTTAGAGGAAAGGAGGAGCACGGAGCGGTGTCGTGCACGGCCGCATCTGATGACAGGAGCACTGCTAAGGTGCTCTTCTGGGAGAGAACAAATTAAAGAACAGCATGGAACCAATGGAAAATGAGTCCTATATAAATACAGGACAAAAAAATCTTTGTGGCAACTTGATTGCATGGGTTGGTTAGGACATACCGCTCTTTATTCAAATACACACCCACTGAAACCCAACAGGAAAACTTCGCAGTGCGCTCTTGCAGGCAGTGGCTCACAGCACACAGGGAGATGATACGGTCTCACTCGTGATTATTTTGGTCAGGAATTTCCACTTTCCCTGAGCATGAAATTCAAGCCCTCACTAAAACTGCTTAAATCGATTACAAAGTTCAGGTGTGTAGAGCTGAGTAAACAACAAAAATTGGACAGGTTTTAAAACAATTTATGGATATTTTATTGAGGAGAGGCAGCCAGTCCAGATATGAACTATGTAGACTTTAAATTTAGCAAATGACCATTGATATGGATTGCCTTGGAAAATACAGAAATAGAGGTGCTAGGAGGAATAAAGCTTTAGGCATCTGTTGAACTGTAAAGGCAATAAAAATTGAAAGAAAGAGGAAACAAGTACTTGGGCTGACGTTGATTTTTTACCTTTCACACTTGGGATAATCATGATGTAATCCTGCTGTACCCGACCTGAGAAGAATATTCAAGGTGAGAAGGTGCTTCTTGCTGAAAGGGAGTGAAGGAAACGTGCACAAACTGAGAAAGGGTTGTGGCACGCATACTGAAATCCAGGAAACGAGGAATTAGCGTGGAGCCATTCACATGAAAGCTCAGAAAACACATTGTGTGGGATAATATACTGCAAGATGTCATTCCTGCACTTGTTATGCATTATTTTAAGACATAAAGAGACCATGTCTACATTTCTGTCTGTCTGTCTACCCATAGTGCAACTTCTAGTGAAATCGGATATCAGATTTTTTATAGTCAGATTCAATGGAAGTAGAATTTCCTCTCCAAAATGGCATGAAAATTATGATTTTTCTTAGAATGAATCTTTGCCTTAGGTTTGCTTGAAAGACACTGTGTGGATCACTGTGCAGAAAACTATTTAGGTCCTGTAAATTAGGTCCATAGAAGAAACTGATAAAGGGCAGAGTGGAACTAGGACATTAAAGCTTTACCTCCCCCTCTTTTTTATTTTTTTCATTGCTATTCTATCCTGACAATTCACAATGTTTTGGATTATTTTCTTTCTAAACACCAGCTTACTCAATTGGTATACGATGTATGCATTATGTTAGCTTAAGTTTTTGGTAGTTGTGGAAATCTGTCACCCTTAGGGCCGCCTTCTGCTTCCATTCTTGTCTCTGACTTTGGTGGCTGAAATTTCTTTCAGTGTCATAAAATTTAGGGTTGTAAAATTCATATTGTAACTTTAACAACCACATCTGTTTTAAACATTTTTGTTTTAAGAACTCAATGTGAATTTAATGGCAAGGCAATAAAAGTAAAAGTTGAAGGAAATTATCACAGATTTGTAAAGCCATAAGATATGTTTCTGTACTTCTGTGGGCCATCAAATTACAAAGAAACAACGCAGTTGCTTTTACTGTAGCAGTTCTGCTCTTTAAGCGTTTCACAGTTTAATCTATTAGCAAGAATTAACATTTCATTTACATCAGTATTAATAATGACAATTATATCCAGGTGTAAAATATTGTCATTAGCATACAGGCATCCACACCATGTCCAGAAAAAAAAATTCTCTACTGTGCTGCCACTGTGTTTGACAGAGATAAATGCTAAATTATCAATGTTTTGCTTCCACCAAATCGATCTACAGGATCAAGAATGTAACAAAAAATCACCTTTGCCTTAAGTATCTTGCTGTAGATCCAACCTTTGGGATGGTGTAAGACAAGATGACATGGCTGTTTATTGCTATTCGGACCCCATCTGTGCAGCAGAACCACAGAAGTGCTGAGGGTGGAAGGGATATCTGGAGATCATCCAATCTAGCCCTCTGCTCAAAACAGGGCCAGCCAGAGCAGGTTGCTCAGGGCTGTGTCCATTTGGGTTTTGAGAACCTCCACAACCCCTCTGGGCAACCTGGCCCAGTGTCTGAACACCCTCACTGTAAAAATGCCTTTTCATATGTTTTAATGGGATTTTTTGGGGTTGGATTTTGTTCCCATCGCCTCTTGTTCTGTCACTGGATACCTCTGATCCGTCTTCTCCTCTGCATTCCGTCAGATATCTGTGTACATTTTCCCCCAGGAGGCTTCTCTTCTCCACGCTGAACAGTCCCAGCTCTAAGCCTCTATTCATATGTCAGGTGCTCCAGTCCCTTAATCATCTTTACTGCCTTTTGCTGGGCTTGCTCCAGTGCGTCCGTGTCTCTGTTGTACCAGGGAGCCCAGAGACCTTCAACCCATCAGAAATCATAAACTTACTGTGACGTTTAGTACCACCGACGCTAGATCTCCTGGTGCTTCCCTGCCTCTCCTTCTGGCCTTTTTCTGTCAGATCTCTGTCTCTGCTGATAAATGGAGACCAAATGGAAAGCTGTAAAAATCTGTCCTACGAATGCCTTAACATTGCATGTAATGTTTATCAAATCAGAGTCACATAAACATTTATGTAAATCAATTAGGAGTGAGCAGCCAACATTCAGGATTGCTTTCAATATCACTTTCATACCTAAAACCCTTCTAGGCAGCCTGGTTAACCCAGTCAATATGTTACAAGCTGTCTCAGTGCCATCTTTTATATATGTTTGCAAAACTCATTATGGTAAAGGAAAGAAAAGGGTTTGAAAGTAGAAATTCGATGACTAGAAGCATTTCAGCAACCTATCCTGCCAAACATAATTGCTACCGTGGCCGGACTCTTGGCATCTGGCTGTGGTTCAGTTGTTATGGCTGTTGGTTTGGAGAACTGTCAGGCTTCTGGAGTATTCAATAACACCGTTGTACGGGCCTCTTAGATAAGATTTTATACAGAAATACAGGCTCCATCTCACTGACTGCTATTTCAGATAAAGTGACTTACCAAGTCTTTACAAGTGAGCTGCCGCTCCTGGCGTTCAGAGACAGATTTATAATGGCTTCATAGTGTAGATCAAAGATAAGAAAAATAGTAGCACTGCAAATTTAAAACGTAATGTGATTCTTAGAGGGGCAACAGTGAGGCCAAAGGAGTTTCTGTTGCATTGGTAAGTGATGCAGTAAGTTACCATGATACAGGTTTGGTATCCTCAGAGCTGTGGTGCTTTCTTGCTTTACCATTTTGAGGTTATCATTTTCAATTCGTAGATATGCCACACAGCAAACACGTGAGGAATGCATATTTCACCAGTTCTTTTTAATTGTTCAACATAACTGATGTATGGACAGGATATGGCTTTCCATTGGCAAATTGACATACGTGTGTGCAATTTGTCTGTTTTGTCTCCAAAATCCCGTGGATTAAGTTAAAAGCATCTGTCGCAAATTTGATTCCAGAAAGGTGCTAATAACTTGCCGAAATTTATGAAGCCTGACAGACTCCTTGAAGTCTTGAGATGATAAAAACCTTTTGAAATAGATTTTTTTTTGTATTATAGACTTGACTTCTCTATGAGAATTTGCCTAGTCTGTGTAAGTTCACTGATAGCACATAAACCAGGTAATTGCTTTTAATGCAGAAGTAAACCCCGTTTGTCAGCTGTGTACACAGATTCCTGTTTTGCTTCAGCGATAATAATTCAGCACATCTCACAAAGGAACTTCCCATACACATAATTTACTTTCTCTGTTATTTTTGTAAGATCTGGATTGGTAGACCCTAAGAGAGCACAACTCATAAAAGAAAATATCCCAATTCAACAACAACCTTAGTCTTAATTTTCAAAAATAAAGGTCAAAATTTGCACAATAGTGGATCAGCTGAGTTGCGGGAGAAAAATTTAGGAACAATCAAGTAAATTTGTGGAAGTACCGGATCTACTTCCTCTCTCAAGAAAATTGTCCTGAGATCACAGTGGAGACAGTAATTTAGTTATGAGACTTGTAGATACGTAATTTTGTCATTCCTAATGTAGCAGTTTCATACTTAATAAAACTGAAGGCGCATTAAGTACTCTGCCTGATTAATACGTTGTTCTTCAGTGTTTACCATGAACAAAATGAAGGATGTACAGAAAACTTTGCTCGTTTCAATAATTTTTAGGGCTATTTTCTGCCTGCAGAAATTCGGGGATGATACGTTCTGCATTTTAGGATTGAGAAAGTGAAAACGTGAATGCTGAACTTTGATTTTAATGAAGACGGGGGCATGCAGAATCGTTATTTTTTATTTATTTGGTTGTAAAATAAATACCCCGAAGGCCACTCTGGCACTCATATTTACCTCCTGACTCCAACAGGTTTTATTACAGTTTGAAACTGAGATTGAATTTTCAAAATTTAACATGAGAAAATCAGTCAGAAAATTGCAGAAAGAAAAGCAAAGTGTTGGCATTTGTACTAGTTACAGTAGTTTTCATGCAGTATTAATAAGAGAAGAATTTGGATCTAAAAATGTAATTTGGTTTCTTATTTCTCTTTTCTGTCACTTCCACTGAAGAAACAGACTTGCAATATGTCTGTGTGGGCTTAATGCTATTGCTAATTGCCCAGATGGGACTCTGAGAGACCGTTAAGTGTTCCACCTTTCCCGGGTACTTCATGTTCTTTAGGCAGATGGGTCTGTTGGGTGGCTAACGCTGTCCTGCGTGATTCCTGCACCCAGCCCTGTGCTGCGTAACTCCTGAGTGCTGTGCTGTGCGCGGGCTAGCGTGTGCTGTTGCTGGGGTTCAACTGTTCAGAAATTGCATATGGTGAAAATACCATCTTGTAGACGTGGTGCCTGGGGCTCTGCATCTGTGTGCACCCCCATCACCTTAAAGGCTGCTCTGATGGTCACTTTTTTCCAGGTAAAAGATGACATTTAATGTTTTTCAAGAGAGTCATTACTATTCTTATGGATAAAGGTGTGTCAGTCCAGTTTGGTTGTTAGCTAACATGAATTTGAAAGTGCTTAGAGAGTCATCCATGTTTTTCTTCAAAAGCGAGTTGCATTTTCATAACCCCCAAGGAAGGATAAAAGCTCTTCTCAGCCTCCTGTCAGGTAGAAACCTAAGTCTTTGAGCAGTGTTTAGTACATTGTACAACAGCTAAAGAAATGGCTGTGTTGAAAATAGAAGCTGTCTATGAAGAAAGTGGAAGAAAGAGTTGGGGAAATACATGGTTTCAAGAGCATAGGAGGTGGTGGGACTGAGTGGAAAAGGAAAACGAGAAAGAAGAAGAGGCAGGAGGAACAGATGCAGGGGAAAAATGTAGAGAAAATATCCTCTGGAAAAGAAAACAAAGGCAGTAACAAAACTGTCTGAAATAGAAAAGGAAGTCTAGAGTTATAAAATGAGTATAACAGGTGTGGTGATGGAGGCAGGGAAAAAGGTACATATAGCCCTTGTACCTCCTTTGGGCAGGCTGCACAGGCTTCCTGCAGCTGTCCTGGTTGGGATGGGGCTTCTCACCAGTGAAGGATCAGACTGGAGCCCAAGAGCACACGCGGAAACAATGCTCCTTGGTCTGCACTGTGGTAATTGTGGCATCTGCAGGAAATGTGCTCTATAACAAAAGGTCAGTGAAATCCCCGTAACTGGCAAATGTGGCGCATTGATCACTAATGCTTTGTCCACTGCCAATCAACTGTCTGGCGTCAGGTTTTGTTGCTTTGCCCTATTCACAATGGCTACTTTTCATTTTGGTCTGTTCAAATTCTAATATGATGATCCTGAGCATGCCTTGTGTAAACTTCATCTTTTCTGTCTCTTTCCTCCAGAGAGACAACTGCTTGCCTTGTAGCCCCCTTGTTTTCACTGCAGTTCAAAAATTGTTGTAACACATTGAGCTGCGTGATCAGGTTTCATCCCAGTCTGGGGGCTGCATGGGCTCTCGTGAGATGCCTCATTGATCCAAAGCACTCACAGTGACCTACCGGACTCTGTAACGCGAGGACCGTCCACGTCGAGGAAATGTTCCATCTGTGTGCGCGGTCCTGCCGACGACTCAGCCGCGTCGAGGTCAATGCCGGCGGCTCAGCCTGCAGAGATGTTGCTCCTGGGTCTCCTTGTACGATGCAATCTCTGAGCTGGATGCAGAGTGGGCACAAATAGACACGTGAAGCACTTGTCAATCTCTGACAGCCAAAGGGAAGGAGAACTGCATTTTTACAGCAGAGTGATTAAAATTTTGCTCTTAACTCAAGAACCACCCTTATCTTCACAGTGGCACCGGTGTAGGACTGAATTTGGGCTCAGATGCTTAGTAAAGGAGAGTCCAGGATCTTTCTGTGTGTTTTGGGATGGAAATACGCTACAGAAGAATAACAGCCAATGTTCATCAAGAATCCGGTGTGCCTGAGTGAGCCCCACTTTGGGCAGCAGTCAGGTCTGAGCTGTGGACCTGCTGACTCCTGACAGCGGATGCATTTCCCAGTGCCAGACACAAGCGGTTCCTTTAGGCTCGGGGATGCGTTGCAGGGGGTGGGCTCTGCCCTCTGGGGTGAGCCAGGCCTGCAGACCCCTCTCCTGACGGTGGCCACTGGGATACCGGGGTTAGATGCCAACAGAAGCCCCGTGCGCTCCTGCTCTGCAATCCCTGAAGGGAGGGAGCACATTCACCATCTGCACCGCGCAGGTGTGGTCCTCACGCAAACGCCGTGCACAACCTGGCAGAGCTCACAGACTGCCTGGATTGTTCTCCCGGGCCGCCCCGCTCTGGCGCACAGCTGTGGGGACGCGGCCATCTGCACCGGCAGAGCCGCCGCGCCAGGGTGCGGGCAGACCTCGGGCTTAGGGAGCAGCCATTCAAGAGCTGACATGAACTAATTTATGGGAAATTGCTTCTGGCAGGTGCTAACCTGCCTTGACCATGGATAATAGGATAGTTGCTATTGGGAATCAAACCAAAGAGCCATGAAACCTGACTATCATTATGTAGTTTACTAGAGAGCACAGCTGTCACACTGTCATCATTTCTCTCTGTCGATTCCTGCTGAATTCTGGCCAACTAAATTAGAGCTATGCAAAGCCACAATTGTCACTTCAGTTCTGTCTCTGTGTGTGTATGTTTGGCTACGGTGTTGCCACACGCTCTTGACACCTACTGTAAATCTCTGTTCTCTGCTTATTCTCTTGCTTCTCTTTCTCTGCTAGAGTTAAAACAAGAAATGAGTGTTTTTCCCCTTCAATCTCACTGTATACATCACTAATAGGACTTTTCAAAACTCTGTCAGTCACTTTCTGTAACAGCCTGAGGAATACTGCAGGGATGTGTCTGGTAGCTGGATACAGGATATTGTATTTCTTGTTTGTCCAGTTGAGTAATTGCTTGGAGAAGGTTTATGGACTTGCACGATAGTTACTTGGAAGGAAGAGAAAAGCCAGTTGGGGAATCTAAGTATTTCTAGGGTGACTTACAGAAGAATCAGGTTAAAATCAACAAGTTAGGGTTTGATTTGAGATCATAAATCAGGTGCCTGGAGAGAATTTGTTGGGAGGAACAATGTTCAGCATGTTGAATTCATTTGAAAAACCACTGTTTATTGATGCACCATTTTTCACCATTGAAATAAAATGTCACTCCTGCTTTTTGCATTTAATGCATTTTAGCAGCAAGGTACTGTTGAAAAAAAAAGGTGAGAACCAAAACAATTAAACTTTCCCCTCATTGTGTCTCTTATTCTGGAGAATGCATTCCTGGAGGTGGTACCCTTAGACAGTATTATAGGGCTGTGTCAGTGGGCTCAGTTCTCACCCTGGAAATCTTATGTGTCTGTCAGGCAGCAGAGGCAGCTGAGCCTGCAGAGGTGCTCGTGTAGGCGGCAGCCTGCACACTCTGCTCGTCAGTCTGGCGTCTTTCACTACACCAAATTTTCTTTAAGGACAAGAAAATGAAGCCAGAATGTGGTTGAGAGTGAGCATAGGTTGGAAGTTCAGCTTATGTAACAAGCTCTTCAAGAGTGGATTCTCCTTCTTCTCAATGTATATAAATACTCATATCCGCAGATATATTCATTTTCTTGTGATTCTCCCCCTGGTTTATTGGGGGGTGTCCTGTGCGTTATTGATGTGGACTCATTTTTGAGGCTGTGCTCTCCTCCGTATGTGCAAGCCACTTAATAAGATGAGAAGCAATGTGTAAAATAACAAGACAGTTGATGTAAAGTTCTCAAATGGCCAGCACTGGCATTAATAGTTAATGGCCTATTGACACAGAATATTTATCGATGAGCAACACAGGGTTCCAGTGACACCAATACAGTGTTGTTTTGGAAGGTTGCATCCTTTTTTTTTTTTTTTGAAAAAAAAAATATTATCATAATTTAATTCATAAAATGTCCTTTATTGATGTCAGATATTTACAGATTCTCTTACTATGGTTGTGGGGAATTGTTCAGTTTGAAAGAGACAATTTGCAGTAAAGAAATACCCTCTAAAATCACAGCAGATTTTTCTGAAAGGCCTGATCAGATTGTTACGGCTAACAGATCTTTTAGAAATGCTTGATAACATAATTAACAGGAAAACAAAATTTTGTGCTTTGGGGTATAAATTGATCAAAAAATCTTTCCCATGCACAGCTGTCTAGTTATGTATTCAAAATGCAAATGCACATACTTGTGAGTGACTGTGGGTTTCCCATCCTTGGAAGCACTGGTAAGCAGGAGCAGAATGGGCCAACGCTGTCCCCACCCTGTGTCACCAGGGATGGGAGCAGCCCTAATCTAACGGAGGCAGGGATCAGATGGAGCCGCCCCAGGCTGTGCTAAAACTGTGCTGGTTGTTCAGAGGAGAAGGGATTATATCTGCCCAAGGTTCCTTCTGGTCGGTCGGAGTCTGATCAGGGGGCACATTCAGTGACAAGTTCATCTGCTGTGGGTCTGTTTCTCTCTCGGAACAGACCTTAAGCTGTTAGGATAAACCAGTGGTGCTTCAGCGTGCCCAAATTTAGGTATGGACAAGGCATGGCTTCACTCAGGAAAACAAACCGTAAAGCTCCATATCCATACAGAACAGCATTGGTTCAATATCAGCTCTGGACTGGACCTGCCAGTGTCCTCACACGGAGCTGTGCTCCCAGTGCAGGTGTGTGGGGCCAAAGGCTTTGCCTCCTCCAAACCCCTCAGCTCTCCTGAGCACCTGCACACAGAGACTACCCAGGACACTACCTGAGTTAGAAGCAACGGAGCTTGGCTCTCTCTTCTCAAGCTGGAGACTGAAATAATTATATTTTTATGGTAATTGAGCAAACTTAATGAAACAAGCTGGAGCAAATGGGTAACGTAGTAAAACTCTTTCAAGGTCAACAATTCTTCGGGGAAACTGTTCCCCCGGACTCTGCTTTTAATAGCAGTGTACTTTACACCAATGGTCACAGAAGAATGCTCCCAGGTAAGCAGTCAGTGGAGTTACCGACTCCAGAACTGCCTCCAAGGAGCCTGGTCTGTTTGCAGACTGCTCTACAGGCTGCTGAGGGCTGATGGGGAATGAGGTGGGAAACCTCATGGAAAATTCAGCTCCTTCCCAAGATTACTCTGTGGGTGACAGTCAGGACTGCAGCAAAGTGTTCTTGGTTGTCCTTTCCTGATCACTTCTGTAGATACAAACTCATTATCATTAGAGATCATGTGTAGTATTTCCTCACTGAGTCCTATAGGTTATGTGTGCTGTTGTTTTAATGAGAACAAAAATGAAAGAGATAGGGGAATAAGGTAAATTTGTTCACTGCAGCCAGAAGAGTGTGCTGGCACCCCGAGGTGGGCAGCAAGGTCCGTGTTGATAAATACCTGCATGGGTGTGGAAGTGAATGTAACCTCATAGGTACAGACGTGCAGGTGTGGAACAGCAACACACCTACACTTACAATTTATAAGTCTACAAAGATATGCATACATACACCTCCACGACAATCTGTATAACTCTGTGATAAACGCACGTTCTTTCTCGCAGGCAGAGGGGCAGGTACCCACGCGCTGGTGCCTGGGGGAGCAGACGTGGGCACAGGTGCTGCCTGGAGTGTTGGGCTGCTGACGGGCACGGGCGTCTGCCGCTGAGCACTGGGCAAGATACATACCAGTGGATCGACCTCTGTGTCCGGGCAAGTGAACTGAAACCCAGGAGAGGCAAGGCTGGGGCTTTTAATGAAGTGAATGAGAAATGAAAAAAGAGAGACTGAAAGTGCCTGCTGCTGTGATACATAATTGATGAGACTCCAAGCAGGGCTTCAGTGTCTAATAAATTATTAAACACTAACTCATTAGGGAAAGATTTCATTATAGGATAATTTAATTAAACGACAGGCAAAAAGAGGAAAGAGCTTTAAGGGACCAAGTCCTTCTGGTTTTTTTTTCAACCGCGACACCGACGATTTAAAGAGAGAGGAGCCAAGAAATGATCCTGGGGTTAAAAAGTCATTTGCAGTGTGTGAGAGGACTGATTCTGGGTTATCTCGATACCTATATTTTCATTTACCTGCTGCCAAGTGGATGTGAACATTCATTGATCTGATCTAAAGGCATTTTGCAGGCAGTAGTGTAGAAGTCTGCTCTCATTGCAGCGCAGCTGAGAACTGGCCCTGGCGATGCTGTCCCAAACGGTGACCGAAATGAGATTAATGGAGGGTGCAGGGCTGGAGCTGCAGCCAAGGCCGGGCTCTGCTCCCGGGAGGGGCAGCGGGGAGGAAGGAGACGGTGGTCATGTCAGAAGGTGCCATGGGACGGCAGCAACAGTGAGCTCAGCAACTCCAGAGGGATTTCTGTCTGCATCAGAGTCTCGTCTCTATGCTGGTGGAAGGCTCGTGAACCTCACTAAGTCCTATTCCCCTCCCTCGTCTGTTCGTAGTATATGAAACAAACACACCTACAAACTTGTTGGGTTATTTTATTGCTCTGCTTGGGACTGTGAGCAGAAGGGTTGCCCAGCTGCTGTTGCTACACAAGGGGGGTTTCAGTATGGAATAGACAAGGTCAGGTGCATCCAAACTGATAAATAAAACAAGAACTTGCAAAATGACAAGCATAACAGAAGCAGAAAATCCTCATTTCCAAGCAGCTACTTTCAGTATCTGTTTTACTTTGGAAAGATGCATGCAGCTGTCTAACATTTGCTCAAGCCCTTAATTTTGGGCCCCATTTCAATTCACTCAGGCTTTCCTAGAAGCAGAGCGTATCTGCAAAGCAGGATAAATTAGACTGAAGTTCTGCAAAAACTGTGAGGTTACTGCAAAACCAATAACACCTCATTTTATTAATCTTTTTTTTCACATGCAAAAATAAAGAACACATGAAAATTATCATTGATTGAAGGAATCTATTCATCTCCTCACAGGGAATGCAAGAAGGAAGGAACAATGAATGCAAAGGTGATGAAGGCACATGGGGCTCTACTAATAAAAGCTCAACCAGTAAGTTGAAGTAAGAGGAAAATCACCATTTTCCTCTGCCTCACAGCTGTGTGAGCCCTCCTGGAATGAAATGCTGGTTCTGCCCCCCCAGTCTAAGATACTAACAAACTGGGGGGAGTCCAGTGAAGGGCCACGGAGATGGTCAGGATGCTGGAGGAAGCAGCTGGGTGGGAGCCATGAAATGCTAATGGGGATCTTAATTGCTTCTGTTTGCCAGGCTCTTCACAGGGATTGTAACAGGTAACTTTATCCCTCCAAGGATATTTCTGGCAATCAGATTGTAATAAAATGCTCAGCTAGATGTTGTTCTTAAGTATAGAGTAAATGAGAAAAATGCCTTTGTCTTTTATCATGAGAAGAGAGTTCACAAATATAAAATTTTAGTTAACTGCGGACATTTGCAAGCAGGCTAACCACAGCTTTTCCCTATAAATGCTGATCTTCTGGGGTCCTTGTTTACTAATTGTGACAGAAAACAGGAAATGGCTGGGATTTTCTGCTGGAATGCAACCCTGTGGTGAGCGTGGTCAGAAATTTGGGAAGTCCCCCTAAAATATCAATTTAATTATTATTCAGAAAAGAGAGAGACAAGGCGGGGGGGGGAAGCCTATCAGACATAGAAGGAATCTGCCAACATCTGTCTGTTCGAAGTCACCTATAATCGCCTGAGAGAAAGGAAACCAGTCCAAAAAGTACTTATGTGCACTATGAGAAGAGATTATTCTGTCTGAGACTGTGTCAGCTTTGGTTCAGATTCTCATTAGATCCTGGGACAAAGCTGTGGATATGCATGAAAAAAAAGGACAATTCAGTAACAGAGCTATGATGAAGTCCTGCAATCTCTCAGTTGTATGCTGTGAATTTTGAACTGCCAAAGGTTTAGAAGTTTGGCCTGGTTTGCATGGGTGCTTCAGAAGATGATGCTCTCTTTGGTCTGCAGAGAGACCAGGTAATTTTCTAAGGAAAAGTGTTTCTGAAGAGATTTTCAGGAAAATTTGAAATCATATGTGGATTGTGTGTCAGCTGATGGATCTGGCTTTTCCTCCGTGATGAGGAAGAAAAGAGGTATGAGATGGTTAAAGGGGGAAAGAGGTGAGGAGAAATGCTTCCCCTATGTTACTCAGGTTTTGTATACATTCACTTTTGGGTGTACATGCACGAGACCAAGTTTTTTCTCTCGTTTATCCCAGAGTAAGTCTGGAGGGGCTCGACCAGCACTCACAGATATCTACTTGCCTCCCACCAAGTCCTTTCGTTTTTGACCTTCTCCTCAGCTGAGGCCGTCTTCACAGGGCTTTGCGCTGCAGCTTCGTTAGGACTTCAGCTCCCACTTCTGCAGCTTCTACAGAAGAGCGAACGTTCACCCTGGCACTCCTTCCTAGGGTTCATCACTGTAGTGACTTTGGCATCGTAGCTTACATTTTTGCTGGCTTTGCTGACCGTAGGGAATTTCTGCAGCAGAACTGGGCTTGGCACAAGCCTCGGGAGCACGGCTGGCAGAAGCACTGCAGTGGCCCTGGCAATGGAAATGTCACAGCTTCCAGGTCCACTAACCCCTCCTACCCTGTCACCAAACCAGGACATGCATCAAGAAGTTGTTTGGGAACCCTCCTCCCTGCTGAAACTTGTCTCAGGCATAAATGTTGTTTTCTGCCTTCTGTTAAAGGAGTTTGGGAACATTGCTGATCTGTAATAGAAAAAGAATAGAAAAGAATTTTATCTAATGGAACGGGTCATTTGGAGAGCCTTAGTTATCTATAGGTAGTTTCTGGCACTCACACAGTTTCATTTGGTGATCTTTAGAAACTATTTAACCTCTTGCCTCAGTTTCTCCAAATATAAAATGTCTTCCAAATGTGCCGTCAACTTTACTGGTCATCTAAAATTTACCCAGGTATGAAAAGTCTGCCCTTTGCACCCCTGGCATCTTTTGAGTCAAAGGTCTAATTGCTTTGCAGATATTACATAGTCCCAACGCCTGGAAGTCAGGCAAACAAGATTCATTTCAATGGTGTGGGTGTGGAACAGACAGACACCCATCTCAGCGGTGCCATCGCCTCAGCGAGGAGTTAGGAACTGAGGGTATGTTATTGAGATTAACATATCCTGGGGAGGGAAAGGTGATGAGCTGCCAGTGCCTCTCAGCCCTGAGCCTCACTGTTCTGCTCAAGTGGCCTCGGCAGTAAAGCTCTTCTGACTGCAATGAGCAATGACCACCCCAATTTACGGAGGTGCTTGTTACTGATGTTCTCCTCCAGAGCTGGCTGCTCTGCGCCAAAGCTTGAGAAATAGTGTCTGCAAAGCCTTCAGAAGCTTTTTGGGTAGAAGGTAGTGGCAGAGTAGTCTTTAATGTTATTATTATTCTTTGTTATCATAATGATCATTTTGAAAGATTTGACTTGCTATTTTTCAAAGAGATTTTCTACCTGATATGCAGAAAACCACCCCGAGGGGGAGGAAGAACCTTCTCCAGTGAAAGGCTCCCAGTAACAGCCCAGAGCAGAGACAGACCCCTCTTTTATTTCAGGAGTCTACCTGCTTTACAGCCTGAAGACTCCAGAGGATTCAAAACCTCTCTGTCTCTGTTTCAGAGGTGAAACGTTGGGCTTGTTCTCTTGCTGTGACCTCCAGGAAGTTTGGCGCATTTCTTAAGGAAGATTGACCCCAGGTTCCTTTTTCTGATGTTTTTGAGCTAAGGCAGACTTGGCACTGATGTGGGCTGTGATACAGTCAGCATTCCCCAACTGCCAGGGTTTGTCATGGGTCAGCATAAGGGGAAGTCTGTTCAGCAGAAGGTCGAGGGGCTGCGGCAGGGCTTCCTGCAGATTAGTACTGAAATGAGTTACAGCAAGAGGACGGGAGGGTGTCTGAGCCGACTGAAAGTCTGTGGGTGCCACAGATCAGCCCTCATGTGCTGTGGTACTCAAACATACTCAGAAACGTATTAAAAGCTGCTTTATGAACAGAACATCTCTCGCGTACTTCAGGCTGCCCCACAACCTGCACAAATTCCCTGTTGTCCCGCGCTGTGCAGGGTGTGTGTTCCTGACACAGCGGCTGTTTCCAGAGGTGTTGAGGCCAGTTAGATTCATCTTCCATTGCTCATCTCTGTTCTTCTCAAAATGCCAACCACAGTTTCATTGATAACAGAAAACGGACAGAGCTGGAAGTCTGGAAATAACTGCAGCCTGGAGTACAGCAGGAGGCACTGCTGTCTCATTGAGGGAAGATCTGAGGTCTGAGATCCCATCTCTCTATAGATGAACCAGGTATGTGGTGCGTGAGTCGCCAGGGAATGCGTTTGTGGCACTAGACTGGAGTTAGATAGTAAGCTTTCATTCATGGCTCTTGAAGCTGCCTTGGATAGTTTAGATTCTGCCTAGGTTTGTGTAAATCTAATGTTATAACACTGATAAATTCATACTATCCTGCACTCCAGCTCACTTCAGCTATGATTCTACCGGTTATTGTTGTTGCTGAGTGTGGTTGTATCTGAGTGGCTTTTGGGTTTTGGTTTTTTTTTACTTTTTCCTCTTACAGTTGATTAAGAAGGCTTCAAAAGTATTCTGAATTTAATTTATTTTCTCTCCACTGATAGTTCTGAGTCAAGAAACACAAAACAATCACAGGAGCAGACCTTTATAGCTTGATGGTCAGACTTGGGAATAGATATTTTTTCTTTTTACTTAGAGTATTTGGAGTCCTTACATCTTAGCTGAGCAATGAGGAGTGCTGGATCATTGATAAAGAAATCCTTTCTTCATTCATCACTGGAATTGTAGCTGGTTTGAAAATACAAAATTCTAAGATTGGAATTTCTGAGTAAAAGTCTAATTTATGATATAGTTTAATTCCCCCCTCAGTGTTGCCTTTTCTTCCCAAACCCTTCCAGCACTTCCCATCCCGAAGGCACTTCAGAGGTAGACATACTTGTATTTGTGACCACTAAATTATGTAGATCTGCTCATCATTTCATTGCAGAAGGTGACACGCTCCATGAGCTTACTTATTATAGTGGTTCAAGTGTGGTTGCCACAGGTGGAAATTATTGAGTCCCTGGCACAAACAGAGCCTCCTCATCTCATCCCTGAGCAAAATCAAAAGCTCTGAACAGATACTGAGGAGATGAGAGCCGAGTTACCTTTCTTATAGACTTGCTGAGGCTGTGGATAGATCTGACAGTAAGTAATGTGTAAGCTCCACGTTAGATGACTGGAGGGATTTGTGCATTTAAATGCAGGATTTGCCTATTTAAACACAGCATTAAGAGGAATCTTAAGCACCCGCTTGCTGTGAGCAAAGTTACTGTTAGCTGTCTCTGGGAGACCACGTTCAGGAGACCTTCCTTGGAGGCATCGTGATGGCATCGTCAGTAGCTTTCTCGCTGTGTTGTAACCATGGCAAAGTGCCTGTTGTGAACCTCTTCAGAGTTGGCATTTTTTAAAATATATTTCCAGGATAAGTCATATTTCATATGAAAAAAACAGAGCTAAGGAAGGAGTGGAAGCAGTGGAGTGAGAAGAAAGTTATAAAACTCCAGAGACCTTTCAGTTTCTTTTAACTGTCTTAAGAGGCATTATGGATAACTATCACAAGCCCAGTTTTCCTCTGTCGTTAGCTATCCCAATCCAGCTGTATTTATTGATGGTGATTCTGTAGCTGAGCAAAACTTTACTATTTGTAGTACTTGAGAAATTCAGTGAAAGACTAAACGCCAAGCTGCAGGTAGTAGACAGAGTACAGACTATAGCCAAGAAAGCTGGTTTTCTGGCTCCAAATCATATTTTCCAACCGCTTCCATAGTCAGAGACTTGCCAGACCTCCATTTAACTTCTTGAATGATTGTATGTAATGATTAAAAATCAAACATAGACATGACTTTGTCTTTAAGCAGCGAGTCAGGTTTGAAATTATGGCACCTAAGAGTGAAGGGAAATTTTCTAGGTGCTAAATTTGGCACTGGAGCTGCCATTTCCCAGCGTAGTAGAATAGTTCACCCCAATCCAAGAGGTCACAGCAAAGCATGAATGAAGATGTTAATGTAAAACCCCAAATCCACAGACTTCTTGATTTATGGAGTTGACTTTCCTTTCTAAGAATGAAAAATAAGATTCAATAGAGATGAGTATGGAAAAATAGCTTCATGTTTTCCATGTCTCAAGGCTTCCATGTGCCATTTGTTCCTGCCACTGATAGATCAGGATGCCACTGATCAGCTGTGTTTCGTGGTGGTTCACAGAGCCTCCAAAAGTTGTGGCCCTGGCAGGGCTGACTCCTGGCAGTGGTGCAAGGAGAAAGAGGGACTAATGAGACATTGAATTTATATATATATATATATTTTTTTTATATATATATACACACACACATATATGTGTATACATATCTCCTCTTTTCCCCCTTTAGCACCACTCATATGCCAGCTGCTTTATGTTACAGGATGGGAAGAAGTGTACTGCTCCAAGATCTCTCCTCATCATTCCTGTTAAAACCATTGTAGTCCCTACCCAGAAGGCCTTTACCTACTGAAGGGCTCCACTGATCCTGAAATAAAACAGAGAAGTGGGAAAACACGTGTAACAAAGCCTGCATTTGGATTACTGCAAAGTAGGCGATCAGGATATTGAAGCATGCCTACTATTGTATGAGGGAGAGTCCCTCTGCATCTCCCCAGATGGCACTGTGATGTGGAGCTGCTATAACTGTACAAACTCCCGAGGCTCAGACATCAGCAATCGTGAAAACAAAGTGACAGAAAGAATTTTCCTCCAACAGATCCTCCTCTGCCCTTGGTATCCATAAGCTGCAGTGGGTGACCGCAGTGTGAAGGTAAACCTTGCATTGACATGGAGAGTGATGAATAGTTTCTATCCTGAAATCCAATCTCTGAAATTGATTGCACTGTCACAGTAAACCCATTACTGGAGCAACCATTTTACCAACACCACATTTCAATAATTTATTTTAGAATAAAAGGCTTCTTAAAGCATCAGATGAAATTAAGACCAGCTCTTTGAGATCTGTAAATACTGGAAGACCTGCTTCAGATGGAAGTGTCATAGATATTTCCTGAAAGCAAAATTATATTTGACATAGATAATGAGGTAAAGAAGTGGGGAGGGATAAGAGGAATGGAAGGAATCACATTAAATGTGTGCACCTCCCTGCAGAGGGATGGCCAGCTTTGTGGTCTTCACGTAGGCAGAATTGCTCAGTGACATAGTTTGAAAATCTGCACCATAGTAGTCAGTAAATGCGGAGATAAAGATTTCTGAGAGTCAGGTCTCTGCACTGATGTTCATACAGGCCAGTGTGCTTTTGCTAAAAACTAATTAGGGGGCAGACATGAACGCCCAAAGCTAATCAGGCCTAACAGGGTGTCTAGCCTTGCACCCTGTCTTTACCAATTGCTGGTAAAGCACCAACAGGAGTAACCTCACTTGTCCTTGTCCTTGTCACCTGCCGGACTAAGCTGGAGGGCCTTCAGCTGAGGGGCTTGGTACCCCTTGTCGGGCTTCTTTAGTGTTCACATACAGTACTGTATGGAAATCAGAGCGTTAAATGACTGTTAAGTCACAAGAAAGACACATTGTTTGCAGTAATTAGCAAAGATAGTTAGCATTACGTCCCATTCTCCTTGTTAAGATTTTGTAGTTGTCTATAGACCTGGTTATTCAGCTCCAGTGTTATCTCTGGGGAGCTCTTAGGAGTCTGTGTACTCTCAAGAAAGCAGCACCTACAGATCCACTAGATTTGTGCAGTCCAAAAGTTGCTTTCTGGTACTACACGCATGGTTGTGTGTGTTGACCTGAATGTAGTAACCCAGCCTACAACAGCGGTGAACAGCATCACGTAAAGGCAGACATCAGGGACAGAAAGGTTGGACGGACCATTTCCACTGTATGCACAGACTGTCTCTGGTGGTGTCTTCCAGGATTTTTTTGCTCAGGTGACACATCATTGAATTGCTGGGAACTGAAAAAGTAAAAATAAGGCAGTACACTTCATTTACAGGTTGTTTTTATCTTCCTTTGACTTTTTTTCCAGAATACTCTCTCGTAGTTGATGAATGATGATTTACAGAGCTTCGTGCCTTTTCCTATAGGTCTTATTTTGTCTGAGATAACAAAACAATTTGAAAGGAGCAACAGCGCCCGTGCCTTGGTTGTGCATGCACCTCCTGTCCTGGGCATCTTGAAAAACAGGCTCTTGAGTTTGACGAGTCGGTCTCTGGTTATGACACAACATTCAGCTGTTCCTCCGCACTACAGGCGGACTCTGCGTCCCTCCTCTGGGCAGAGCAGCCCTGACCTGCTCTAAAGCCGCCAGCGCTGGTTTGGAGACTGTCGGAGGTTTCTGTGGTCACTGTGCAATGCTCTACAGCTTCAGAGCTCTGAGGAATGGGATCTGGGTTTAGGAAGCTGCAGGAAGGCAAAATGCAAGCAAGGATATATCCTCATATTTAATAAACATGTAACGTTTTGTCCTCCACCTTCTGCCTGTTTACAATACATGGGAAATGAGCTACCCTTGGTGTGACATTCCTTGCATTTTTACATTGGCTTAACCCTGGAAAGGCTTAATCCTGGTTTAATGGTCTTTTAATAGAAGTGGCCAGTAGTTTGGTAAATGTTTAAGTGACAGGTTGACAGACGTGGAGTTAACACTTTAATCCTGGCTGCGGGCCAAATGGCTACCAAGCTGGTGTTTCTTTAAACCTGAGAGTGGAGCATTTATTTCCAACTGAGCCTCAGGTTAGAAGTAGTGGCCGAGAGAGGAAAGTTTGCTCTGGATGTTTGCAGGAGGAAAATGGTTGTTGCACTGGGTTATCAAGAGGTACCTTTAGGTGGTGTGAAGCATTTCTGCCCCATACCTTTGACAGACAATTTCCTTTTCCACTGCAGAATGTAATAACATTATTACAGGTGGCTCTGAACCCTCTGTAGAAAGATTGTCTTTCCTTTAAATCCTATAGGCTTCCTCTGTAAGTGTTTGCTATTATAGCTAGAATTCCAGAAGCAAAATATTAGATGGAAATTTTTCAGAATAAACAGGTATCCATAAATGATGTAAATAACAGTGTCTCTATGCACTGGGCACCTTGGATGAATTTCTCACAAAACTGAGCATGAGTTTAGAACTGCGCTTTTGTGGCAAATCTGGACTACAGAGCTGATGCCTTTGTGATCCAGATGTGTTCACTTCCCTGGATTGTGCTGCGTCCTGAGCCAGCTCCCTCCCCACCTCTGACAGTGCACATCTGGTGCCTGGCTGCACGCGTCCCTCCCTGGCTGTGCCTGAGGAGCTAAGGACCGGAGAGAAAAAAGAGTTAAAGCAAGAGAGCAGTGCCACGGACTGCGAATCCAGTGCGGTTCTCTGAAGAGAAAGCAGCATGCTGGGGTGCTGTAGCCTCCGATATGCCATCAAGTGATTGAATGCGTTTCTTATGTCCGTAGTTCTCTGAAAAGGAATAAAATAATTTCTTTTATGTTCCAAGTCATATTTTGCTTAGGTCAATATGTTAAACAGTAAGTTTTAATTTTATGGGAACAGCCTTTCTTCCTTTATGGACGAAGGGTTTAACAGATTCACTACTTGCTACCAGCTTATGTGGGAAGCAGGGAGTTAGTATGAACAGACAGCTTCAACGTTTCTGCTATAAAAGAAACCTTGTTTTTAAAATCCACACACCGTGCTTTTAGCTATGCTTTATTTTCCTCCTTCATTTTGCAACTGACCTTGCCAAGACTTTTGCTTTATGTACAGTGCGTGTGTATATATATGTGTATGTATATAAAGTATATTCAGTTTGGAATGACCTATTCACAGAGGGATAGATTAGGAAAAAGTCTCTCCCAGTGATTGACAGTTGCACTCAGGCCGTGGGGATTATGGGGGATCAATGAGGATTATCTCATTTATGTTCATTAACCCTTGAGTTTACTTTGCCAGTTTTCTTCCACATGCCACTCAACTGAATGTTAACAGTTTCTTTTAGCAGCCAACTTTGCCGCCAAAGTCAAAGGCTGTTTTTTAACGATATGTTTCAGTGCTCTAAAGCGGTTAGTGATAAAGAGAGATATTTAATGTTAAATGTCCGTAAGCATTGATGCTCTCCGCTGCTATAAAAAAAAGTTTCAGAATCTATCCATTTAATCTAACCAACTCAGCTCAACAGAAACAGGAATTTAACTCCTGTAGGTTTTTTCTTTGTAACATCCCACGGTTTCTATGTAGGAACTTCAAACAGAAAATTCGATTCGCTTCTCCTATGGCGAGCAGTTCAATGCCTGCCTACCTGAATTTGGTACTTTCATGCATTACACATTTTTAAAAATTCCTGTTGGTGTTGAATCCACACATCTAATTCCTGCTGGAGAGATACTTTCGAGAAGCTGAAAGTTAATAAACACATAGAGGAGATGGCTGTTGGAGGACCCTGCTTTGTTCTCAGCCTTTTTGTGAGGCTGTTAACAGGTGCCACTTTGTACCAACAGGGTGGTGGCTTTGTTTATGTTGATCCATATCCAGCACCCACAGGAGAGATCCTCGATTGCATCGCCGTTGCCAGAGCCAGGTCAATTTCTGGCAGTTTTACAAGCATGGAAAGAGAAGTTTGGTGAAGGGCTGGTTTTGCATTCAGAGTCCTGTTGGCAGGAAACAGTCCTTCACGCAGACTAGAAGGAGGAGGATTTATCAAAATTTTTCTGATTCCAAATGTATGGTGTATTAATAACCTCCCGTTTCTTTTCCATCCCTTCTCTCCCAAGGCCAAGAACAAAATAAAGACGATACTTGAAATGTGAAACCTTCTGGTATCTGGGAAGAAATGAGTTTCTTTGCTGATGATTGTGCAGCACGGTTGCTTATGTGACTGCCTATTACATGTGTAATGCTGATAACCAAACATGGGGAGAAAGCTATTTAATCCCACTTTTGATCCCATGTGACTCTTCCAGGGAAACGTTCAGTTTTTGACTACGTGGAACTAAATGCAGTGTGGATTTGTATATCCACAGAGGCTGAGCTCAGCCCAGAATCCCCTGGATTAAAGACTGGATATAATTTTCATTGTTCCTGCTTTGCACAACTGTCTACTGTATTTCAAATCCTGTGTTATCCATTTGCAGATCATGGGTGAAAGATACGGCTGGATGTGTCGAGACAGATGCTCCACTGCACAGTCCTCCACTGAAAAACTGGCTTTGACAGTTGAGGGTCAGGTTATAGGCTTGGGATTTTTTTTACAAGCACTAAAAAATCAGTTATATGCACATAAGCAGAAATTCAACATTAGACTTCGGTATGCAAATTTACTTCGTTCTAAAATGCTTTCATAAAGTACAAACAACATGTCAGTGGTGCTAAGGGAAATGTGTATTAAAATTCATGTTAGTAAGTTAATTGATAAAATCAAAGATAAAGTTAATTAAAGATAAAATTAATACTACTGACTAATCTAAATTCTAAAGAATGCAAACAGTAATTATTTTAACAGGATCTTATTAACTAACTGTCTAGCAAGGCATTTCACAGGACCTCGTTCTGTGTGCTCAGCATACGACTAGATCCCCAAGAAGGAATTCTGAATAGCAATTCTTAATGTCATGGAAGTTACTGAAGCCAATTATCTTTTCTCTAAGTTAAACAGCACAAATAAATGTGTGCAGAATCATGTCATTGGGAAGTATTCTGGTGAAACAATAAAGATCCTTCTGGACACTTACATTGTTTTGTAATATTATGCTGAACTGTTTCTAAAAATGTGGATATATAATATGATCCTGTCAAATATGCCTAAAAAAATCACCAGAAAATCCTGGCTAACCATTTTGTGGGTCCTCTGACAATGTGGAGTTGTGCAGTCAGATATAGAATTTCCAGGCTGCAGGAATTGGGGTGCACCAGGCTAATATTATTTTTAAAGTTAATTTTCTGCTTCCAGTTTTCTGACTTTTTTTTTAATTATATTTGAAAGCGTTTTCTTTCTTTGGTGTCTTCTTTGGTGTTTCAAGCACTTCCAGCTGGAATTTGCAACTACCTTTATCTAAGAATTTAGCTGCAATCTGCTGGGGCATGTCCTCTGGTTAGACAAATAAACCTAGAAATGTTTGGGAATGAAGGAACATCAGATGTCAAAGGAAGCTTCGTGGTCTGGAGGAACTTTTTGTGAGGTGCCTTAAGGTGCCTAAAATAGGAGTGTGTCCTGCCAGAGGGAGGATGTTAGCAGAGGTTCTAACAAGTGCAGGTGCCTGTGACTTCTCTGTAGTTAGGAAATTAAGAAACACAACAAACCCAAACTGTTTTCTGCCTTAGCAACTCATCCCAAGTGCAAGAAGTAGAGATTTCCTTCAGGTTACACAGTTACTTACTCCCCAGTCAACCAATTAGTGCCAGACAAGGCAGGGACATCTGGATTTGGTTAGTAGAGCATTAGCTGTTCATTGGGATGTTTTGACTGGACTCTTCAATGGGATTTATTGTACTTTATAGTTGTTTATTTTCCAATCAGAGTCAGCCTTTAAGTCAAGATTGCTGCTTCAGCCCCTTCTGAGCAAAAATGAAGCACAAAGAGTGTCCTCTGACTTTTAGGTAAAGAGGGTTTCTCGGCAATTATACACAGGCTTAAAACACTGCAGGGCAGACAAAGTCAACTGAGAGCGCTTACAGCGCGCTGGTTCGCAGAGTGGATGTGGCAAGGGGTGAGGCATGGCGACAGCAGGGCAGGTATGTCTGAAAATACATCTGGCACTTCTTGCCTTAAAAATAAAGGTTATTCATCAAGAGGTGGGAAAAAATGCAAGAATAGGATTTCCTGCCTTTTAGTCTTGTCTATCAGAAGCAAGGGGAGTGAGTGCCTGCTGCTGTGCTCACACCTCACTGACCTGCAGAGCAGACACCTCTCAGAGCCAAAGACGAGTATCTGCAAACAGCCCGTGTCTCTTCTGCCGATGTGGCTTCCGAGGAAGCGCGTCTCCCTAGTGAGATGATGTTTTCATCATGGCATTAAATTTTGGGGATTGGAATAAGTTCTGAGAGGAGACTCTCTTGCTAGGGCCAGTGACTTTTCAGCAACTGAAAAATACATCTAGTGGTTATAAACACGGCCTAAAATCAGTTGACCTGAAGGAAAAGGTTCTAACTTTTCTCCCTGCCCAGTCACACTCGGGGGTGTTTGTGTTTACAGCATACAAAACCATTGTGTGGAAATGCACCCAGAAGTGACCACGGAATTACTTCTCAAATGTACGTGTGTAGAGAGCAGCCTGGTTATTCCTTGTGCATTGAAGCCTGAATTTCACTGACAGTTCTGGGTACCTAATTTCAGAGCATTTGGGAGAAAAAGGGTCATATATGGGCTCTGAGCCCAGTTACGAGGTGAGGAGAGATGAAAGTCTGCAGCTTCTGGTGCTGGGAGACAACTTCCATGTGGAGCTCTGCAATTCTTCTCCTCCTCCTCACTCCTTGCGCCATCACAACAAAGCACGTTGGTGGCATTTGGCTCATCTGAGCGGTCAGGTGAGCATCTGTGCTCTCCTGGGGATGCTGATGGCAGGCAGAGGCCCACCCAGTTGGCTGAGTTTAGAGGGCCAAGAACAGGAGACTTTCCTGACGTGGAAACTGGTTTCTCCAGCACACACCTGGTATTCCTCAAAATCCCAGCCGCACCTCATTGCCTGGCCATAAAATAGCTCAATGTAACTGAGGAGGGATCACACGGTGTCCTCCAGGCTACACAAACAGCCGTAACTCTGGTGCTCCCCAAGAAGACATTGGTGCTCAGGTGAGGTGTCCCACACTGCTAATGGATCGAGCAGCAGATCCTCTGTAGAACTCCCACCCGCTCGCCATGGCCTGCAGACCTCCACTGATGCTTCCCCTATTTAAGCAAACCCCAGGAGCTCCGTCAGTCTCGTTCAGAGCCATTTGGCAGACCCTCAGCCTCATTCATTAAACTTCCAGCCAAAAAACGTGCAGTTGCAGACTCACCACGGCTACCTCTTTTATTACCCGGCTCTACATAATCTGTATTTTTTTTTTTTATATTATCTGGATTGAAGTCCAGCAAAAGTGCATGTTCCTATGCTGGCCGCATTTCAGTTCCTAATCCTCACCGCACAGAAAGTTAAGGCTGATTTTTTCCCCCTCTTTTTTTCCTTCATCAGTGTTTCCTTTGGGACTGCATTGAGCTGCTTCAGTGATATTCAGTCAAGATTAAATATTTTGCACTTAACATAATTTCTCCTACGTTTTTTCCTATTTATCCTAAGCAGAAGTGCAATTCACAGAGGAATACATTCTTAAATTATACTTCAGCAGCAGCCTAGCTGGCCTTTTTCTAAGTCTCTTCTGAAATGAAAATGACTTTGAGCTCACAAATGGAAAAACCCAACTCCATTTGAGGGCAGGTATTAAGACTTGACGCATTACCAAATATGTCAAAAAAATCACTGAGGAGCAAGAGTCCTGGAGGCATCGCGTTGGCATTTGAAATTGGGTAATAGATAGGACGTTTGTTTTTCACTCACCGCTTTGCGGTAATAGTTGGTTTTCTACCACAAATTTGATTGTACGGAGCACACAGAATTTGACCTCTCCTTCCCTTCCTTGCCTCCAACCACTTGCACATGCTGTTCCAGCACACTGGCATTTGGGACTGATGCTAACAGCGGAGTGTTTCAGATTATAGGCAAGGGAGGTGATCTTAATTCGTTCTGATGTGCTCGTGCTTTCTATGTGTGTCTGTAATGTCATCGAGAGCTTCTGAGGGAAACTGCTAACCTTGCAGCCTGTCGTTTGTAATGGAGGGAATAAGAAGTAAAATCACCTAATTTGCTCTGAATGTGAAGTGGCAAATTAAAAATGTCTGTGTCATCACATTTGTCTGGAGGTATTTCCTGACCTAACAAAGGCCCAGCTAATAAAGCGTATTCCAGATTTTCACTAAATAACATGGGTTGTTACATAATAAACTCTCCATGCTCTTGGCCCCACTAGAATCCATGGGGAAACCTCCGCAGCTCAACTGTTCAGAGAAGTAGAAAGTAGCAGGGCTTATTAGACCTTCACGCATAGAGGGGGGTACGTACAGTGTAAATTTTATAGATTTTTCTTGGCTAGACGTTTGCCATTGCTGTGTTGTGCCCACAGCTGCCAAGGTTTGGAAATCAGCATCGGGCATGTTACAAGGAAAATTTTCGTCCCATGGATTACTCCCCCACCCCCTGTATATAAGCTGAAAGTCTTTATATTTAACTAAATATTTAAATGCTCTGTTATTCAGACAAATGAGAACATGATCTCGGGCCTGAGCTGTGGAATTAATGTCAATACGCTGGAATATTTTAACTGACCTAATGTGTGTTTGTTGGGATTATGCCAATCATCAGGTATGTTTGCACATATGAGAAAATTCTTTAGTTTCACTAGAGTGGCTTGGAAATCTGCTATTCGGATTCCTAGAGGTTATAACTTCGAGCCCCTTGTGGACCGGGGAGCTGACTTGTGGAGAACTGGTTTGTTCTCTGTTGGACTTTGAAGAAGATGTGTGGGATGTCCTTTATCATCTCTTTCATGCTAATAGTAATCAGAATGGACCCCACAAAGGTTATTGTACTCATTCTGCCATTCATTTTTCCATTTTTTTTAATAAAATACTCAGATTTTATAATTTATGCAAAACCACCCCACGGTTTTCTCCATGCTGTATACCTGTGCTGCCACGTGGTGTGGACTTGGCCAAACACAGAACACATTTACTGCAAGATAATATAGATCTTTGCTCGCAGAATGGCCTCACCAGCAAATGCTGCTTGTAAATCCCCAATGTATGTTCAGCAGTGGCTTTTCAGCTGTCTCCGGTTATCTGCAGCCAAGAGCATGGTGCAGGAGGCAGAGGAAGCCAACCTCTGAAAGCTGAAGGCAGCAATTGCAAAAGCATATGAGTGAGGTAGGATTTTTCTTCAAAACTGATGTGAATCCGTAGTGGAAAAAATCACTTTTGAAAATGGAGGGTAGGCTCTGAAACCACACACACGGCTTGTAAAGATGTTATCCCAAGAAGGTTTTTGCTTTTTTGTCATTTTCACTTCTTGTTTTCATTCCTGGAAAAGACTATCAGCAATCTATTTCTATTGCTATACTTCAGGAAAAATGTATCAGAAAACACTAATGTGCCTGCGTTGACTTCGGATGAAATGACATAACATACATGTCAGCTGCAGACTTCAAGTGTCTGAACTTGGAGGTAACTTGAAGAAGGAAGAGAGAAACCAAACTGCCCCTGTGTCAGAAAGGTGCCTAGATTGTCACCCAAGTCCTTCTGCTGAGGTTCAGCATGGTTCGGTAACCTTGCAGAAATCCCAGGAGAAAAAGGTGTTAAAGAATTAGGTCGGTGATGGGAAAACATGAAAAACATCACAGCTCCCAGGGCATTTTGAAGCTCTGATTTGGAAGTTTTCCCATGTAGACCCTGGAGGTGGAAGATCTTTCTGCTTTGTCAGGGCACCACTGTCAGATTGGACAGATGGTTGCAGGAACAGCCGTGTGAAAACTGCGTTTTTAAGGGGAAGATCAGAAGGCTGAAATTTTTTTTTTTTAAAAAAGCAAAACAAGATAGTAAGATAGTAAAAGACGCAGGAGTTGTCACTGTAAGATGGGCTGCAGTATCTCTCTGTGTCACCAGGGACTTTGGGCCACAGGGAAGTTCATTCGAGGGTGCTCTGCACAGCATGAGAGCCATTGCTAATGGCAGATTCACAGTCGCTGGAGTTCATCCATTGCCATCTGTCTTTATTTTGCACATCCTACTCAGGGAGACACCACAAATCAAAATGACTTGGTGCGTCATCCCCACTCCTCCAGCCAGGCTGTGCGGTGTGTGAGGCCGGCAGCGCTCAGCAAACCGCTCGGAGAGAGGCGGAGGGCAGGAGTGGGGCTTCTCAAAGGGAACAGAGCTGCATTGTTTGCTCAGTATCAGCTCTACTGCTCTAAAGGTCACAGCGAATTGAGAATAGGAGCCCTAGTGAGTCAAGAGAGTTAGACATAGCATCTGGATGCTCATGCCCTTTTCTGTCTTTTCTTCTGTGGTCTGGAGCTCGGCTCCAAGTTGTGAACTTAAGTTGCTCAGGTGCAGTGCCGGTACCTCTTCCAAGGAGCTGGTAAGGAAAGTCTTCCCCATCAGCCTAGCTGAATAAGTTCTCTTTCAAGTGCGTTATCTCTGATGGCCAAGGAAGTGTGGCAAAGATTTTTCCCTTTGAAAAATAGCTTCCATGCATAATGGTGCCAGATTAAACCCTTCTAAGCCAGCAGTTCTCCCTCTATACATCCGTTTTACTATTCTGCTACACGGCTTTTCTGAGGATAACAGAATAAAAATGTTTAACAAGAGATAGAAACCCTATGTGAGGAGGGTAGTAGATGGCAACTAGAAGAAGCAGATGCGATTGTAAACAAAACCAATGTCATCTTCTCTGAAGAGTTTGATGATGCTTTGATGACTGTTTGCAGATTTAATGCAAATGTGTTTTGGGAGTTCTCATTCCCTTCTCTTCCTTGCAGCCACATTTCAGTAGTCAGATTAGGTTGACTTTATCACAGTTGTAATTTCAAGGTAGCTTTCCAGTTTGTTGTAACATTTATCTGGGCGAGGGTGACAAATATTCATGTTCTAATAGGCGGGAGGACTGACCGGTGGGATTGGGCTGGAATCTCTAGATGATGAAAGTGGGGAAATGCTGAGAATGAGATTACTGACGGTGAAACTCTAGCTGTGCACTCAACTGATGTACGCACATCTATGCAAACAACAGCTCTACAACCTCTTCAGTAGTCTCACTTCCTTAGCAGTGCTCTGTCTTTTCTCTAGAACATGAAACATATCTTGGGGAACAAACCCAACTGCTGCCTGCCAGCCGTTTCCTTGTGCTGAAAAATAACAAAAAGATCCCCCCAAACTTAGAAGAATTCTTGTCCTGCTCCCTGATTTCCTCTCTTATGGGCAGTAGGGTGGGAAAAAAGTGCTCTTTCTTGTGTTGAAAATAACATGGAAAGAATAATCTGCAGCCAGGTCCCAACAGGGAAGAGAGAACACGACGCTGAGCTCCTGGCTGCAGCGAAATGGCAAATTCCAGTGCAGAAGCCAGGGATGCCAGGCTGGACTGGGGAAAACATCAGACCGTGAGCAGTTTGTGACCACAGACCCCGTGAATACCCAGGGTCCCATAGGAACTTTCTGTTGGCAGGAGAAGCGGTTGTGTGTTGTTGGGAGCAGCGTCGGTGCAAGCTGTGTGGCACTGTGGGGAGCGGGCTGGTCTGTGGACCACCCTGGATACCAGCAAATGATGTCTTGAAAGACGTCTGTGCTGTGCAACTGCTAGCCTGTGGTCCTTGATGTGATGGGGTGCTGATGGGGAGTGTCTCCAGGTCTGTGTTTCAGTAACGGTGTCTTAATACATAGGAAATTAAGAGATAAAGCAATTGTTTTAGCAAACCTGGAAACATAAGTGGCTTAATAAATATCTCTTTTCCTTCACTCCCAGATGTCTACTAAGCCTTGTAAAATGGTTTCCTGAGTAGTCTGGATAATAATTATGGAATTTAGCATTATCACAAATCTGACAATTGCTAGCTTGGGTTTCTTTATTTCTTTTCTTTTTTTCCTTCTCGCCTTCTTTCATCCCAGGAGAGCTGAGTCTAGACGGTGAGCTGGGAACATGGGAGACAGAGAGGCAGAGGGAGTACCTTCCTAGTACATCTGCTTCACCTTGTAGTCCAAGGTTTGCAAATACGCTTTATTTACAGTTATTTCTAATTAGTTTTCACAATTTGAGGCCTCCTACAGTGAGAACGAGGAGAGTTTGTTGGGAACAAAAAACACCCCTTTTGTCTTTGCAGCCAATGTCACTCCTTTTGAACCGTGCTGTCGGCTGCTGCCCATTTTGTGGAGTAAAAGATTCCCACTCTAGCAGGGGTAACCTCCTGACTTTCTCCTCTTCTCAGATCCTCAGACTCATTTTTGCCCCTTACTCTTCAATTTTGCATAGGTAACAAGAGAGCACTTCTAGACAAGATTCCCAAATATTTAATTTACAAGAAGGGAAGGACTCAGTGAACCACTTGGACCATCTCCTGAGTATGGAGCGGAGCTGTTCCCCAGTGCACAGTCCCTAGACTTGTCCGTATGTGCATATACATTCACTGACACAAAGCAAGAGAAATAAATAATATGCAATGACGGTGTCACACTTTCTGCTCTTGGTGAAAACAGTTCAGTTGGAGAAGATCATCCAGCACTAATGTAACTGTGTGAGTGTTACAGAATGGAATTATTCTTCCCCAAAGAAAGTTTGCAAACCTGAGGAAGTCAATACTGAAGTCAAAAAGCTTCTAAATGTGCCTAGAGAAGGAATAATACAGCAGGGCCAGCAAAACAGCCTCTGGTTTGAAGTGATGCCGTTCAAACATTATGAACATAGGGCCAGTTCAAAATAATGTTTTTAACCCAGATTAAATTGCACTGATCTCAGAAGCACATGGGGGTTCCAGACACTGATGTCCCTGTGTTCTGTGGCACAAGGCAGGATCACATTGACTGATCTCACCCTAGATCTTGTGCGAAGCCAAAAGCAGCTGTTCTGGATGGCCTTGTCCATCTGTCCAGACAGCATGAAGCACTACAGTAACATTGGTTTTGTAGAATGAACCAGTATAAACTGATAAATCAAAAGAATCAGTCAAAATGAAGAGCAGCAGTGGGACAGAGGAACATTTCCCTTCCTAAAACCTTCCTTGAATTACAAGGAGCTTTTCCACCTGAATCAGTAACACGAAGGGACCTTGCAAAGGGGTTTATAAGGGTTTCTCTCTCCATCTCCAGTTTCAGCATCCTGGGGATATCGCTAGCCTACAGCCCCGGCCTCTGGCGGCAGAAACACATGAACTCCGGAAGCGCTGCTCCAGGTCTCAGATAGGGAAGCTGAGTACTCAAGTCAACACTTCAAATTTATTGATGCCTTGCACAAATATTTATGGGGCCATTTCCTCCCCCGGTGGCAGGCAGAGAGCCAGCAAGGCCGCTAATTTATGGCATGGTATTTATTGACAGAAATGCATAATTGTTTTACGTTTAAGGAGAAAACCATGGGTGCTGCAGCATGGAGAAAGGACGTGTGAGCTGAGAGCTCAGTGGGAGAGGGGGAGCCTGGGTGGGGTTTGCAGTGATTTCCTAATACAGCAAAGCAGTGGTGCGCCAGCACTGGAACCCCTGGGCATACCCAGGGCCCTCGGCACAGGGCTCTGCTCTTGTTCTTCTCTGTTGTCCTTTCTTTTGAGGAGTTGTCCTTGATTTTGAGAGGAGTTCAAGGAATAACTTCAGATAATCCTATGAAACTCCAGCCTGCACGGCACGGACACACGCAGCATCTCCTGGACCTGTCATCCTGGTTATCTGACAGATACAGTGATGTGTCCTGACAGCTTCCCTGTACTGAATATCTCAAATTTTATATCCCCAGCCAAGGTCTCTCCACATCGAAAACTGATGGCTCTCAGCTCTGGAAATACATATTTAAAAAAACAGAGGGGCCACACACTTTTAGGAACCCATCTCTGAAGTGGTGCCAGGGGATTATCTCCCGTTACAGCCCATCCGGCTGTGACTGGGCTCCTTCCCAGCACAACCCAGCACGGCACCAAGCACAGGCTCAGCGTTAGCTGGAGTCCCTCAGACCCACTCCTCAGCCTCCCCGTTAGTCCATAAGTGAACGAGCAACAAATGAACGTTGCTAGATGGTTTCAAACTCATTGTGTGTAAACTAGAGGAAGCAAGAAGGCTTTGCCAGACAGATGACACAAGTGTATTGATGTTTCCTCCCTCCTTTGGCCCTAGGGTGACAGGATGGGCAAATGTGGCTGTGTTTTCTCCTTGGCAAAGCTTCATCATGAGCCGTTATCACTGGCACAGGCTGGGAATGGAGCAGGGCTGTGGGCAAGTGAGGAGACTGGTTTTGTTTGCTCCAGCAATGCAAATTCCAGCAGATTGGCACCAGGAAGATGGCAGCTCACCATCCAGGCTTAGACAGAAGGGTGCAAAGGTGAATAAAAGCCACCTTCATCCATCCTCTCCTTTCCTCTTCAGTGACGGATCTCCCCGAAGCAGGCACAAAGTCTAATCAAAGTGTTGCCCTTTCATGTGTGTCTAACCACACAGAAGAGAAAAGTCACCAAAGCTGTATGTCCTATAATTCTATTATAAAAATGCAATAAAGTAAAAGCATCCTTACAATGCTTTGTCACTGGCATGTAAAAAATAAAATAAAAAAGCACAGGCGTTAATTTAAAACAAAACCAATACCACAGTAACTCTGTATAGCGAGAGTTTAAATTTTAATTTTAGTTCATTATCTTTTTCCTTATTAAGAAAGGTAAATCTGTTTTGTGTTTTCATTATTTCATTAGCTCAAGAAACCTCATCAGTAACCATGAAAGCTGCCAGTATAAATAGCACAATTTTCATATGTGAGATGGAATAATTTGCTTAACCACCTATTCAGCAGAGGCTGAAGCTAACAATTAGAGAAAGCAGTGTGATCAAAAATAAGTTACAATTGATTGTGTTTCAGTGGAAATGAAGTTTGGAATGTGCTAATTGTATTTCACATACACATCTGAGCCACAGTAAGTTGACATGAGACTTGGGACACCTCGTGATAGAAGACTCTTCTTAGAAAATGTACAAAAATTTGTTTAATATAATATTTAAAACACAATTAAAGCAACATGCTAATGACACCCTCACTTTCTCAGAACTGACTGTGACATCTTCTTCTAGGATTTACTCCCGGAAGGAATGTTTAAGAAATGCTCAGCAGGATGAAACATTGTGTGCCCTGAAAGTGCTATGAACTGATTCACTTTGGAGCAAGTGTTTTATGACATTCATAATTTCAGTACTTTTTGGCCAAAATGTCCCATTCCAACCATGGTCCTTGTGGCCTAGTTAATGATTAAAGCCAGAAGAGATGGAGTAATCTCTGGTAGTCCATACTATGAACTATACACTAGAATCAGCTAATTTTCACCCTTCAAAGAACCATGGAGTCAGGAAAGAAAGTTTCAGGAGGCCAGCTGGTCATTTCAGCTGAATTTTTGCAGCTCTGGAATGGCAACATTTCTTTGTGGAAACACAGAGCAACACTAGTTGGTATTTCTCTGCCCCGTCTTTTCATCGCTGGTGATTCCTGTTCAGACACAGAAAAGTCCAGGCTGTATCCTAGCAAGCAGTGGATTTGGGAGATGCTGTGCCACTTGTTGGTCACGTAGCTGGGAGCAAGTATAGGTTTAAGTCTTCCCTTTCCCTCCTGGATCTCCCCAGCAGGTATGAGCCTCCGTAGGCAAGCAGCTCCACTTCCTCCAGGAGTATATAATCTGACTGATTTTTTAAGCTTTTGCAAAGTATCTTCCATTATATTCTCTTTAATGTGTAATTATGGTCAGAAAAGTGATACAGCATAGCTGGCTCCTGAATCTGGAGATGCCCGTCTCTTTATGCATCGGCCCGAGGTGATTTATTCAGGCTCTCACACAGTCAGGTAAGAGCTATAAAACAACAGTTCTTTCTCGGGGGGGTTGCAGAGCTCCAGCACCAAACTCTTTGCTCCGTCTAGTGATTTTTTTGTGGTGTGAACATGTCCATACTGCAGCAACAGCAGAGCTGGCAGTGTAATGTAGGCAGTTAACCATGCAGATGCCGGTAGTGGTCTACCTGGCATAACAGAGAGCTCAGTGGAGGCTAATTTATCCTGCCTTTCAGCTTATCCATCAGCCCCTGCTGAGCACAGTGGAGAAGAGTGCTGGTGATGGCGAACCCATTGCTGAAAGCTGAGCTTGCTTATATGAAGCGAGCAGGTATCCTTGCTCTGTCTGGCCATCTGGTGCATAGACACTGTCTCTGTGTGGCTTAGACCGCTTTAGCTAACCTCTCCTAAGAGTACACCTTTATACCTTAACTGCTCCCAACTCCTTCCCTGTTCCCAGGGTGTCCACCAGAGGGATCAAGGGCAAAACAATCGATGGTAACAGATTATCATGCTTCTGGTCAAAGTGCCAGTTGTGCATCTGCTCCCTCTGCCCAGGCCATGTGCATCCCCTCAGCCTTTATTGCCTTAGCATCCTTTTCTCCCCCTTGAGGATGCAGGCATTTCCCACCCACTCATGGGGCAAGGTCTGGTCTCAGGACCCCAAAATTTTAACTTTCCTCTATGACTACTGTTGCTGCTAGTGGTTCTTTCCTCTTAGAGCCTGGGGCCAAGAGTCACAGTCACAGTGGCTTCCTTAAAACTGGTGTTCTCCTGTGGCTGTAGGTCTTTCCTTATCCTGACGTTGTCTCTTAGCAGCTCCCAAATGTTTGCTGGGCAGTAGCATATCCTGAGCCACACTTTTGTTTACTTTTAGTTTCTCCAAACATCTGTATTAAACATAATGTACACATACATCACTACTCATCCCAACAGTATATGGAGTTCTTAAATTCCTGGGCTGCTCCTGGTAGTCCTAACACTTGTGAGAAGGCTTTGAGTTAACACTTGGATTAACAAGCTGGGGAAGTCAAACTTTAGATTCCCTACAGGTGTGGGAAGACAAGGGCACCTGCCTACTCTCAGGTCATGATTCCATGATGCAATTTCTGCAGGTGCAAATCTGGTTTAAAAGGTTTTTGACCTTTGTGATAGCCCTTTCCCTGTATTCAGCCCCATAAATTAAGTCTCCTTCTACCTGAATGCAACAGTTCCTTGGGCTGTGCTCTACATCAGAAGGTCAACATGGTTCAGGTTAAACTGAAACTGGGAAGTTCAAGGTGATGTTTCATGGCCTTTTTGAAGGAAACCTTAGAACGAAGAGGTTCTGCACTGTGCCTGTGGCCAAAGCTGGTAAGTCAAGCGGGCAACATCCAACTGGCTCTATGGGTGTCTCAATATATGAAAGGAAAACAAGTTTTAACTACTTTTTCCGCTCTGCCCTGTTCTGGTTTGGCTTCACCTGGAAAACATGATGCCATGTGAGAGCAGTGGGTTGGGTTTTGTTTACTATTTTATTCTGATAAAGTTCTACAAGTAGTTCCATTCTGAGTGAAAATGCTACTAGACTGATCAGACTTGCCTAGGCAGGATTGCGTTCTCTATGCAGCAAAGAGCTATGAGCTGCTTATCTATAGGCAGTGAATCCTAACTCCTCTTCATATGCAGAGGCTACTGAGACAAAACCAAGGAGGTGTTTGTTATCAATAGCTATATGTGCACTGTAGTAACCCATCTGCTAACCAGAGGACCACCCGCAGATCATTGTTTTGGACAGTTAAACTGTAATTTTCTTTTATAGCTGTCCTGTCGTACAGACTCCACCAGGATTCTGGTCTCTGGCACATACATATGTATTGAGCACACTGGCAGAAACCTAATGACTTACATGATTCAGCCATTAAGAAAATATTTCAGAGGTTTTTAAAGGAGAAGTCCTGAATTGTTTATGGAAACCTCCTTGGATCTCCTTTTCCAGGAATGCATTATTTATTGTGCTGGTACCACAGAGGGGTAGGGAAGGCATATACCCTGAGGAGGAGAGGCTGAGCTCCCTGTCGCGTTTACTGTTGTAACAAAGCACAAGGGCCTGGTTCTGATCATATTCATGTCAGTGTAAATCATGAGCAGTGTGGGCTGTGAACATGTGTTCTCCTCTTGCTTAAGTAGAGCCGGCACGGAAGTTGGCTCTTTGCTGTTTTCTTGCTACAGGTTCCCACCTTGCCAGCCACAGGGCACCATCCCAATACCTTGTTCCTGGCAATAGGATGGCCTGGCTGGGGGCTGCTGTTTCCTTCCGCAGCCCCCCGGTGCCCACTTTACCCAAGAGGTGCACAGAGAAGGAAGCCAGGAGGTCCTACCTGTGAAACACGTGCACGTTTTGCTACGCTAGATGTGGAGGCTCGCTTTAAACAGGAGACGCGGGGCTCAAGCCTCCAAAACAGCGTAGAAAATCTGTCTGTACTCGAAACTATTCATAGGATAGGGATTCATTTGGTGTGCCCTCAATGAACGATCCTATTGATGATCTCATCTGCGTGTGCAAACACTCCAGCCAGCTTTCACCCGCTGCTTCCTCTTTGCTCTCCTGTTGCCCTGTCTTTGCTTGGTGGCAGACTAGTTCTCCCTCAAAAAGCTGCAAGGAACCTGACTTTTTGCTGACTGTCAGCGACATGGGCTGACTGAGTGTATTCACGTCCTGGGAGAGGCAGCTTGGCCTCAGGAAGGGCCAGTGGTTGTAGTGGGACTTGCCCGAAGGACACAAGTCTCCTCTAGTCTGTCCTCGAGTTGCTATATGACCTGACAAACGTGTCAAACTGAATCGCAAGATCTTTGTTTGGGGTGGTGTGTGATTACACATCTTTACTGAAGCAGGAGTGTGTTTTAAGACACTTTTATTACTGTTTATTCTTTCTAAGGTTTCGATGCAAGGTATTTGAATGGTGTCTAGCATGAATTGGGTCATTTGAGGTCTGAATGTGATGTGAGAATGCAGAGTTATAGAAACGTTCAATGGTAAATACATCTCATCTGTCCTTTTCTTTCTGCCTGAAACAAGTATGGTTGTTTCCTAGTGGTATTGTGCCCAGTAAGACTGGCAAGGGGCTCTTCAGGAGGGCGATGGCTGTTATCGTCATAGGCTCATTTGTGTTACCGCTCCGTTAGAATGTGGCGTTGCATGGCTCCTAAACTGCATGGAGACATGGGTGAGGACAGAGGGGAAATGGCGTAGAGTTTTGTGACAAATGTCCCAAATGTGCCAGGTCCAGTGACGGGAGAGAGGGCACTGGGTGAAGCTGCTGCAGAAATTTTAGCAGCCCGGTACCCTGCTCTGTGCAGCTCTCCTGAGCACCTCCCTGCAGGTGGGTGACCAGATGTGCCGTCACTGGTGTCCCAGCAAAGGAGGCAGCAGCGGCAGCGCTCCGTGAACATGCACAAAGGGTTTGTGCAGGTGGATGAGGAAGAGGCCATGGCCAAGGGAAAGGGTTTCATGCTCAGAGCACGAGCCTCAGCAGGTCTGCGTGCTGGGGCTGGGAATGCTGCAAAGCAGGAATGTGCATAAGGTGGTATCGCTCTCCCAAAGCCACCCTCTGGGGCCAGAAATTGAATTTCAGTCTCAGAACCACTGCTGAGGCTATAAACTGGCTGCTTGATTCATTCCACTGCATTCTGGCTGCCTGGGTTATAAATTGCCTTTATTTCTGCATTAGATTTATATTAAGGGAACTGCAAGGAACCTCAGTCGAGGGATCTAGCTCATTTCTTCTGTGTTTCTGATCCAGGGACGGGATTTTAGCAGGACAGACAGAAACATTAGCAATGCCTTGCAGTTTATTGGGTGAATTTGAGCTTGTAGGAAATCCCATCATTCTTCCAGCATGCACATTCATTAGGACGAGGGGCAGTTATACAGATGTTGGGATGGGAGGGGTCCCCTCATAATGTCTATCACAGGGCACCCGTTTTCAGCGAAGGTCTCATTCAGCACAAGGCTGAAGGCTTAATTAGACCGTGACACTACAGAGTCGTGGAGATTAGAGGGCATTTGGCTTCGGGTTTTTTTTTTTAGATGGTATTTTGTTTTTGAAATGTCATTGCTAAGCACTTTAGGGCCCTGTTTTGTCACTACATTATTTCTATTCTATGCCAGTGTCACCTCATTGATTTCTGGACGTAAGTCTGGAGGGTTCAATGCACCATGGAAATTCTGAGGTTGGCTTTGAAATGAAATCTGGGATTCAGCTCATTTGTTGTCTTGGGGAGTTTCCAGGCTGTGGTCACACTGTGTGTGTTCATGTATGCAGAGAATGAAAATTCTGCCAGTTCGAGGTTTCTTCCTGGACTAATGACAAATATCACTGCTGAGCCAACGGTCCCATGGCTCATCTAATGTCAGGTGCCTTCAGGATTAGCCAGGCCAGATGCGGTTTGTTAGGAAAAATGACTGTTTTCATTAATGTTACTTTTTTTTTCTTTTTGGTGAAAAAGAACTGTTTTGGCTTCTTGAGTAGAAGACACATCAAAACATCAAAATAAGAAAAATTATTTTGAAATTATATTTTTGGTTCTGATTTTCATTGGGTTTGTGTCCTTTCTCTCACGCTATCTTGCTCTTCTCCCTCTTCATATTTTTTGCACTGAAAAGGTGACGAAAAGCAGAGGAAAGCCTAGCGCGCTTGCCACACTTGGAATAAAAGCTATGCATTTTAATTTTTAAAATCTGAGATTTTTTTCATTTTTAAGAAAAATTTAAGGTTATTTAAAAAATATTAGGAGAATGACTTTCTCAGAAAGAGGAGTTTAGAAAATTTCCAGGCAGCTCAGCTTGAAATAAATGCTTGGAAAGTTGACAATAGAACATAGCTAGACTATGCTGGATTGATATTTCCAGATTATTGTTGAGCGTTACGTAGAGAACCACACATCATAGAGAGTGGAGATTCCTCCTGTGGAGAAGCTTAGGCAGGCAGGGATCATCCAGGCATCACGAACACAGCTTGGGGCTGCTCTTTTTGACTGCCTCCAGCCTAAGCGATGGGGCACGTTCCGCATCGTGGGATACGTGGTGCTTTCCAAGCTGGCACAGTCTTACACTGCTCCCAGCTCCTCTAGCGCTGCGCTGCCTTCCCTCTGGCAGTAGGACAAGGGTGTGCATTTTATTTTTTTATTCCTATGCTTTGTAAAGACCTCCCAAAACTGAAATTGGAGGCATGAAGGTAAAGACAAACTTCATTATTATTATTACTTTCTGCTTTGTGATGTGCACAAGAGCAGATGATGAGCATCTGCCATTTAAATGGATGGCATTACCCGCTGGTCCAAACGTCATACAGTTTGGAGTAAGGGACACTGCAGCTGCTGCCGGGACACTCGATGCTCCCAGGCCAGGACCAGTAAGGAGAAAAGGAAAATAAACCTGTTAGTTTCTAATACATATTTTGTGGGTATGAACCACATGCGTACCATATGTGCTGTGCCTGAGTTCATATATTTATGTGCTTGCACTTAGCACATCTCTGAGCGCTTGTGTGCAGGACAGGAGTGTGCAGGTGCTGTACACGTGCTCCTGTCCCGGGTCTGTGCCGTTGTTTATGAGGTTATGGCTTTGCAGACTGTAAGTACACGGTGTAAGTATGTGGTTCTCTTTGCGGCTGCGGTGCATAGATGGGAATGTCCAATCTGTATGCCTGGGAGGACATAAATATTTGCGAAGAATTCTGATAATTCCTCAGCTCAGCCCTCTTTCTGGCTTCAGCTTCTGAATTTAGTTTAGGAGATTATTTTTCACGGCATGTAAAAAAGGAAAAGATGTAGTAGTTAATCCATATATGCCTGCAGATCTTAAGCAAAGACAAAATGTTCCTCCTCTCCAGTTCTCCCTGTTCTTGATTGGGCATTGTTTTAAAGAAGAAAGAGTTGATATTTTTGTAAGTGATATTTTGTGTTGTCTCTGGAGACCCTCTGAGTGGACCATCGCAACAGGGGCGTTAGCAGTACAAAGTTTGATATGTAGCTTCTAGATGACCAGTCTGCCTTTCACATCTTTAAAGCACAGGAACAGTTTCACATGAGTCTTGTGAAAATGATATCTTGCTGAAAAAAATGCCAGCTGATGAACCGTTCCTCCCCCTTCCAATAGCATGAACCACTGTCTGAAGTTATCTAATAAGATTAAAGATAAAGTCTCTGAATTGAATTCAAAGTGTCAATATGTAACTTTGTAACAAATGAAACATTTTTCAATTACTGGTAATATGAAACAAAATAGTGGGAAATAGAAATGGCAATCTTTTTAGGTAACCTGAAGGCCATTTCCAAGAGGCACTGTGCATTAACTAAGCAGTGAAAATTTTTACATCACTATTTTCCCCTGTGTCCATAATAGCATAAAATAAAAAGATTTTAGATAAGATTTCATTCAGTGAATCAATTGCAAAACCACACAGAGCCTTAGCGGGCATTCAGTCCTCAATCTAATGGAAATTTTTACGAGTATGTCAATGCTAAGTTGATTCCTATAGCGGAAAGCACATACAAAGGATCCAATTACAGATGGAAACCTTTTGCTTTCTACGAGACTTTATTAACCCCTAAAGCACTGAATACGCAAAGGGTTAGTGAAAAGTTTGCTGAAGAACCTGGTGATGGTTTATATCCCCTCCCATCATCTCCTTTTCCTTTTTCCCTCTGCAAATAGAAAATAATATTCTGCATTCATAGTAATTAACAGTCATTCCGAAGCATCCAATGAATGTATCGGATCCTAGAGGAATGTCAAAAGCTACACATTAACTTTAGGAGTTGTTCACATAACAGATTTTAACCTTAAAAAGACATCATGCTCTGGAAACAGCGAGTGAAGAATGAAGTCCATGTTAGACCTTCTGCCAGGGAGTCCTCAGTTGCTGGGGAAATCATAATGCAGATATGGGGCCACCAGTCAGGGGGCGAAAGAAGGGTGATAGCATCACCTCCCTAAACCTGTGCCAAAACACCATCCGGTGTCCGGGCCTCCCGTGTTCCAGAAGGCATCGGTACTCTGCGCTCAGCATTTCACACTGGCTTAGTGGCAGATCAGGGGAATTATCCAGTTCAGATTCCTTCCTCCATGGTGTCTGAGCATTTACAGTAGTTTTTAAAGCAATATGCTTGGAGCTGGGATGTGCAGGTTTGGAGTTCTTCCATTACAAGCCCATAGGCAGCTTTTCTTAATTTATGTTAAAATGTTCATTATTTCATTGACAGCACGAAAGCACTTTGCCTGGTGAAATCTCGGATGTGCGACTCCTGCCTGCCCTGAGTGACAAGCAGCGCAGGAGCTGAATTTCCAGTGAAGAGCTCACGAGTGATAACGTTTCGAGGAGGATGCGTGTAGGGCTTATAACAGGCTGTGGGCTCTGCAGTGGGTTCTTGCTGCGCTGATGCTGGTGACGATCAATTGGCAGAAGAGGCAGACAAATTTTTACACCCAGTTTTGAGCACTTTCTGTTTGTGTGCTTCTGTTGAGTCTTTGTCCCGCTTAGTTTCACCTCCTCCTACCATTGCACAGCTGTGCTTTATCGCAGGACTCTGTGCACCATGTTGTGTATACATGAGCCACTGTCTCTAACTGTGTATTTTATCCAGAAATTAAAAAGTGAAAAGGTGTGGCCTGTTATAAGAGTGAAAAATCTGTTTATTCCCACTTGTGGTCTGACCTAAAAATTTCACAGCAGTAACTCCTAATTCATGGCAGAATAAAGAAGAAAAAGTGTGGCAGAAGTGTTTATGAACTGAACTCCTAACTGAAACCCTAGAGATAGAAGTCCAACCACAAGCTTCAGATCTGGATCCAGATTTCAAATGCCCCAAAGTTTCAGCATGTTGGGATCCAGGCTTTTGTTCTGAGCCTGTAAGAGCCCAGTGAAAAGTCAAGCATGGTGTTTGTCCCAATACTCCTGACAGCGCTTATTCACTGCTCTGCTGAGACTGCAGATATGGAAACAAGCGCCATCCGCCCTGGGCAGCCTGGCCGGGCTCCAGGGGCAGTTTCAGCCCCTGGAAGAGATTAAAAGAGGGCCTGAGCCAGGGTGCTGGGCGAGTCTGTGTCCCTGCAAGTGTGCGTGGGGGGCTTTGGGAGCCTTTTTTTTTTTTTAAATGAGTAGCAAGAAGAATATAGGGTCAAAGTTCTTTTAATCTCTACTGATTTTGGTTTTGTTTAAGCTGTGGACATTTGAGACATGTGGGAATGTCAAAAATGCCTTGTCCAAGCCAAGCTTTCTCACTTATCCCTTGCATAATTTGAAAGACTTTTATCTTTGTCCCCCACGTCCAGGCATGGTCTGGAATGATGGGTAGTGAAATTGGTTTGTGTTTATTCTTGCAGGGTGAGCTGTGCAGATAGCTGTTGGTACTAAGGGGTCCCTCTAGTTATTAGTCGAAGATACGGATCCCTTAAGGACAGAAGCATTATATATTTATGTTACTGTAGCAGGAGAGAAATGGAGGGTACTGGGAAGGAACATGTTGCTCATACCGTGGTTGCCTCAGGCTGTGAGATGCTGGCGAAGATCAATATTTTTTCCCTGAAGAAAGGTGGCTCCGTCTCCTGCTGTTCTATTGTGGCTTCCCAAGCCAACAGACACCTCAAGACTTTCTTATGAATAGTATATTTGTGTCTAAAAACAGGATAAGCCAGACCTCTAGGGTTGTCTTTGTCCCCACCATCCACTGCACTGGAGAGGAAGGAAGGCTCATGGGGGACCTGACTTGCTTCCGCGGGTGCTTGTCTAGGTCTTATTTCCTAGCCCTAAATTTCTTTGCCTTGCCTGTCTAAATCATGCATTTCAGGTCAGCTTGTGCTCTTGTGATTGAAATGATGGTAAAATGGTGTAGCATGTGTCTCTAAACCTGTTTTTTCCTCCTCAAAATGACTTGAGATTTTATGTCAAGCCACTGATCCAGCTTTATTTGGGCCCAACTTTGCTGTTTTAAGCTTAAACAATTCAAAAAGTGCTGTCTTTACTTGGGTGTACCAGCAGCATCAAAGCCTCTGGTAATGCTCTATAAATAAGAGAGCACACAGGCTGTAACTTTTAATGATAAATACTGTGATACGCTTTTTTGGGGGAGTGATGAAGCACATTGCCATTGTATACAGGGAGAGAGTATCTTGCAACTAAGAGCAGCTATATTTAGAAGACAGACAACTGCAGCAGGCAACGAGGAGTGCTGAGGTGGCTGTAACTGATACCCCAAAACGAAGGTCAGTAATTTGACCTTTATGCTTGGCAGCCAAGCAGCTGAGCCTTGTTGTTGTCTTTTTTGACAAATTACGAGAACAGAAGAGCTACTGCCTGTTCAGAAATGCTCTAATCAAATTGCTATAAATTACTAAAATAGTATTTACAACAAACTTGGGAAGTTCATCACGTGCTAGCCAGACTTCAGAGTTTCTGCTGAAGGGGAAAGCACAGCTGTATTTTTCCCCACAATATGAAAATAAGCACAAATGTTGAATAAAACCTTATTGTGGGAAAGCACTAAAAATAGACATTTCCAAGAAAATCTTGTCTTTCAAATGTTCTCTGAGTGTTCTTTGAAATACTGTGAAACAATCCGTTTTCATCAAAATATGTTTTAAAGAGTTAAACTGCTTTGATTTTTCTGAGTGGAATTAAATTGAGAGACAGGACACATTTGTTAGTTACCTTTTCAGACTAAACCACAGACGTAGGTTTGGTGGTAATAATTCATAATACAAAACAATCCTTCTAACATGGCCCAGTCCCAAAGTTCTCCAAGTGACTGGAAGGGTCTTTGGGCCTGCTACAGGCGTAAAAAGCAGTAAAATAGCCTTAGTAAGATATAAGGAGATAATAAAGAAATCACCGCTTTGCCAAACACCTGAAAAATAAGGAGAACAGGTATGCAGGTATCGCGCACAAGTTCTAAGAAGAAATATCATCTCCACTTCCACTGCATACCCAGTGCACTGACTTTTCACATACACGTCACTGCTAGATTTTTTTTTTCTTTTGGGCTTGTGTCTCCTGTGCTTTGAATGAACTTCAGCTCTGATTTCTTGCAGCGCTCCTTGTGCTGCAGTTAATGCCACTACCCTGTCATTAACTGCCTCACTCATGAGCTCTACATGAGTGTCACTTTGTTGAGCTGCCAAGGTATGTAGGATATAACGCATCTAGCTTGTTTTCTTTTCCTACCCTCCTGGCCGTGAGCCCAAGAAATGCCATCACCTCATCACCTGCAGCTCTCCTTTCTAATATCTCTCATCTTAAATTAAAGCTTGCATTTTATTTCTCAAGCATGGCAAGAATTTTACAGCACTGGCGCTTCAAAGAGGTGGCTTTGACCACAGTAGGCAAGGACATGCCCCTCCAGATGTCCGCAGTGTCTCTCCTCCCTTTCTGATGCACGTGTGTAGGTGGACGAGCTGATTCCCTGGGCTAGGAGAAACCACAGGGCAGCAGGCTGACCTGGCTACTCTAACTGTTGTCCAGCTCCTGGGGTGAGAAACAAGTCACATCTTTGCTGTACAATTTCAGCACGTCTTCAGCACAATGTGACAAACACTAAAGATAACTTCAGGATATTTTTCTCTGATTCAAGGACTGCTGTGCATCTGGGGTGGGCAGAATTGGTGCCACAGCTCAACATTTCTCTTACATCTGCCCACTAGCTGCTCTCTGGGCATTTTACCTTCCTCCTTGATAATCCAAGTAGAAGATTTGCAGGGAACTGAAGAGTAGGCTGCTGGTGGCTGAGTTGTGTAGTTAAATTTTTAATGCAGAGATGCAGGACCGGGCTAGCTTGAACTTGGGTTTGGAAAGTTTTTCTGTACCATGCTGGGCAGATATATGTTTGGATTCTCTTCTTGTTTATGTATTTTTCTTGGCCCCTGCAACTGCGTCTGCATTGTGATTAAAAAGTATTTAATTAACATACAAAAATAAAATTTAAAAGTGTAATAGTTTTTGTAAAAATAAAACTGTACCAAACCACTCAGGCAAACAGCACCCTGGGGAGTTGGTAAGCTTGGAAAAGCTGGAAAAATACAACTACAACTGTAACAACTTCTCCCGAGAGGGGTACAACAGGCTAGAAAAATAAAACCCACCATCCACTGCAGCCAACAATCACCCTGAGGGTACCAAGGCAAGGAAAATAAAACACACATCCAAAGCTAAAGTAAGAAAAGCGTCTTTTCCCATGCTTGCTCCCAAGACTGGGAGCATGACCAGCCAGCAAAGCCAACTGGGCTGTTCCTGGAATTGCAGTGTTAGGAGATGCAGAGATGGAGTTATGGCCTCTTGAACTGTGAAGCACGTGGCGCTTGAGAGCCGGCTGCTTCTGTCAATGTTGTGCTGTCCCTGGTTCAGGGTTTCGGCATCAGCCCATTTTTCTCGGTTGCTCTTGCCTTCGGTTCCGTGCTGCAGCAGTGGGGAGCACTGTGGTGGTAGAACAGCCCCGTCCCCTGCGAGCAGAAGTCTGGTGCCTCAGATTCTTGCAGTCTGACAGCAAATGCTTTCCAGCTGTATCTGACACAAGATGTGTGACATTGTGGAAGACAGCTTGAACAGTCATAGCGTTGACCCCACACTGCAGAGAGGGGCAGGATCTCCCCCAGCTACCTGAGGGCAACATGGAGAGTCCAGGTCAGAGGCCACGAGACCTCCTGAAACCAGAAAATACAGCTCTTGCACACCAGCAGCTCTTCCCTCACGGTGTGCTTGTATTATTACTAGCTTTGTTTCCAAATTGTAAGTTCTTACTTTTCTGTCCTGGTAGTAGATGGGATTAAAATGCTTGCAAAGAATTAGCAAGTGAGTATGGTAAACAGAGAAGGGCTTAGGGTGGGAAACCCAGGTCAGGGAGATGGACTTTGCAATTAGTCTTGCATGCTATGGGACTGGGGCTCGTCATTATCTCTCAAGGACCTGTTCTTATCTCGAGACCTTTGAACGCGTTTTCCCTCCCAGGCTTCCCCATCCTCAATGTTTCTGTGGCCAAAGCCCCCTGGTTGTCCAGGAGACCACAACGGCACTGGGGAAGGGACCTTCCTGGTGCTGAGAGAGGGTGGGCAGGACGAGGGGCTGCTCAAGGCGAGCTGGGGGATCTGAGCGTGGGTCATGAGGAGCCCCAACCCATGCAGAGTGGGTTGGAAGGGACATGGATGGAGTTGGAAGGACATTTTGAACGTAAGGCATGATGAGCTGGAGTCCACCACGCACCTGAGTCAGGGACCCTTTTTATGGGTGGAGAAAGCTTCAAAGCCCTCTCCTCTGCTCAGAAATGCTTCTGTCATATAATTTCTTCTGGCTCTTTGTGTTGCCTGAAGGCTCACTAATACACCAATGCATCTTTCTTAACTGAGAGATTTAAATCTCTCAAAGGCTTGAATACATAAACTCTTCTAAATTGCTATAGCCACATTTTTACTCCCTTTAAAAAACAAGTGTAAATTCCTCATGGCCAGCCACATTTTATGGATCCCTTCAGAGCTTTTGTGAATTGCAAGGTCCTTGGGCCTCAGCCACGAATATCAGGTTTGCAGCAACTGAATTATTTTCATGATTAAAGATAGTAAAGGGTTTACAGGCTTTTTTTCATAAAAATCTCTCTTGGTTGCAGTTGTCCTGAGCTCTGCTGTATTTCACAGAAAATGAGACAGGAATTCATGCCAAAGCAAAGGGTTCATTTCAAAACCACAGTAGAATTGTGAATATAATGGCATACGAGTAGGCTTTATTTTTCTGCTGGTAGCTCTGGAAGCAGAATCCCCATCTTCTGTGCTCAGAAACTCACTTTAACCCAAACAATGATAAAACACCTCTCCTTCTCCTACTAAGTGAATTAAAATTCATCTGCCTTGCCCCTAAAAAGAGGGACATCACCTGTCTATGCCCAACCCTCTCCTTTCCACCATGTGCATTGGAAAGTTTGTTATATTTGGGATGTTCTTTGCCCACAGCCTTTGGACAGATCTTGTGCTATTAGTTTATTTTACACACTTTTCTGAGGGCCAGGGTGGTATTATTGTAAGGCTTAGGGAGACACTTGCACGATGGCTGAGTACAGAGCAAGGTGGGATGGGTGAATCAGCCTGGAAGAAATAAGAATCATCCTGAACTGCTGACCAAACAAAACTCAGTCCCTTGATGTGACCAAGCCATTCAATGGTTAACGTTTTCCCTCTCAGTGTTTACTCCGGCAGCCTCAGGCTTTTCCTGGTGCTGGTCCAGGCTGGAAGCTGGTGTACCTGGTTCTGGAAAGCTCATGCAGAAATAGCCAAAGCCCTGCTGTCCCCTGGTGCTTGATATCACCCTGAGGAGATTGAACTGGTTCTGGGAAGCTCTGGAAAAGCATCCGTCAGACAGTGTTGCATCCTTTCCAGACAGGTGCTAAATTTGGCCTTCCTGCTATATGCTACTAGAAAGCAGAGATTTATGAGCCAGCTCCATGGTATGTAGCATTTGATCCGAGTCCCGATGGCTTGCAAGATCTTGGACCTTGAATTGTTTCTGATCCCTTGGCTTAGCATTGCTGCACTGGCATGGCTCCAGGGCAGAATTTAGCAAGTCCTGCAGCTCAGGCCAGTAAAACTTTTAAACTACTGACAAATGTGATCTTCCTTTGCTCCTTGCCCTTGATTTGCCTCCATTTATTTTCCTGTCACTGCAATCCCTCATTACTCCCAGTTCAAGCTGTTCACGAACCTTGCTGAATTTCTGCAGCCATTTTTTTTTCTTCAGACTGGAACTTTGGTCTGGCCATATAATTACAGTATTATTAATGTATTTTTATCACTGCTAATTATTTTTACATGCTGAAATTGATTCAATATGCCTGGAGCTGCCATGCTGGAACATGCCTTTATTCCCTTCCAAACTGGAGCCCTTGAGCACCAAACGTGGAGAGTTCCAATGGCTTTAAATCACTATAAACCTCACTGAGTGATTTAAGTTATTGGAGTGTATTCAAGTTTTTATAAGCCCTCAAATGTGAACCCTGCTCAGATTCTGGGTATGTACAGTGCAGCAGGATCTAAAATTATTTGAGTGCTCAACATATTTTCTAAGCCCCTGGCCGGCTGGGGAATAATCAGGCTTGTCGGGCAGCAAGCTGTGGAGGAACTTCATATGATGGGAACTGTCACATTTTAAAGATGCTTCTAATTCCTTTAAATTGAAACATTCCTACTTCATTCAAGGGGCTTTGGGTAGATGTTTCTGTGTGGCTTGGAGCATCAGCAGTACGATGAAGTGCATTTCATCCTGGGGTTGATGGATTGACTCCTGCACAAGGTCAGCCTTGAGGCAAGCCATCGCCACCTGATCTCTGGTGACAGCCCAGTGGAGTTGTGATCTGTGCCAGGCCACCTGGTGCTGGGTGAACAGAGGGTGATCCCCTGATCAGATCCTAAATCCGAGTCAGGTGGTGTCCATCTTGCTCCTTGTTTAGTGATGTCCGTGCAGAAGAACAGGCAGTCCCTTGGGCATATTTCCTAATCAGGAGGTCAGCAGGGACATCAGAGGCTCACAGCTGGACATCCTGAAACTTTTCAGCTTCCTTTTATTTGGAAAGGTCCTGGGTCAGGAGGAGTTGTAAGCATACAGGCCAGAAGATGGTGTAAGCAGGAGACTAACATGAGAGAGAGACCACGGCAGGATGGCCATCCTCAGCCTCTCATCCTGGCTCTCCTCAGTGTTGCTCACCAGTACTTATGCACCACATTAAACTTACTTGTATTGCAACATGTGGGCCACCAAGTGCAGAGTCCTAAGACACTTGATGGACCTTGAATACCTACCCGAACCCTTAAAGCAGAAGCTGTAGCCCCTAACTTTGGTGGGCGTGGTTTGTGATACCTCCATCCACTGTAGCAGCATGGCCCAGAGAGCGCTGCAGGTCCAGGGACACTCAACTGCGGTTCCAGCAATTCAAGATGCAAAATCTTCTGGAAGCTAAAATTGGTCTTGGAATAGAGCTTTTGCTGCAGAGTGATATGAGTGACAGCTCTGAGATGCTGACTTCAAGGCCAGGTGGACTGGAGACAGCAGAGAATCAGCAGTCCTGCAAAATATATACTCGTTTCAGGTTTGAGGTTTTATGGACAACCACGTAGCATCTCCACTACCATTCCTTGACCTTGCGGTCAAATAGCAAGCTCTTTTTATGTTCACAAGTGCAGCTGCTGAACACATTGCTTAGTTTGGAGTTCTGCCTTGATTAATTGTGTCGTTTGGTTTGATATCATTAGGTATGTATTGTGTGTGTGTGTAAACCTGTGCAGTAAAACATTTAAGTTTTGTACCCAGAAGACCTATTCCTGCAGCTCCCACGCAGTAAATAATGACAGCCTTGAGACCTGTGAGTCCTGAGGACCTTTGGAAACTCAGATGCTTTTAGTTATGTGCCTATATGGATTTAATAGTCCCAGTTTATTAAAAAAAGTAGGTTTTTAATCCTAATGAATTAGTTCTGCCCTGAATTACCAAAATGTAAACCCAAAGCAATTTTAAATAGAACACAGAAAAGTTGAGTTTACCCATCTGAGAGTGAGGGCACAATTAGGCCCATTATGCTGCTCAAGTCACATTTTGATAGCAAGAGATGGTTTTATTAGGCATCTTAATATTAATGACAGTGCAAACCCCAAACTACTGTACATTCTAGGAACAGGTTCTTATATGTTAAACAGCGTATAATTCTCCTTAAAGCCTCTTTTATTAAAAAGTTTTAAGACTAATATTAAATACATAAACAGCTGTGTTAATTAGATTATATAGTTAATGTACACTGGAACTATGACTTATTGCAGAGTTACAGACCATGAAAGCACATTTTGATCATTCCAGTCTGTAATCCCCACTTAATCCATCCCCAGTCTGTCAATCAGTGGAATACAATCAAGATATTTATGATCACATCAGACCAGAGATCTGGAAGAATTTAGCAACTTTGCAGACCTGAATCCAGAAAAGAAGGGGGGAAAAAATGTTTCCACTGGCAAAATGAACCAGTGCCAGGAAAAACATTATTGTTGACTTGGCCCATGTAATTGAATTTTCTACTCAGAAGTAACTTACAAACCAGCGACTAAGAGAAATTATCAATACTGGGAACTCTCATAATAACAAAGCAGAGGAGTTTTACCTGGCACAGCACTTTTTAAAATCATGTTTTTCTTTTTTTAACATAGCGCTGTGGTTGTTTCCTTTCCTAGTTTTTGCCATTATGAAATAACTCAAATTGCTAGAGCAGCAGGAAAAAACACCCCTTTCTGGGCCCCCGTACCTCCTAACATCCACCGCGGTCCCTTTTCCAGTGACTGCAGAGCCTCTCAGTGAGAGCTTTGTCTCTGTGGGCAGAGGAGACCCGAACATCGTTGGAGCACTCGGTGCTCTGCCCAGGTTAGGGAGCGCTTCAGGATCCACACTGCTTTTAAACACCTGATTCATGTCTCAGTATTTCTATAACGGATGTGCAACTTGATAGCAAAGATACCTGACAGTGCTGAAGGCGTATAGGTACATGATACCTCTTGTAACCTAGAAGACATGGGGTCGGTCATCTTTTGGAGACTGCATTGATTATTTTGTGGGTTATTTCAATACCCTCCAGATGTGGAAATGTTTTCCATGGAAAGACAGAGAGAAACAGAGACTGTTAGGAAGAAAGATGTATCAGAAAGAAGGAAGGGGACCACAGTAAAACAGAAGATGAACCAGCGCTGTTCAGCTTTAGAGATAAGGTATACGCTCCCTCTCCAAGCTTTCCACCAAATCCAGAATAATCCTACCATGATCCTACCTCTCAGTCACAGGATGTAGCAAATAACTTCCATTATGGATATATTATTCTCTCACTTTCAAACCATGAGAGAAACTGAGGTAGGAGGCTATGCTATCACCTTCCTTGCAGCTGTTCGTGGCTGTATGTGGGGCATGATTTTCATGTCTGTTTAGACATCTAAGTCTGGTATTTGGTTACTCAATACAGCATATAAAGGGTTGATTTGGTCACTTCTGCCTTAAGTAATGTGAAACAATATTATGAAGACTTTTGCCTGCTGTCTGATGCTCATCACTGTGATCAAGCTCAGTGGCAGTTTCCTCACAAATCTGGATGAGTGCACGCATGTGTTTCACTCTGTCATTTGGTTGTGAGTTGGTCTTTTGCCTGGATGGCAAAGAGTTGAATTCCAAAAAATGTTTCTTCCATGAGCTTCAGTGATTGGAGCTGCGCTGAGCTTGGATGGACACTCCTCTGACGAACTTTCCAAGTTCCAGTCGACTTTTTACAAATATCCCCTCTTTAAGCTTAGAGGGCCATTGAAGATCATGCTCAAAGCAAGAGCATGATGGGCTTTTGATGTTTATTCTAAGGCATCTTTTCTTATTTGCTACTTTACTGCCTTTGTCTTAGATCAATCTCAGTAACATCCTCAGTATGAGAAGTGGGCAAATATTTTATGGGGGTGGGGAGGGGTGACGGTATTATTATTGAAGAGAGAAATGCAAAATAGGAAGCAGCGGGATAATCAATAGTCCCTATGGTTCACCAGGATGTATGTGATAAAGAGATTCAGTTAACACCCTTTCCCTCCTCTGATAACAATAAAGTCCTTGGAATGAAGCATTGTCATGGGATTAGTCTTCTGCTTGTAAAAGGAGTGCCTTAGCAATTAGTTAGCAGGATGATGCCATTATCTTGTTGACAGTGCTCTGTGTCATTGATACTGTCTCCTATGCAGCTTCTGTTCAACCACAATTTGTTTTCATTAAGTTTTCATCTAAGCTCTCCCTTTTATAAAACATTTTCCTTAATTTTTTTGTTTTCACAGGTGCTAGAGCATCTCTTGGTAACTGTGTAAGCTAAAACTGCACTGAGGTCATTTAAGTGAGCATTATAATGAAAAGAAGCAACCAACAGCTCTGGACCCTTTGCTGCTTGTAGTGCTGCATGGCTGCTTGCTTGAGAACTTGAAATATGTCAGTTGTAGTTTGTTTCTATCAGAGTAATGTGGTAGTTGTATATATGCCACTTTCCTAGGAATGTAAATGCTTCGTTAGTTCTGTCCCTGTCCTGAAAAAATCTAATATGGCACAAATAAAGTGCGGTAAATGGCTTCATGGAAAGCAGATGTGAGTGGAAGCCTAGACTCCTACCAAAGCTTTAGAGGACTTCAAAGACTGAAAGAAAGAGCTGAACAAAATATTCAACTGTGCCAAATTTTCACTGTTCTTGATGAAAGAGCAAAAGTGAGGGGAAAAAAAAAAAAAGAAAATCTGACTCCTTGTTTTAATTTTCTACTAGCCTACGGCAAGACTTTTAGAAGGAATAAATTACAAGCAAACAGGGAGAGAGACTGAATGGAGCAACTGCTGAACAAAGGGCATTCTTGGCAGGGTCTGGTTTTAGAGAACCTAGAAGTTGTCAGCTCAGTTATCAGGAGGCTGTCTCCCTCCCTGTTTGTGAGCTGACTGCTTTTGAGCAACGCCACAGCTCCCCAGGAGCAGACTTGCATGCAAATCCTGTCACTGCACAGTGGTGGTGAATGCTTGGAAAGCGTCCTCTGCAGAAGTGTTCTGTAGGACAGCCAAATGGAGAATGCTTTGAAAATCTGGCCCCAGATGTAAATGTGACATTAGTGATTGCAACCTTTAAAGTCATTTTCCAGAACAAGCCATTTGGGCTGGACTTGGAAATGATGTAGAATATTGATGATGGTATTCAAGAGGCTAAAACATGTCTACTCTAAAAACTGGGATAATTTATTCGTGTTGTTTTGGGTATCGTGTACTGCATAAGGATAAAAAGAAGCATGCACAGAACAATCAGAGATATTTTTCCTTCTTTCTCAGATACTGTGTGGGAATAAAGACTGCGACTTAACAAGAGCCAGTCAGAAAATGGAGGAGAAATATAAGAAAGCAACTAAGCCATGTTGTTTGTGGCAGTTTTACAAAATGATGCTTCACCTATTTAAGGTCTCTTCCATCTCTAATCCCTTCCAAACTGCCCTGTAGGCTCCAGCCCTTGTGAAGATTTGTCTAGTACAGCCTTATTGGTGAGAGCTGTGAAGTTCTGACTGTCTTCTCCACCAGCAAGCATCTCAGTTGTAGTTGCAGTGGATGTTGGCCAGCCCTGTTTCCCTCGCTCCGTGCAGGACTAGGCTGCTGGAGGGTCTCTTTCCACATGGCCAAGGAGGTATGATTTGAGCTATGCTATCTGAGACAAATAGTATTCTCCTCACTTTCCCTCCTGCCTCATACTTCCTTCTCTAGCTCCTAAAAGGGGGGTACCTGTTAAGTAATATTAAGCCACTTTTAAGTGCACAATTCAAAGCTTAATTAATATAGATGCTTATTGTGACATCCCAGGACAATGAGCTAATGGTTTGCAGAAATTATTTTGTAGATGGACACATAATTGTAAATCAAAATTGCAGAACCTCAAGGCACGTTACTAAACACAATTGTGTTGCTGTGCCTGAAAATAATTACATTTGCTTCAGTCTGAGCCAGGTTGCCTAAAGATTCTCCGCACTGTAATGAGCTGTTGTGGTTTAGGTGTAACTACGTTTTTGTCTTAAAATTGATGGTGATTTCATTGTAGTGTTCATGTAGCAAAGGAAAACAACAACAAAAAAAGAGAACAGAGCATCTGAAGTGGATGAGCAGTGGTAAAGCAGAAGAAAAACCTCATTCTTACCAACAGCTTAGCTGATTTACCACTCATTTTTCTGCAGTAGCTTGAATACCAGGCTGTACTTGTGTGCCGCTGCCTGCTGAAGCCTTCGACCTCAGTCTGCCCTTCTCCCCTCCAGTGCTGACAGTAAGTGAAGAAATGCTAAATTCATTCATCTGCCTGAGAACCCTTTGAAGTCCACCACTAAAAGCTGTATTGTTTTATTAGCTGTTAATGCGGCATGGGGGAATTTGGCTGTGCACAGTGGAGCTGGGGTGCGGGGGGAGCTCTTCCTGGTAATTTGTCACTCTTTAGAAGTATGACACACTCTGCTCTGCAAACATGCTGGCGATCTGGAGTGCTCAGGGCTGAGGATGGGGCTGCTTGGTGCCAGGAGCTCCCACTGCCGCGGGCAGCAGTCCCAGCGCTGGAGTGGCTGAGGTCACGCACCTTCATACTCTTTGCTAGATGTTGCGCAGGCCAAGGTCAATGCTAAACGAAAGATCATGGACCTCTGCACAGAGCCAGCCATGCTGGCAACAAGCGGGATACTGACTGCAGAGAGCCTGCTTGTCAGCCTGGGCAGGCTGGGGCTGGTTCTCGGAGGCAAAGGTGGCTGCAGATGCCAGGATCAGGGCTACATTGCCTTTACCCTTTGCTGGATTAAGGTGGCTTGGTTCTAAATGCTTGAATGCAGCTAATAGGAATCCTTTTCCTGCCTTTTCTCTGATACACTGCTCGTGGGACTGCAAAGATCGTGATGCTGCGAGGCGGTGTCTGCCTTCTGGGGGACTGCCAGCACCAGCAATGCTCAGTGCTCCATCACAGGCCAGGGAGACTGCCTGGTGGCTTTAGAGACAATCCAGTGCCTGAACATCAACACAGCTTCCTAACCAAGCGCAAGTACATGCTGGGAACGCTGCTAAGATGCAAGATGAGGCTTTCTTCACGTGCGCTCTGTACTGACAAATGGTCAGCGATCCACAGGTGACTGATAAAGCACCCACCGCCCTCTCCTTTTGGCTTTCAGCTCTTGGTATGTCACCTCTCCCCGAGATGGAGGGAGCTGCAGGAACTTGCTGGTGTGTGACTGTCTGGTCGCACGTACGCTTACTTTGCAACTGCAAGCTGGTTCCTGTGCATGATCTGAGAGCTGGGCACAGAGCAATTACCTGTTAAGGAAATGAAGTGGATGCTGCCTGAGGCTGTTTATTGCTCAGCCCTGTTGGCAGGTACAAAGGATCTCCACAGAAGCCATCCATCACTGGAGCCGCTGCTCCCTGCGAGCACAATGCAGGTAATGGCAGGAGCTCCGTCCTGGTAAACACCAACAGAAAGGCGGGCGCAGCCCCGGGCCAGGCAGGCAGCCTTCCTATTTGCTTTGCTTTGCTCTGATTGCTTCTCCCTAACTCAGCTGGATCAGTCTATCACCAGAACCTTTCTTTCCATCCGTTTTCCACACAGCTTTCTGTGGCACTAAAACTTAAGTCAATAGAAATGCAGAACTTCTCGTTTCCTCAGTCATCTGATGAATCTGGAGAGCTTCGCTGGGGCGGCTCAGCCGTTTGCATAACTGCTTAACTACACTGCAAAGGGTATTTTATGTCGTGAAGTTGCTCATTAATATAACACTTTCCTGTGATGCAAAACTTGTGCTGTTTGTTCCTGCAAACAGGGAGAAACGAGTCTCCCATCATTTTCCCACGGTGGAAAGGTGAGGGGTCGCGAGGAGCTTGTTCGCCAACATCCACAGTTGGGGAGTGTGCAATCGATTTGATCCGCTGTGCCCTCACCTCTGGGCTTGGCCGTAAGCGGGCGGGGAGACCGGGGCAGAGGGGACAAGGGCACGGCCATGGCGAGATCCGCCGTTTTAGGCAGTCATTTAAAACTCAACCCTTGCCAAAGCACTACTGTGGCAGAAAATAGCTCTCACTTTAAAGTCCTGATTCAGTAAATCACCTGCAAGACTTCTGCGTATATTCTGCATAAAACACATACCTCACTGCTCTGGAGCCATCGGGTTTGAAATGTATATCTGTGCTAAAGCCTTTTTAAGGTTTATTGTTACTGATCGCAGTTTTGCTGAGAGGTAACCTTGCAAAGCAGTTATTATGGAACTAAACGCAATACACAGTGCACATTAAGCTGCTCTTAAGTAGTTTAGAACCAGTAGCCTTTGCTGCCTTTCTCCTAACGTTGGTGGGTTTGATGTTCCTATCAAAATATTTGCAACCAGTTTGGCCCAAGAATTTGTAAACAGCAAAAAAAATACACTAATAATGAAATAATAATTATTCAACTATTTATGATGCTGGAGAGTTTTTATCTTTCATAAAAAAAGAACAGTGGTACAGATTAATCAGCACAATATGCATGTAATTTCATTACCAACTTTTGCACAGCCATTTCATATGCAGACTGAGTATTGGTGCAGTCAGGGAAAGCACACGATGAGCATTCGCAACTGTCGTGACCCCTCTGCAAATCCTAATTCCCTTTAGAGCAAGTAACCACACGCTGGTGGTGAGGGAGACTCATCCCTGTCACCCATTTAGTAATTATTTTAATGCACTTCTGGGTTTGTAAAGCAAACCTGGGATGTGCTGTTTTACACTGGGAGGAAGGTGTGACCTCCACAGATCAAATTCACTGTATTTCCAAACCCCTCTTCTTGGCCTTATTGTTCAATGGAAATTAGGGGTGCAGCGTGCTCACATACTCCCTAGATACTTAATTAGGGAAACTTTAGGGTACAGCTTTGCTTTCTGAGGCAAAAAGGAACAAGTTCACTTTGGAAATATGTCAGTCTGTGACAAATCCCTGCAGGCGGTGTGCACGTGCCTTTTGGGTGGCTGTGTGGGGTTTTGGGGCTTTTATCAGAGCAAACGTGAGTGATGTGCTCACGTGGGTACTTGGCCACTGTAGAACCCTTGAGCCGTGAACTAGAGCATCTCTGCAGCAATGCAAGAAATGGCTTCCTCAACACTCACTTTCCAGAAGTTCGAAAGAGATTTGAACTTCATCCCAAATTTCTCTGCTATAATGCTTGGAAAATGCGTTTAAGAGAGGCATTTACTCAAAATGCTGCTTTACAGAAAAGGCTCTCTCATCACGTTCCCATTAACCTTAGAATGCTTTTAAGCACTTCCTCTTCCGTGGGAATGAAACTGTGGAATATTTCCAAGTGTTCAGAACTTTTTATTTAAACCCATGGGAATTGGTCAAACCCGTGATACCAAAAAAGATTCCAAACCTGACTGGCCTTTTGTCTTCTGAAAACACCCTCCATGACATTGCTCTGTCTTTGTATTCACAGCCTTATTTCTGAATATAAAGCAGAGATTTTGTGAAGCTCACCAGCACTTCCAGTGCCAGGTTGATGCAGTGTCCCACTGCAGAACTAGAAAGGTAGGTTCGTGCTTATCGCATTGCTTCAAAACGTTATAAGAAAGACATTTCTAGAAAGCCATTTGGTACTTCATGCATCTGGCTTAACCGTGTCTTGTCCCGGGTGGCTTGTGCCTCCAGAGCTGGCTGAATGCCACCGCGGGGTCCTGGCTTTCTCTTAGAAAGCAATCAGTGTGTGTGCTGGGTATTTCTCTCACTTTGTTTTTTTTTTTCTCTGTCTTTAATCTTGCAGCTACTGTTTAGGAGCTGTGAAGTAAATTAAAGGTAAGGCCAAGGGGAATGTTGGGTATTTCCTGTGTGTAGCTCAAGCTGTAATTGCACCAAAAGGGTCCTGTACAGACACTTGGCACTGGCCTGTGTGTTAAAGCAGAAGCTGAAGACTGGAACAGATTCCAGATTCCCTGATTTCTCTAGAGGAATTTGCAGGAAACTTAAGTATGGTGTTAAAAGTGGCCTGTGGTTGTAGGGGAGGTGAAGATGCAGATTTTAGAAGGATGGTAAAAGCACAATGCCCAGAGCAGGTATTTACATGTGCTGCTTGTGAGTTAGATTTAGCATTTAGAAACGGGAAGGTAAGGAGCAAGGGAGTTATCCACTTGTTGGCATCCAGCTAGGCTGCCTGACAAAGGGCTCATGATCCCTCTGTTGTCACTCAGGAGAGGGCAGCTCCTTCCACCCATGCTTTCCAGCGCTGCCAGGAGCCAGCTTGCTCCGTGAAGAATGGATGAATGAGACCCGTGAGCAACAGTGACGAATCCCAGAGGGTTGCCAGGGCTTTACACCCACAAAATTCTTCTCTGTTTCAGTGGGAGCTTTGACAAATTCGAGGCAAGCAGAGACTTTTCCATCTTTAAGCCGTGAAGCTGTCGCAGTTGCAGCCAGACATATTTCCAGATGAGTAAAATTCCAGAGAAACGATGATGGATTTGATGCATCTCAAATGATGACAGCGGAGGTGCTGACTCCCCCTTTAATTTCTTCCCTTAACAGACAAGGTCCCTGAACCTGGCCCACTTCACCGACACGTGCAGTGCTTGTTTCTCTTTTGCTCTGTGTCTGGTTGGCTTTGCCTCCCTCCCCTGACTTGTAACTCCCAGCTTCTTTCCTGCGGGAAAGATTAGGAAGGATAGGAAGTCGTCTGCGCAAAAGGCATCCCTGGCCAAAGTAAATACAGGTCACAAGATTAGGCTTCATCAGAACTTTAAGCCTGACCCAAGCTAAACACACGATCTGTCATGCTTTGGTAAAATCTCCAGTACAAGTGAACTGGCATGACTGCAAAAACGGTAAAGCAGCTAATGGATTTTGCAATATGGAAGCTTTAAGTTTTGTTTTTAATGCTGCATTCCTGACAGTTAAGACTCTCACTACGCTTTAAATGCCATTTATTTTGTGTGTTGGCCTCTATGCTACTATGCAAGCACACTTCTCAACACGCAGCGATAGCAGCAAACCAGTACCACGAGGCTGATCCGCCCCAGAGAGTCCTTAAAGCACAGAGGAACGATGTAGGACAGTAAGAAACACTCTTGTTGCAGCTTGAACTCTGGCTTCCTTGGCTGTTGACCCTCTGAGATTGAATCTTTGAATGAATTATAGCTCTGCTTTAAAAAAAAAAAAAAAAAAAAAAAAAAAAATCCAGCTATTCAAATATCCAAGGTTTTGATGTCCAAATATCTACCTATAAAATACCAGCAGAATGTAGTCCAGGCATAGTCCATAGCAATCAGGTAGTTCACAGAAAAGGTTAATTGAACCCTGTAAAGAGTAAGAGGGTAATTTGCACTAAGAGACGACCGGGAACTGTTTTGTCTGGCAGTGAGCAGAGCCCATGGACATAGGACTCAAGCACTGTCCTCTGGCACTGCCCTTTTACACAGCTCTGGAGATGTAAATCCGCCCTTGAGCTCTTTGGTTCCCACACCTGCACGGTGAGGATGGCAGCGATGGGACAGTCACCATGCTGGGAGGAGTATTGATACCGTAAACCACACACACCTGCAGAGATCTGCGGTGCTCTGCTGCGTTCAATAATTACTGGTCATAACCATTATAAGAAAACAAACCACAACCAACAGGCATTAAAAGTCTTTATGGAACAAAAGCCAGGCTTTTAATACTATTCTAATGTACTTGACAAAGCTTTAGCTTAGAGCCAAGCCCAGCATCTTGTAAGTGTTCAAGGGCTGAGACAATTTAAAAACCAAAATATTTCTCCCAGTAGAGACCTTGCAGCTTATCAGGTAACTGCAAGCTGCATTTTGGCCATTTTTAACTGGGCATTAAAAGACTTTTTGACACTTGCTTTATTCCCCTACAATAGACCCTAACAGCCCCTCCGAGGCTTTCTACAGCCTGATGTGTAAAATGTAATGGGGATTGGTTTAAAGAGTGGAATTTGACATGAGAGAGATGTGAGCATTTGGGGACTACTTAGTCCTCAGTAGTACTTGGGGGCTCTTTAGTTCATGGGGCACTTTATTACACATTAGTGCTTGGGGATGCTGTGCTGTACTTGTTAGCATGCTGCCCAGTGGCTTTCTCTGTTTAAGCACTGGTGTGTTGTGCCAGAGCGTACAGACCCTTCCTCCTCCTGCTCGTGGAAGGAGCAGCCAGGCCTGGGTCTGCTCAGGGAGATCTGGGTGTCCTCGAAGGTGTTTGTCAGCAGAAAAGGACTGGGGAGACCCATTGGCCACAAACACGACACCTGTGGGTGCGGGGCAGCCTCCGGTGTTCACGTAACTGTAGATACATGGACAAGAGACCAAAATGCACTCACAGTGAAGCTGTTCATGCTGGTGGGACTCTTGTATAATTCCTATTCAGAGCTACTTATCAATGCAGCAAGAGAGGTCCTCATTTCAGCCTTGTCTCTATGCTTCTCCTTATCCTTGCAGGAAAACCAGGACAAAGAGCAAGGTGGCTGCTCAAGCCTCGCCTCTCTGCCGCTGAGAGAGCGCAGTCCTCCAGCAGCCACCACCGAAAGCAGAGGGGGATGCTGTGTTGCTGGCAGACTCTCCATTGCTTTCTCTTTCTGTGAAACAAGCCTGGATGAAACTGCCAAAAGTCTTGCCCTGCTCTGTGCCGCCTCTTTCTTGCTTTACAGAATTGGCTGGTTGTGGAGGTGTGGTTGTTCATCTTCCATGACCGCAGCCATCCTCCCAGGCTGGGCTGCATCGTGAAGGGAATGAGATGGGCTCGGAGATGGTGGTAGTTTTTATCACTTTTACTTTTCCCTTTAACCTAAATTATTCCCAGACGTGTGAACTCAGCAAACAAGGATTAAGTTTTCTCCACAAGGCAAGGTTTACTCCAGGCTTGGAATAATGCCTGAGCTTCCCAGTGGTCAGGAAAAAGCTTGCAGAGAGCAGATGAGCGATTTCTTTTGTATTTTCCATCCATCAGGAAAAGCTGCATCTGAAAAAATAATAGCTGAACTGGAAAATAAAATTAGACAAGTCTGACCAAATATGGAAACCATCTCTGACCTGGTATTGGAAAAGACTGTCAAATGCTAGAAAGGAGAGAAGCAGAGAGCGGGGATGGATGAGTTTTGGCCTCTGTTGGGAATATGGAAGGAATTATTTCATTCCTTTTCCCCATCTATTTGTCCGTGGTACATCACTCTGTGTGGTTAACCCTCTGTCATAAATATATGTGGCAGAGACAATTTTTTTCAGAGGTCCCAACCAAACCATCTGTTTTGCATCTGTGGTTTTGCATATGTAAATATTATTATTAATAGTAGCAAAAGCAATCATAGTGGCAGCAGGAATAGAAACACTATTAATAGTCATAGGACTGACATTTGTATTTGTATTGCTGCAGGAGGTCACAACGTGCACTGTGTCTCAGCTGTGAGTTTGAGTGAGAAACAAAGGATGGTTGTTGCTCCCAGGACCTGTCAGTGAGCACAGTCACCGTCATGGGCCTGGTGTCGGGATTGCCACATTGGAACCGTGGCGCTCAAGCCTGGTGTTTTGCCTCAGTCCCTTGCAAAGGATCTTTCCAAGGGGAAATGGATCCTGACAACTGGCAGCTTCTGCCACTGTCACAAGGAGAAAATTATTCCCAGTGGGGAGAGCTCAGCTCAGCAGCTGAGAAGTACCTAGAGACAACTGGAAAAACTCCCCAGCAAAGGTAATTATGTGATTCCTGCTTATTCAGAGGTTGGGTTTGTCCTGGTAGGCCCAGCTGCAGAGTGGTGATTACTGCATGACTACTGGTGCACCTGAGGTCTCACTCCCAGCCCATCATCCCAACGTATCTTGTCTCCATGCTGGCTTTTCTGTCCCTTCTTTACTCTCATAGCTGAACGTGACTGTAACTCTCCAACTAATTTAACAAGCAGAGGGAAGAAGCCTGGGCTAGGGGAGCTGGGGCCAGAGATAGAAGCAGTAGAAAGAAGGCCAGGAAGAACGAGGTTGCTAGCCACGGGCACCAAACAGGGGGAGCTTGGAAGTGCTTGTGCTGCAAGGACCATTTCAGAGAGGACAGGAGAGATGTGAAAGGAGAAAGCCTGTGCCACACACTGGGCTTGGGTCTGATCCATGCAGTCCCTGGAGACGCACAAGTTAGCAAGGCACATCTCAACACACCATTGTTCTTTCAGGTTCTGCCCAGGTCATGATGGTATCTTTGCTTTTGTAAAAGGAATGCTTTTTGTTCAGCTCTGGTTGTTTTGCTGGGTCTGTAGTGCATTAAACTGCCCATCTTCTGGTTTATATTTTTTCCAGTTATCGTATTTCGTATATCCTGGCTCCTTTCATCCAGCCCTGTATCCCCCCAAGCAGACACTAAGCAGAATCCAGTCCTTGAGACTGCTGCCTTCACATGCACAAGAGCAACACAGACACTCATTCCCATATTTCTCTGCTGAGTTGTGAGAGCATTTGTAGCAAGGACTGACACTTCCCTCTGTTTTCAGTCTGTCACCTAGATCATGTTACCGCAGCTGGAGCTCGAGGACTCGGTGATGCTACATGCTGCCCCTCAAACTTCATGTCGATTGTATACAAGCTGGTTTGTGAAGTCAGTCTGGACCAGCAATAAGGTTTGTACTTCTTATATTATTCAGATTTTTGCTATGGGACCTAGGGGAGCATAAGGAGGGGCACAGGGGGCGTGGGGTGTGCTGGGGCTCCTCCTGGCAAAGGCAGCATCTGACAGGCACCCTGTGGGGCAGGGGCAGCAGAGGATCCGGGCGGGTCTGCAGAAGTCCCACAACGGGACATTCAGCCTCTCTGAAGAGCCTTCTTGAGCTGGCTGATAATCACCACTAGTGCCTTACTGTACTCGGTATCTCTTGACCAAGAGAAGAGCTGGAAAACAGAGATAACAGGATAAGGATCACCTACGTACCTGAGTTGTACATTACCCCATTGCTATATCCCAGCCTTCCCACCAACAAAAAGGTATTCCAAACTTTGAGGAAATTTGAACTTTGAACCTCTCCAGGAATAGCTTCTGGTTGTGTTTCAGATGCTTTGAGATCTGGTATCTGCTCAAAAGTGCTGTTCTCCTTCTGTTTGCAAGGCCTGGGAGCAGGTTTCCATTTGAGCGTGTTGATTTACACGGTCCCAAGCCCTGCTTCACAATTTCATACAAGCCACCAAAAGCACTGACCTTCACATTCACCCTATGTCTCTGGCTGTGTGAATGCCTAAGGAAGGGGGCACAGTCCGGAACGGCTCTGTTCAACACTGTGCAATCCCCCCCCTCTTCTGGCTGTGCTCCTCTTACCCACACCTCACCTGGGACACAGATTTGCAGCATCCTTGTCCACAGCCCAAATCCTCCTGAAGATTCTCCCCTTCCATTTTTCCAAGCGATGCTCAGCTAATCTTTTCCTGCCTACTTAGAGGAGCAAGTGGTGTCTGTGTGTGGGCCGGCGGGGCTCTCCCAACCGGCAGCGATTATCCAGCAGCAACTCTAGGAAGGGCAAAGGAAGCCACTGCCTAATCTGTCCCTTGGGCTGGATGGGTGCCTGGATCATTTCAGCGTGGCTCGGCACGTTCAGATGATGCACACGCTCTGCAGTGCAACCCGCCTTCTCGGAAAGCTCATGGCACAGGCATCTGTCACTGAAACCTGTCTGCATGAAAGGCTGTCTGCACAACCAGGGGGAAAAAAGAAAGGCATGACAGCACAATTAGTGAGAGCAAATGAAAGGCTGTTTGAAGAGGAGGAGGGAGGAAAGGGGAGAGCTGCATAAATCCCTGGTGGGGTTTTGGGCTTGACATCAAAACCCCTTAACAGTGTATTACTTCAGCCCCCAATGTGGACAGATGTTGAGCTGTGGCTCAAAGGAAGTCAGAAATCTTTCCTTAGAAAAAATTTGGCTAGGAAACTAAAGAAAATATTGTGAAAGAAAAGGAAATAAAAGCCCACTAAAGAAGATTTATCACTGCCTCAAGCATTTCTGTATCCTCTGGTCTTATGAGGTCTCAGCCTCAGGAGAGAGAAGAAGAGAAACAGCCTGTTGCTACATTAATGGGGCAAGAATTTAAAGGCGGGATACTTTTGTCCAGTTAGATGATGACGGAGGGAGCTAGCTCACCCAGCCAGCGATTCCTCCAGTCCATGCTAACCCCAGACAGCTTTCAGAGACCTCTGACACCAGCCTGCAGCTTTCTCTGACACTTCCACCTCGGCTGCCCTAATATCTACTCACTTTTGTAAGGTCCTTTTGGAAGCCTTTGTCGGTGGCAAAACATTTTAGTTCCCAACGGAGCTTAGTATCATCCACAAATCTGGAGATTTTACTGTCCATTCCCATCCCAACACCAAAAATGGAAGTGTTGAATAAACACAGACCCAGCAGAGCTTCTTGGGCAACTCCATTGCTGAATCTCATTTGTCCTCAAAAACTGTCTGTTAAACCCTGTTCTTTGCTACCTGCAAGACAGGGATATCCGTTAATCCCCCCAAAGGGGGTCCTGGGCATCTCCTAATAAGTTCTAAGGGGCTCTAGAGGGGTCTTAAGTGGCCTGGAGGGGTCCTGGGAGTCCTAGAGTGGTCCTGGAGGGCTCTAGTTGGCTCTTGGGGGTCCTAGTTGGGTCTTGGGTGTCCCTAGCAGTGTCCTGGGGCTCCTAGAAGCGGTTCAGGGGGTCCCTCAAGAGGTCCTGGGGGGCTCTAGAGGGGTCCTCGTGGTCCTAGAAGGGTCCTGAGGGGCTCTGGAAGCAGGTTTTGCAGGTCCAAGAGTGGTCCTAGAAGGCCATAAAGGGTTCCCAGGGGGCTCTAGAGGGGGTCCTGGGGGTCTCTAGAGGTGTTCTGTAGGGCTCTAGTGGGGTCCTGAAAGACCTATAGGGGTCCTGCGGGCCCAAGAGGAGTTCTTTTATGGATGGAAACCATATGGATGGAAACCATGAAAGGACCTTTGTTTCTACTCTGTGCCAATGTAAGTTTTTCAAAATAATTTTGGCAAAATCTTCTTTGAAAACGTCCATCTGTTCTGCCTGTTGGGTGCTCCCTACCTGTGTGCATACTGATATTTTCCTAGAGCCCCAGCACGCTGGCAAGGCAAGCTTTCCCTCTGCGGCAGCTGTCTGCTGGCTCTTTCCCACCCGCCTGTCTGCCCGTGTGTTTGTTTGCAGCTAGTGCAGACCTGACCACACCAGCAGGGATACAGGTGACACACTTCTATCTCTCTGGGTTCCCTCCCAGAGCTTGGTTTGTAGGTGGGAGCTACTTTAGCAACCTGCCAGTCCTCTGCTATAGCCATTTCTAAATTCACATTGATCCAATTCCTCTAACTTACAGGCTACGTAGAATGAACTGGGTATGAGAATCTCCCAAATACCTGCAGCAGCAAAGATCAACACAAAGTCGTATGTGAGCTGCCTGGTCATGCCTTGTCCTTCTGGTCCCCTATTGCACCTTTGTACTGAGCAAGGGCCCCCAGCCGGCTTCTCACTTCTGATATAGCTAAAGAAACTTTTTTTTTAAAAAAAAAATCTTTGCAAGGAAATCTTCATACTCTTTTTTTTTAGCTCTTTTAATTTTCTGTCTACACTTGCTATGTTTTATGGGTTTTCCTTCTCTCCTCATGTGGGAAACATTTCCACTTTTAAAATGCTGACCTTCTCCCTGTGGTACCTCCTTAACCTTAACAGCAAGTCAGGCAGGGTGTTTTTTAGGACTTCTTAGTTCTTTTTTGAGTTGTGGCATGTGATCTACTTGGGCTTTAATAGAGCATTTTTTAATCGCCTCCAGGCCAGTTGCAGGCTCCTTGCTTTCTGTCTGTTCCTTTTCATTTTGTTGTTATTGACTAACCACCTTATTTTTTTCATAGTTCCCTTTCTTGAAACTGCAGAGCCACACACTGGATTTATTTGGTGTGCTCTCTCCCGCTACAGCATTAAATTGGTTGCTTTGTGGTCTCTAGCAGAGAGCAGCTCTCCCACAAACACCTTGTGAAGCAGGTCCTGCGCATTGCTTTCTACCAAACGCAGAGCAGCAGCTCTCCTTACCTTTTGCAGCACTGCTTGGGGCAGGAGACTCATTATTGTACCCCAAAATACTTTTATTTCGCTCCCTGATGGATCACTGAGCTGACTAGCTTCTCTAATCTCATTTTATATTTGCCAATCATTACTTTTATCCTGATCAGAGTCAGTAACACAGTCCTGGCTTTATGTTTTTCCTATTGGAATCTAGGACCTCTCACCTCGAGAAACCTGTAGTGGCACTGGGCTTGTCAGTCAGGGCAATGGGAAAGCCTGGCATTACCTGAATTTTGTTTTAAGCTTCTGATATAGGGACAGAAGCACCTCTAAGTTTTGCCCTTGCTTTGTTGCTTAATAATACTCCTGTGGGGCTGCCAGTGCTATACACAGTCAAACTCACCTTATTTATCGCAGCTGCATCATTTATTTCCCTGCTGCCCTCTCCCTGGAGACTGGCCACATCCTCCTCACAAGTGGTGCAACTCCGAACCTCTATACCCTCTGAATTTCTTTCAGCTCTTCATTTAAACAATTCTCACGTTGCATTATGTCTTTTTCTGAAGAAGGTAAGGAAGGCAGTCCTCTCAGCCTGGGTTTACCAACCCCCGTTACCACAGGCTGGCTCACAGCTTTCTGTGCCATCCCCGCTGTTCGCTGCCCCCAGAGCTCACTTGACACCCTGAACCCCACCAGCTCTGCTTGCAGCGCCCCGGCCTGGGCTCACCCCCCGCATCCTGAGCCCCAAGGGTCCCCCTTCTCCTCCGGGGCAGCCCTGTCTGCCTGCCCACCCCCACGCAGGGCTGCCCCTCAATTCCCAATCCCATCTCCTCCTTTTCCGGGGGCTCCACAAACCCCTGAGGTGCAGGGTGGGGAGGTGTGGAGAGGCAGCAGGACCCCCTGAATTCCCATTCCCATTTCCTTTTCCAGGGGCTCCATGGATCCCAGAGGTGTGCAGCATGGGGGGGGGTAGGGGTGGGGGCGGGGGGAAGAGGGCAGCATCACCCCCTAATTCCCATTCCCATCTCCTTCTTTTCCAGGGGCTCCATCAACCCTAGAGGTGCAGTATGGGGGGAAGAGACAGCAGCACCCCCTGAGCTCCCATTCCCGTCTCCTTTTCCAGCAGCTCCATCAACTCCCGAGGTGCGGGATGGGGTGGAGGGAAGCAGTAGCACTCCCTAATTCACATTCCCATTCCGAGGGCTCCATAGAATCATGGAATAGTTCGGGTTGGAAGGGACCTTAAAGCTCATCTAGTTGCGCCCCCCCGCCGTGGGCAGGGACATCCCGCGGGATCCATCAACCGCAGAGGTGCGGAGCGGGGGGCGGGCAGCAGCACCGCCGCTCTGCGGGGCGGCCGCTTCCCTCGGGTCGCTGCTGCCTGTCGGTCTGTGTCCGCCGGTCTGTCTGTCCGCCGGTCTGTCTGCCTGCGGGGGTGCGGCAGCGCAGCAGCCGGCGCGGCGGTGCGGGGGCGCCCTCTGGCGGCGCTCCCCGCGCGGTGCAGCCGCCCCGGGCCGGGGGACACGCGACTGTCCCCGGTTCGGAAAGGAAAAGAGGCTCCGCTGCCCCTTCCCCGCTCCGGGCAAACAGGTGCCGGCAGGCATCCCCCCGCGCAGCCCCTGCTGAATATCCCACCCTGCAGCCGTGATTTAGAGGCTGATTTCATAGAATCGTGGAATCAATGTAGGAAAGAACCTCTAAAGTCATCCAGCCCAACCACCAGCCCAGCGCCACTGTGCCTGTTAAACCACGTCCCCAAGAGCCATGACTACATGTGTTTTGACCACCTCCAGGGATGGAGACGTCACCACTTCCCCGGGCAGTTCTATCGCGTGTTAACCGGGAGCAGAGACCAGCACCCACCTTGCTACAACCTCATTTCAGGGAACTGCAGAGCGCGATGTGGTCTCCCTTCAGTCTCCTCCAGACCCAACAGCCCCAGCACCCTCAGCCTCCCCTGAGTTTTCTCTAGACACTTCACCAGCCTCCTTGCCCTTCCCTGGACACGCAGCTTTTAACTCCTATATAGCACTGGTGCTTTTTCTCCCAGAACAGCCGAGTTACCCCGATGCAGCCCAGTATTCATGGGCTTTTTTGGTAGGAAGAGCGCATGCGTTTTCTGTTTTCCAGGTGTCCTTGTGTGGCTTGAGGTGCATCTGCAGTGTGCCAGGGACTTCAGAAACACCAACCTCCAGCCACAGCAGAAGTGCGGTGATGAGGAAGGCCATAGGTGACCCTTAGCACTCAGTGGGAAGAGAAAAGCATTTCCATGGCAGACACCTGATAGCCATGGACTGAATTACAGCCACGGACAGATAATCTTCCAGTGGTTTTGTGGCTTCTCTTTGAGACAGAAGTTTGAGCGACCCAGCCATATCCTTTGTGTTTGTCCCTGTGTGCCAACCAGGTAGCTCAGCATAGCAGTCACTGGTCCCCAAGGAGTTGCACTTTCAGTGGAAAACCCCAAGCTTTGGGACTTAGTTCCTTCAGGGGTTCAAAAGAGGCAACGCTGGCTGTTCACTGGGACACCAGCTCCTCCTCTCTCACAGGGTTTGGGGAGGGAGCGTGGTGTTAGCAGGGTGTTTTTTTAATAATTTGTATGTGTCAGGTGGTGTAGTGAATTAATTGAAGAAAGTACAATTATAAGAGGTGGAAAATTTGCAGAAGGTACTAGAATATTGTATGCACTTTTGTACATGCAAAGCCTGGTCATGAATGCAAAACAGCCCCTGTGTAAGAAAGAAAGCAGCCAAACATGCACATGAGATGTACTTCTATACTCGTTTAGCACAGCCCTTGAGAGATCAGGTAGGTGAGCTGCTGGGCCTGGACACGGTGGGAAACAGCACCCTGTGAGCTGGCACTCCTGTCTCCGCTGCAACGGGGCATTTGTCTGCATTAGCTCCCATCTCAGACTCCAGGCTCTTACACGTTACAAAGGGTGACAATTTTAATGTACGCTGCTGTGCACTTGACACATTCCTCCTGCACTACTTGTCTCCTCTGTAAAGCATCAAGTATTTCAAAGTAGTAGAAAATAATACCCCTTGCTCACGAAAGAACTGCATGGATGGAAAGGATTGTCAGCAAAAGTTGTGTTTTAATTCCTGTGTATAAAACCATTAATATTTTACATGACAGGAGATACAAACCATGAAAAATGAAAGATATCAAAGGAAAGACATCTTCCCTGCGTGGGACCTATGACCCTCCAAGGACCCAAAGGACAGCTATCAGCGTGTCCAAGATCTAAGGCACTACGGTGAGAACCATCTCCAAGCAGAGGTCACCAGTTAAAGGCTGTGGAAAAGAACTGTCCAGATGGCACAGCCTGCTCCTCTCCTCAGGGCGATGCTGCAGGTACGTCATTGATTTCACGTGCTGCTGGTGTGCTCCACTTTCTGGTACTGGGTATGTGTGCAGCTTGTTCCTCTTCCATGTCTCTTCTTGAACATGTTTCCTTCCCACACCCTGCCAGGCAAAGGGGAAGGTTGGCTGGAGCAGCTGCTGCTTGCAGCAAGCCAGGAGCCAGGCAGGGGTTTACAGCACTTGGCCCTCTCTGGCCACCCGCCACGTGGTGCGTGCTCCTGCCCCTTGTCATTGTGCGGCTGCACCACCTCTCTCTGCTCCAGCGATCCTTGCCCTGACACCTCCTTCACAATTAGAACCGTACTAATACCACTCGATCTTCCCTAGTACAGCCAGAATTACAGGCTTTGCACGGAAATTACAGGGTGAAGGCCCATGGCATGTGTTACACCATGCAATGTCTCTGCCCCAGAGGAGAAGGATTAGTCCAGAATTACTCTAAGGACCTCTCTGTCCTGACATGCCTATGCCATGATCTGGTCCTGCTCTCCTCCTGCCACCCACAAACCGTGTTTTTTAGCCCTTTTTCTCGTGACTGTCACTACTGCCTTCAAAAAGCACGGCTGCAAGGCTCAGGGCGGTGACCTGCTGCTGAACCACACTGCGCACCCCATCCCATCGCCCCGCTGCAAACTGAGGGATTCTCAGCACCACTGATCAGCCTTTGGTACAGCCCTGAGCTGCCCAGTGCCACAGACCTCAGGTGCTGCTGGTGGGAAGCACCCAAGGCCAACACTCACGCTGGTACAACAGCACACGTACCGTTTCCTGGTGAACTGCTGGTCTACCTCCTCTAAGGACTGTCCTTTTGTTTCCGGAACAAAAAGGTAAATAAATGTAACAGCCATCACTCCCATCAGTCCATAGAGAAGAAACATCCAGGAGAAACCAATGGCATCTGCAGAGAGATTGAAGTGTATGAAGGATCCGTTGGAGGTAGGTCACATCATGGGATACAAAGGAAGCTGGTTGCTTACTGCAAGGTTGTCACAGGTACCTGACAGAGGCATCTTATTTTGGCAAACACTCAAAAGGGCAGGGAAGGTCCTTATCTGCAAGGTCTGGACCATGAATCAGCAAGGGAGGATGGTCCACACCAGGCTTTGCCAGAAGCACCGTAGAGGGAAGGAGAAGGCAGCCAAGCTCCAAGATCCAGCAGTACCCACCGAGCGCCTCAGCCACCAGCTTTGCTAGCAAGAAACATTGTAAAGCTACTGGCATGAAAGGTACCAACTCCATAGTTTCCCAGTATTCTAAAACAGCCCAGCGGGTGACAGATGATTTTTATGAAATCAGTGGTGGAGGGGCACAGAGCAGTGTTGCTGGTGCCTGTTCTTTCTGCTGTCAGAAGGATCAGGGTCACTCCTATTCCAGCGTCAAGTTCAAAATACCACTTATCTCCAACCAGCTTGTGGTGGGTGCCTTCACTAGCCATCCTGGGGGAGATAGAGGGGCGAGGGACACTTACCAATAAGGTCCAGGAAGGAGAGGCTGATCAGTAAATTGGCAGCCCAGTTAAAGCTGTTACAGAAGGCAAAGGCTCTTCCTCTTATCCCAGCAGGGTAGATCTCGCTGAGGATCAGCCAGGTCACTGCACAGATCAGAGAGATCAGAAAGACAGTTGTAGGGGTTAAGCAATTTCTTTGAGAAATGGGCAAGGAAGACTTCAGCAGGGTTTTAAGCTCTGGCTTCGCCAAGCACCTGCTGCTGGTGATGTCAAACATTCATCAATCTCAGTCAGGTCATGGCACAGCACTTCAAAACTCTCACGTTCAGCACGCCATGGAAGAATGAAAACACCAATGAAAGGACTCAGGGAGCAAAGGAGAAAGCCAGCAACTTGGTCATTCCATTCAGGAGAGATGGAAAAGATCTGGCATGCCTGCTGTCAGGACACTCTTTTTGTAGAGAAAAGGGAAAGGGACAGTACTAGGGAGACCACGTTGTGTCTGGGCTACAACCAGAGCTACAGTAAAGTAGCTTCTCCTGTCCCAGGGTTATTTCACTTGAAATAACTCACAGAGTCACTGTCAAACCCGTGAAACTTGCTGTGCACTTCTGTTTTCCCTTGAGCCAGGTGTTTTCTTCCATTAAAGCATTTAAAGCAATAAATGCCAGAAAACAGTAGAGCTCACATGAAAGCATGAACTAATCTCTATTCTCAACTGACGAATAAATAACTATTTCAGAAAAAGACCATGTGATAACTTTGAGGAGGCTCCACTTCCAGTTCTGCCACTGGCTTTCTTGATCACACGGGAGAAGCCTCTCAGTCTCTCTGTCCTCAGCCCTCTATTTTCCTCCTCATCAGGGTGCTGTGAAGATTAGGCAGTGCTTGTGGGATGCTCTGATTTTGTAATGAGCACAACAGCAAAAAAAACCCACTATAAGGGTAGTGATAGCATGGAAAAGAAATTACACTAGTGCTGTAACAGCCTTATAACTGATGAAGCTGCAATGCTAGAAAATGATTCAGTGGGCTGAAAAGGAAATATTTCCAGTTTCCAGAAACGGAGCTGCTTGGTAAAGCAGATGCATAATGAACATTTCAAGCAGACTATAAAGATCAGCCCTAGTTTTATTCTCTGGGTTAGTGCGAGGATATATAAACACCATACTCACTTGGTCCAAATCCAATTGAGAAGGCGCTGACAAAAGCCATCATGCTCAGCAGTGTAATCCAATTTAAAACCATATGTTCTGCCCAAGGAGCACCATGGAAAGGAGGGACAGTCTCTTTACTGAACTGACCTACAAAGTCCCTTGGCTGAGTGAGGGAAGAATCAGGAACAACCTCTCTATTTTGAGTACCGGCAAAAACTTTTGTAAGGCTCCTTGTAGCAGCAAAACCAAGGTCTGCCTGACTTTTCACAGCACCTAATGCTGGTGGGATGGGTGACACAGTAGGCTGGGAGGATACGGGTGTCAGGAGGTACTGGGTGAGGCTGTGGGATGCATTGGGGTCTACGGCTGCCTTGCAGTCCCTGGCCATGGGCAGCGGAGCACTGCGGCTGGTGAGGCCAATGATGGTGACAGAGAGGGCCATCACCACGCAGCCAGCCATGAGCAGCACTCTCCTGCCAGCCTTGTCTGCAAAGGCCATTGCAATGAGTGTGGCCACCACTTTTATTGCCCCCAACCCGACAGAAGCCAGGATCGCTGAGGAGTTGCTTTGGAAGCCCACCGAGTGGAAGATTTTGGAGGCATAGCCCAGCACGTTGGGCTGCCCAGTGAACTGCTGGAAGAGCACCAGGCCCAGGCCCACCAGAGTCCGCCTTCTCATGTTGTCTCTAGTCCTGAAAAGATCAAGAAATGAGTAATGCTTCTCCTTATAGGGCTCCTGCTTCACTGTCTCTCTGCCTTCGGTGTTCTGCAATTGAATGAGGCCCTTCTGGCAGTCTGAGTCCCATGAGCTTAATTTAACAGGGTTCACTGGGAGAAAGAGAATGCTGAGGAACTGCATGGCCGTCGGGGCAATGGCCAGCCCAAACATGTACCTCCAACCCTCATCCACATCTGCAAAGATGTAATTCAGTGCATAGGACAGCAGGATGCCTATGGTGATCCCTGCTTCATAGAGAGACACCAGCAGACCTCGCTGATGAGCAGCCACCATTTCTGAGACGTAGATGCAGCAGGCCATGGACGAAACAGAGATGGCAAAGCCCACCGTGATGCGCCCAGTGACCAGTCCAATAAATGATCTTGCCAGTGTGAGAATAAGGCTGCCAACCAACAGGACCAAGTTGCTGACCAGGATTGCTCTCCTCCGTCCATGGCGGTCAATGAGGATCCCCCCGACCAGAGAGGCGAGGAGAGCTCCGATAAGGAGGGCACTCACGAGAACTTCTTGCTTGAAGCAGCTGAGTTGAAACTCTATCTGCAACTGCAGCAATGCACCAGAGATAATCCCCAGCTCGTATCCAAATATCAGCCCACCCAGGAGAGAGACAGTTGCAGACAAGAGGAGGACCAGCAGTGCACGACCTGGAAAACAAGCAAGCAACACTAGGTTCAGCTCTCCAGCCCTAGCAGGCAAGCTATCGGCATGCACAAGCCGGAAAAAAACTCTCCTAGGACACCCAAAGTTTTCCAACTACAAAACCATGATGCCGAGTTTCCCCAAAAGGCAGGAGGTTATGTGTATTCACACAACCTACCAGGCCTGCACACATCCACTGACCGCAGAGGCACTCACTTGGGCTGCAGAACTGTGAAAACAGAACTTTGTTAACAAAGGTAAGACTTGTATTTAAGTGGGCAACAGCTATTTGTACTGGCTGGAGTTGCATGGGAAGATCCTCTGTGGTCTCCTGTGATTTTCATTACAAAACCTGTTCTGTCAGGAAACGCAGCTTCTGCTTTCTGGTTCCGAATCGTTCTGCATTATCATTTTCATGTTTCAGTGCATGTGGTACCACCATCAGCTCTCACTGCAGGCTCTGCATTTTCACTCCCTACCTTGTCACTAGAAACGTGCTCACAAGGTTTATTTCTCCCAGTTAATCTTGCACTCTCAGCCTGACATGGTGGGGGTGGCCCTGATTTCTTCATCCCTCCCTCTCCAGCACCCAGCTGAATCCAGAATCCCTGAGCTAGGCACAACCTTCTCAGGCTGCTCCAGGACTACAGAACAAATTTCATCACGAGCTGAAAAGCTCACTGTTGCCTGGCCCAAACACAAGAAGCGCTTCTTAGACCTTGCCCTTCCCATAGAGCCGAGCATGCAAATTTAATAAGTACGTAAGTTTAGTTAAAACAAGGAAAAAAGCTGGAGTCCCTCTGTGCACACCCCAGCGACAGCAAGCCCGGCTGCCTTCAGCACAAGTGAGTGCCCTCTCCACATTCCTTGGGCGGAGAGAGGGAAAAAGAGGGAAGCACCCCCAGCTGCGCCCCCGGGATGGCCCTCGGGGCTGTGCCATCGCAAACCACCCCTTTGTCTTTGCTACATCTGCTGCTCGGAGCGCTACAAGAGCAGAAAGGAAGGGGTGGGCGCAGCCTCAGCCTTTAGAAGAAGTTGAAAACTGTTTGGAAAACTTTTTTCCCGTCCCGGGAGGGCCTCGTTCCCCCCTGCCCCGCGCCCCGTCCCCGCACTCACCCATGGCGCGGCGCAGCGGGTCCGGCACCGCCGCGGGGCCGCCCCGCGCCACGTCGCGCCCGCCCTGCCTCCGGCCGGGCAGCTGGGGCTTGTAGTCACGGGGAGCGGAGCCCTGCGGGGGCCCTCGGGGGGGCGGACCGAAAAACGCCGGCAAATCAACTCCCCGAGACTCTTCTTTGGAGGTTTGGAAAGCGGGCATCCCTTGTCAGACCTTGCAACGCGAGGGAGAGGTCTCCTCCATCGTGTGCAGCTGCTTAGAGAGTAAATATCCCACGTACATACGTATGTATACTCTTCCCCATAATCTTATGCAGATTCTGTTACTTTCCGAGATCTAACTTTAATACTATCATTGAAGGAAGGAATAAATCACTAAGAATAATAAGAACAATAAGAATCAAATCTTGGCCAGTTTGCAGTAAGAAAATGTGATTGCAACAGGAGGTTACCTCGTTCTCTCGTTGAAACAAGGACCGTCCCCAGCAGGAATGAGGGATAGACCTGAGCTCACCAGGAGGACACAATGGGGAAGAAGATAAGATTTAGTGGCAGATAGGAATGGTTGGACTCCAAGAGGTCTTTTCCAACCTGGTGATTCTATGATTCTATAAAGAGCATCAGAAGATTCTGAAGACACAAATGAACTGTGATGTACATTCACGAGTGGGTGACAAGATGTTATAATGAGTTCTATGTATGTTTAACCAATATTTCCTGAATATGTAACCACTGTTTCTCAGAATCTATATGAATATCTATGTTTAACCAGTATAAAAGTCCTGTAACCTCACACACGTATCAGGTGAAATGATTCCCTGTGTGTCCGGTGTCATATTATGTATTAAAGCAATACCTGCTTAGTAATCAAACTGGCATTGATTATTGTTTGGCCTTTTTCACGTCACCATTATGAACTTCACAACAGGCAAAACTCTTGCTAATTTGCAGCTGGCTCCAGCTCTTTACTTCACCTTGCCTTTGAATCATAGAATCACCGGGTTGGAAAAGGCCTTTGAGATCATTGAGTCCAACCATACCTCTCGGCCACTCAACCATATCCTTAAGCAGCTCATCTGCCCCACCTGGGTGACCAAAATTGATGCTGTGAAAAGCCAAACTCAATAATCAATGCCAATTTGATTATTAAGCAGGTATCGTTTTAATAAACAGCGCTGAGGTACACATGGGGTAATCCACCTAATGTGTTCAACTGTTGAGACTGGTTACATGACTTTTATACTGGTTAAACATACATAATCATATAGTTTCTGGGAAATACTGGTTAAACAGTTACATGTCCATTGTTTTTCCAGGAAGTTATTAGCATACCCTCTCTTGTATGCATATCATGGTTTCTTTGTGTCTTCAGAAGCCTCTGCTGGTCTTTATCTTATCTCCTCCCTCATTGCGTCCTCTTGGTGAGCTCAGGTCTTTTAAAAACCTCTAGGGATGATTACTCCACCACCTCCCTGGGCAGCCTCTGCCAGTGCCTGGTGACCCTTTTGGTGAAGTTTTTTTTCCTAATGTCAAATCTGAACCACCCCCGGCACAGCTTGAGGCCATTCCCCCTTGTCCTGTCCCCTGTCACTTGGGAGAAGAGACCAGCATCCTCCGCTCTACAACCTCCTTTCAGGTAGTTGTAGGCAGTGATAAAGTCTCCCCTCAGCCTCCTCTTCTCCTTTCTTGAGAGAGGGAAACACTGCTAGCAGAGGTGAATACGGACAAAGAGACATCTGTTCAGCACAGACCATACAGAGCACAAGACATTATAATGAAGGGTATCTGGAAAAAACACTTTTTTAAAGAAAAAATGAGATCAGAGGGACATTGTCTAACTTGCAAAAATACAATTACTTAGATGAAACTTTACTCTGCTTTAGATTAAATCAAAGATACTCCACTTTTTGTAATAGTAACTACTTCTTGTATCTGTATGTGCTGCTTGGGGTGCTGGCTCTGGGTGGGCACGGCCCCAGGGAGCTGATGCAAAGGGCCGGGAGAAGGAGCAGAGCTCCAGGGCTATGGAGGGACACGATCCCCACATTAACCCGGGCTGGGTGTGAGAACACTCTGTCCAGCTCAGGTTTGCCTGCACAGGGGGGCTGGGGACATTCTACCTAATTGATCTGGAAATGAGGATGTGGCAGGGTATGGCATAGGTTGCTGGAAAGACAGTTCTGTCTCACTTGAACCAGGAAAGGAATCTCTCCTCACTGAGTGCAGAGCTTCACTCCTCTGGGAAGCCCACAAGAGACTGACAGTTTGTTATATTTTACAGGTAGCTCAGCTGGAAAGCCAAAGAAAGTCTACTAGGAGAGGAGTGACTGCTGAAAGAAAGAGAGCAGCATGACTGAGTTTGTACTCCTACCTTTCTCTTTTGTGGCAAAATACGAATCAGCCTCTCAAGCTTATCTCCTTCCCCCAGCACAGCAGTCCATTAAGCAAAGCATTTCAGTATCCAACTTCCCTTGTAATTAACATTCTTTTTCTGCTCAGTGGAACAGAAACCTTCCTGCTGGCTACTGCATAAAAGACACTGGGACGGAAGATTTTTTTTCTGAGTCTGAGGCTAGATTCATGTATCCCAAAGTCTAGTTCGTGAAACAATGATTTTACAGAACCGGATATGCCTATAACTGCTTTCAAAACTCTTTAACACAGTGCAAGCATTCTCTCTTTGTGCTGTTCATGCCAACTGTGGTTGCTGGGCAGGTTGCACTGCAGTGAAGTACGTGTGTTTGCAGCAAACCATATGCAATATTCAGGAATCCCAGCTGGTGCAGGGACCAGCACAGGGAAGATGTGCTGCAACTGGCTTGGGGCTGGGCTGGCACTGCCTTCCCAGATCCATGCAACAGGACTGCCGATGGAGGGAACACACCGATGACCATAAACCTGCACTGCGAGCTGGGATGTGACTGCAGGTAACATTCCATTTAATCACATTGTTATAACAACACAAGCTCCAGCCTAGCGCTCTTTGGAGCCCATGCTGGTAAAGCTTTTTGCTGCCGTACAGGGTCGAGATGGGGGGAGGTCTGCATTGGTGACCGTGGTGCCTGCGGTGCCGACACACCCCTGTGACACAGGCCAAAGTAAGCAGGTTGGGTGAAGAATGAGGATCACGTGATATTTTTTTCAAAGATCTTTTTCAGTCATTCCACTTGTTAACTTAACGACGCATTTGAGAGTAATAGTTAAAGAATCATTATTCTTTGTAGGGGATTATATATCATGTCTCTGCTCTGGAGGCCAGTGGTGCCAACTCGGTTTTTTTTTCTCCAAATCACAGTTTTGAGATGCCTGAGATGGGCAATCGTGGATCATGCATGTCCTTTCAGCTTTAGTCTGTTGGATATCTGGCCAGCAACATGGGCAGCAGGGGATTTTGTTTCTTCTCAAAGTCATAGTGAGTATTAAGCATTTCAAATCATCTACCTAATTTATAGATTAAATAAATGCTTCCTATTAATATGTTCTAATTTAAATGGAAAGACACTATTTAAAAATACCTCGTTTAAAACCTTGTATGTGATACAGACACATGGGTTCACAGAGATCACACGCTTGGGGAAGAATGGCTTCAGACATGAACACCAGCTAACAGAAACCAATGGTGTTCATGGAAGGAGCATTACAGTATGATTTGTAATGCATGTTAAAGTAATTCATGTTAAAGTATTTTAAACAGCTCTGAAATCACGACCAGCTCTTATGACAGAGGGAGAAATGACTGCAATTTTCCCCTTTCCCCAAGACCCTGCATATGAGGCCAGTTCACAGTGGGCAGCAGGCACTACAGCCCCATGTCTGGGCTCATGTTCCATGTTTTGGGAACACAAGAGGATGCTGGGAATGCAGTGTGATCTTACCTGTGAGCTCTGCCCCCCACAGCTTCTCCCTGGAGCTCAAGCCTTTACATTTTGTGTGTTCTGGGTTATGAACTGGAGGAGGTGTGATCCACCTGTGGTTCCCCACCACACCAGGTGGAGAGCCACAGGGGAGCTGTAGCCTTCAGCAGCTGCTGGGCAAACCTGCTCTTGGCTGTGTGGGCTGCAGTTTGCCTGAGCAATTCCTTCCTTCTCAAATGATTTCAGCGTGAGAAGGAAGAAATGATATTTTTCTCTATAGTCACTCTGCATTTGTTTATCTGCCACCCCACCATCTTCTGGAGGCTTCCTGTTCTCTGGCAGGGCAATAAACATTATTAGCACACACAGCAGGAGGTGAGGGCTAGGAAGTATAGGCAGAGCTTTACGGAATGTTTGCAAAAGGTGGGCAAAAAGATGATATCAGTGTGTACAGAAATGCAGCTGTTGTGTCGATGCTGTGCGTGTCTGGGGGCTATGGTCCTCTGAAAGGAAGGGCCCGAAGGACGTGATGTCATCCAGAGGGACCTGGCCAGGCTGGAGAAGGGGGCCTGTGAGAACCTCATGAGGTTCAACAAAGCCAAGTGTAAGGTCCTGCACCTGGGTCGGGGCAATCCCCGTTTTCAGTACATGATGGGGGATGACGTGCTTGAGAGCAGCCCTGCAGAAAAGGACTTGGGGTGCTGGTCAATGAGAAGCTCGACGTGGGCTGGCCATGTGCGCTCGCAGCCCAGAAGGCCAACCGTATCCTGGGCTGCATCAAAAGAAGTGCAGCCAGAAGGTTGAGGGAAGTGATTCTGCCCTTCTAATCCTCTCTTGTGAGACCTCATCTGGAATACTGTGTCTGGTTCTGGAATCCTCAACGTAAGAAGGACATGGAACTGCTGGAACGGGTGCAGAGGAAGGCTACAAAGATGATCGGAGGGCTGGAGCACCTTCCCTAAGAGGACAGGCTGAGAGAGTTGGGCTTGTTCAGCTTGGAGAGAGAAGGCTCAGAGGAGATCTTATAGCGACCTTCCAGTACATGAAGGGGCTACAGAAAAGCTGGAAAGGGACTATTCATAAAGGCTTGTGGGTATAGGACCAGGGGGAATGGGTATAAACTGGAGAGGGGGAGATTTATACTGGGCATTAGGAAGAATTTCTTTGCCATGAGGGTGGTGAGACACCGGCACAGGTTGCCCAGGGAGGTTGTGGATGCCCCATCCCTGGAGGTGTTCAAGGCCAGGTTGGATGGGCCTTGGGCAGCCTGATCCAGTGGGATGTCCCTGCCCACAGCAGGTAGGTTGGAACTAGATGATCTTTACGGTCCCTTCCAACCCTAAGTATTCTACAATACTATGAAAGAAAAAGGCAAAACCTGCTATGATGTAAAGCAGGGATAGTTTGGGGGAAAAGTCGTCTTTTGAGGTTTTTCAAATACATCTTTCTTATACAGTTTGTAGTTAATGGGTATTTTGGGCCTCTTGATGCCCCTAGGATCTGCATGAGAAGATCTGTAGGGTTTGGATCCACCAGGACTGTCCCATGCTTCAAATCTGCTAGCATGTTTCTAGTCTTGCTCCCTCCTGCAATGCTTTCCCCCTCCTCTTGAGACTGTGTGTCTTGGCAGTGCCATTTCACCATCTGATCCTTATCTCGCTCTTGGCTGCTGGACTTGCGGAGCATGAGGCGTGTTCCTGCTTTGCAGCCCAACAACACATCTCCAGGGCTGAGCCACAGGAATGCGCTTCCTGAAGAGCTCAGTGTTTGAAACAGCTGCCTGAAGAGCCTTAAAAAACACAAATTAAAATACAAATATAAGAGGAGGAAGAAGCCTGTACCAGAAAAAGGAAGACACAGTGTTCAGCAACCCTCATCCCATTCTCTAATTACAATTGACCCTTAGGGAAAGATTTAGAGGACCAGCTCAATTCAGTTATTGATGAGACTTATAATCCAAGAGCAGGTTCTGGTGTTATAGCTGGCAGGGGCACACCCAGCTCTCCAGCCATCTGCATTTATTGCCTGCTCACTTACAGCCCAGAGGGCATTTTTATTACTAAACCAGACTGTATGAGTTTTCTTTCATGTTATCCTAAGCCTGGGGATGTTCACTAGCAATGCCAGTCAGTACTGGTGGTTGCCTGATAGGTACCATTTACTGCACATTGTAAGGATGCCTCCAGTATGGCAGCCTGCGGTGACCCAGGGTGCTCCCGCGTCCCCGCACCCCTCTGATGGGTGGCTGCTCCCCACAGCCCTCCTCCCACTGCCTGCCTTGCCCGTATCATCCGTATCAACTTGGAGAATTGGCCAAGACCCATAATTCTGAGCTGTGGTGGGAGTTAAAGCTGTGAATTCACACACAGGAGGGTTTATCTCTTTACCTACGCTTCAGAGGTTGAGGACACAACCCCAGAGCTAACAAGTGCCTTAGCTGGGCACAAGAAGGCCCCTGAGCCTTGATGTAGCCCAAATTCAGCCCTTTTCTAGTCTGTCCAGTGCTGAGGATGGGAGCCTCCATCCTTAAATCAGCTGGAGTGTGATGGGAGAGCTGCCTGCAGCACTGCAGCCTGCCTGATGCTGAGGGATCGGCAGGACAGCAGGCAGGAACCCATGGGATCTGTCTTGCTTTGCTGCACTGCTATTTTATTCTTTCAATTACATTGGTTGTAAAAGGAGAGTTTATAAATGCTTGTCAGCAGGAGAACAAAGTTACGTAATTAAACAATTTACCAGAGAGTCTGAGGCTTCAATGCAATTCTCTGGAGTGATTTGATATTCCAATAAAAATACTGGGTGATACCATAAATATTGTAAATGGCTCTAGATGGTTTCCAAGGGCTATGTCAACTGTTTATTGCATTAAAAAGAAAAAAAAAATAAAAAAATAAGTGAAATCAAAGGGAAGACAAAATTTAAATAAATAAAATAATGGGAAAAATAAAGCAAAAATATTTTCATTTGTATTTTGAAAGCTCCGGAGGGTGGTTTTGGCCAGCATGAGAGAAAACTGTCGGATTTACCAGAATAACAAACCAAGGGCATCTGTATGCACTTGCTCATAGGTTAAATAGGTATGTCTGTGGGGTCTGCACGTGGATGCTTAGATAAAATCTGCCCACAACACAGGGAAACCTCTTTGTTTATATGATTGTTTGTGGCACTTGCAAATTCCACCCAGGAATGCCTTTCTTTCCCTAGCCAAACTGTCAGGCTCCTAGAGCCCTGTCGCAGCAAGGGCAGCTGAAGGAGGATACCACAAGTGGGCAGAATTGTGGGATGGATTACTTGTATTATTGAAAATTTGGGAAGGTTGTTTAGAAGTTGTTATTGAAGCAAGATAAATATTTGCCAGGCACGATCCCATCATGCAGTGACAAGTAAGCTGTATGGAATGTGTTAATAAAATATAAAAGTTTGGAAAAGGAAACAAATACTGTGGATGAGAAAACAAGGACAAAATGGACTTGTGCCACCTCCAAAGGCAATAAATGAAAACATATTTACATGGACATTACATTCTTTTTTTTTTTACATGGTCCCACGTATCTTCTGAGAAACATCAGTTGCAGTATGTGCAGATCACCCAGTAGAGTAGTGGGTTTTCAGCATGCCATGAAAACCCAAACACTGCTCCCAAGATAATGAGGTTTGTCCATCTTTTACTAACATGGAGATGTGGGCCCTGGCTGCTTGAGGAACTCAGGCTGTCCGAGTCACCATGTAAGCAGCCATGTCAGTGTTAGAAGCAGGAGCTTTGGTGCTGCCCAGCCTGGGGCCTGGGTCACACCACGCCCTGTTGCAGGCTGGTGATCCCTTGTAGGCTATGGGCAAACCCCTTATCCTCCCCAACCACAAACTGGGCAGCTGAAGTGTTTCTACATGAGCTCCAGTGAGGGCTTTGCACACAGAATGTGCCAAGAGCCCGTGGTTGAGCTCTGATGCTGATGCCCTGCTGTTGGTGCCTCAGTGGTGGAATCTCCATGGTGAAGTCTTGGTAGTGATGCCCTGGTGGTGGAGCATCCTGGTGGTGATGACCTGGGCTGGTGCCCCAGGGTTGATGCCCTGGCAGACAGCTTCAGGGTGGTGCTGGGAGCACTGTGGGGAGACCACAAGACCCCACCTGCTGCCTTGAGAAGGTGTATATCCAGCACTTGCAGACCCTGGGGCACGTACAAGTTTCACTCTTCCACTCGCAAAAACTCAGGAAAACACCCCAGTGGGGCTGGGGAAGGCTTGGGCAGAAGTCCTACCATCATAGAATCATAGAAATATAGAATCATAGAATGGTTTGGGTTGGAAGGGATCATCTAGTTCCAACCCCCTGCCATGGGCAGGGACACCTCCCACTGGATCAGGTGCCCAACGCCCCATCCAACCTGGCCTTGAGCACCCCCAGGGATGGGGCAGCCACAACTTCCCTGGGCAACCTGTGCCAGTGCCTCACCACTCTCATAGTGAAGAAATTCCTCCTTATATCTGGTTTAAATCTGCCAGTCTCCTATTTATACCCATTGCCTCTATTCAGGTTGGAAAAGACCTCTAAGATCATCCAGTCCAATGGTCAGGCCAACACCACCGTGCCTGCTAAACCACGCCATGGAGTGCCACGTCTACAACCTTTTTGACCACCTCCAGGGATGGAGACTCCACCACTTCCCTGGGCAGTCTCTGCCAGTGCTTCACCATTCTCTCGGTACAGAATTTTTTTCTAATATCCAATCTAAACCTCCCTTAGCGCAATTTCTTCCTCTCATCCTATCTCTTATTGCATGGGAGAAGAGAACAGCATCCGCTTCACTACACCTTCCTTTTGGTGGGAGGTGGTTCTGCCCCTGTACTCATTACTGGTGAGGCTGCACCTCCAATACTGTGTTTGGTCCTGGGCCCTCGCTACAGGAAGGTCTCCCCCAGCCTCCTCTTCTCCAGAGTAAACAGCCCCAGGTGCCCCAGCCGCTCCTCACCTCCCAGCACGGCAGAGGACAGCAGAACCTATGGGGGGAAGCACAAAGAGGGTTTTGGGGAGAGGCAGCGCTGGGGACACCCAGAACAAAGCCGGGCACGAAGCGCGCTATGGCGAGGGCGCCGCGCGGCGGGACAAGCGGGAGCGGCGGAGCGTGCGGAGTTCGTGAGTTTCCGGCAGCGCTGACGAAGATTGCCGAAGCGGGAGGGGCGGGGCTTGGGGAGTTCGTGAGTTTCCGTTCACGCCTTCCGAAGATTGCCGATGCGCTGGGGAGCCGCGCGCATGCGCTGTGCGACGGCGGGGCCTATAATGGCGGCAGCCGAGACTGAGGCGGTTCGCTTACGCTGTGGCATGGCCGGGGTTGTGGGCCCTCCTGGGGGCGAGGAAGGCGCCGGCGCGATGGATGAAGCGGGGGCTGGGGGCCCTGCTGGGGGCGAGGCGGCCACCGGGGCCGCCGCGATGGGCCAGGCGGGGGGCGGAGGCCCTGCTGGGGTCGACGCGGCCGCCGGGGCCGCCGTGATGGACGAGGCGCCGGCGCTGCCCGGGCTGCGGTTGGTCCGTCAGGGCGCCGAGGCCCGCGTGTACCGGGGGCTGTTCCTGGGGCGGGCGGCCGTGGCCAAGGTGCGCATCCCGAAGCGGTACCGGCACCCGGCGCTGGAGGAGCGGCTGAGCCGGCGGCGCACGGCGCAGGAGGCGCGGTCGCTGCTGCGGTGCCGGCGGGCAGGTGGGCCCGGGGGTGGCGGGGGGAGAGGGAGGCCCTGCCGGGACCGACAGCCCTGCGCGCCGGCTGCCTTCGTGGCCCCCGGTGTCAGGGCGTCTTCCTAAAAGGCAGCTTGTGCCCTGCCGAAAGCCCCGATTAGTATTTGGCTGGGGAGGCTCGCCCCTGGGGAGGGACTGATGCTGTCACCGCTCCTAAGCTGCCAGCTGGATTTATGGCTGGAGGCCAGCAGCGTGGGTTGGAAAACAGGGCTTGGCAGGGAGCTCTCCTGGATGTGGGCTGTCAGCAGCCAAGGGTGATATCAACTGGCATTGCTGCATAAGACTTGTGTTGGTTGTGTTTTGTTGTTAAAATAAAATTGGAAAGACCTGTAAATTAGCTTATAACCTTTCTTTTTTTTCTTATTTAAATAGGGATTTCAGCTCCAGTGGTCTACTTTGTGGATTACATGACCAACTCTATATATCTTGAAGATATTGTGGACTCTGTTACTGTTCAAGATCATATTAATTCTGTACAACAAAGTGGAAATGACAACAGTGGTCTCCTTGTCTTGGGAGAGAAGATGGGTGAGCTGTTAGCAAGAATGCATGACGAAGATCTTATACATGGGGATCTCACAACTTCCAATATGCTTCTACGGCCACCCATGGAGAAGCTGGACTTGGTTCTAATAGACTTCGGACTCAGTTTTATTTCAAGTCTTGCAGAGGATAAGGGAGTTGATTTGTATGTTCTGGAAAAAGCCTTCCTTAGCACTCATCCAGATAATGAAACTATGTTTAAGGTTCTGCTAAAGAGCTATGTAGCTAAATCAAAAAAATCTGGTCCTGTAATAAAAAAGCTGGATGAAGTACGACTAAGGGGAAGGAAGAGATCCATGATTGGATAAAAGGCCTAAGGATGGAGGAATATTGCTACTTAGGTTTTGCAAATATGGTTATTTGCGCGTCCAGTTAGTTTTATTTAACAGATGGCTATTTTGATATATTGTGTCCTCAAACAAATAAATTTGAATGAGTTTGTGTAATAAAGTGACCAAAGTAATTGAGAGATGTGAGCACAGTTGAGAGAAACATCTAAATTCTTGCCTAAATGTGCAATATTTCTTCAAAAACCAGTTTACAGCGTCATTCCACCTGCTCAATTCTTCATGTACTTCTTTTAGAGGTTTACTGAGTAATCTTTCTCAGCCCAAAGACCATGGATTTGTGGGAGGTGAGGTGGTCTAGGGAAAACCATAGCATCAGCAAAAGGTAATTTAAAACAATTTTTTTTTTAATTGGATGACTTGCTATGAAGTGTTTAAATCCATTATGAGTGGCTCTGTGTATCCTAAATTTTTTAGGAGACCTGAATTTCAGAACACCGGCAATGGCGGAAATAGAGCACTAACTGTAAGACAGGTACATTATATTTTTTTGAAGTAATTTTGGCTTTTTTTAACTTGCAGTTGATAAGTCTTTCCTTAAGCATATATATATATATATTTAATAGCCATTTTTTGCTGAGGAACTTCCACTTTAAGCAAACAATCTGTGAATGTCTGTTTTTGGAGAAACCCCACAGTGGATGGGTAGGAAATAATCCTCTGTGTTACAAGACTAGGGTGTGAGTTGTGTGCTGGGTGAACGCATGAGCTTTGTCGTTTATTTCACATAATGATGTAAAGGAAACCACTTTGGGAGCGACTTGGTCTGCTGGGCAGCCTCTGTCCTCTGAGAAGATCCTCTGTTTCCTTATGCTCTCCCTGGTGCTCTGTGTGACAGTGCTGGTGCAGAGCCCTCAGGACCGCTCTCCTGCGAGGCGGTTTGCAGCACTTCATGGTCGTGTCCCGTGCAGACCGCTCCAAGGCGGCGCAGCGATGCGATCCGCAGTCCATGCGGTGGCGCTGCCGCAGAGCTGCCGTTTTAGGACCGCAACCTCATCGGTTCGCGGCCGCGCAAGTGTCCTAGCGCTGCGGGCTGGCCCGTGCCCGGCGCGCATTCACCTCTTGCCAGAGGAGCCGCTGGGCGAGTGCCCGGCCCCGGCGTGGGGCCCCGGGTTCCACCGCCCAGCCACAGCTTTGGCGGCCCGTGCTGCCTGCGGAGCCGGTGTGGCTCCTCTGAGCTGAGTTTTTATTGTTTGCGTGCCCGAGCTGTGCTCACCCTGCGTGGAGCGCACCACAGTCGGGGCCCTGAGGAGCAGGAAGGAGCTCTGCTTCCACGCAGGGAGCAGTGGGGCTTTAGGAGCTGCTGCTGTATGTTCTCCTGTGAGCTTGGAGAGCGACTGCAGCAGCCCAAGCAGCCCAGGCTCACTTGAAGTGGTGCTCCTGGGGTAGCTTGCGGGCCGCTGGAGTGGGAGATAGCGGCATGGTGGGAGCAGGTGGATGTAAGCTACGAGTCCCCTAAGGGAGCCTCATCTGAGCCCCAGACCCTCTGAGGGGAGGCAGCGCGCCCAACCGCCCTGCCCGCCATTCCCCATCTGTGCAAACACCGCTCTGACGGCCGCCTGGTGATGCCAGGATTGAGTTACGTTTGCGAAGCCCTTTGAAGAAGTCTGTTTCTAACTATCAGCATGTTTATTAAAATGCAGCTCTCCCTGTGGGACCGTGGAGAAAAAACAAAGCTGATCAACTGCAAGTTTTTATGTCCGGTGCGGTGCTCTGAGATGAAGCCCCGCAGCGGAGCTGGGGTCAGCAGCCTGCAGCGAGGCCAACCTGCTCGGGGAGCTGGTGCGTGGGACTGGCCTCTGCTGAAATCTGCTCTGTGACGGTGCATCAGAGCAAAGTGGGACATTACTGGTAATGAAAAGCAAAATGTTTTGCTTTTTCACTGCATGATAAAACTCCTTGTTATGTAAGTGTTACTTTTTGCACATCTGGGTTATGGCTTGTTGATATTTCCTCTTAATCATCCTGATGTGTCTATATGGATTGCTGTAGTAAATGCTGAGCTATTGCTTTTTGAGGGTAGAAAAATCACAGTAGGTGCATGTCCAGCGAAGGGGACCTCTGGGCTTGCAAAGTATCTACTCCCCATCTTCTTGCAGCCTCAGGTGTATCACTGCTTGTGTCTGTGGAGGCTGCTCCTTGGATGAAAACCACTAATTCCCTAGCTGGGTCACAGAACAGGTGGAGTTTCCAGTCTTGGTTTGACAAAAGAGACCTTGGTGTGCTGCCGTGTTAGCTTTCAGTGCCTCTTCATGGTCATAAGCAGCACCCAAATAATAAGAATTAATAAATTATTACTATTATTATTATTACTAGACACTGCGCTATTAATACTCAGGCTTTATCTCCAGTGTGCATGCATTCTCATAAGGAAAATAAGACTCCTGTTTTTTATTTTTCTTTTTAAAATGAATAGTTTATCAGCTGCAAATATATCATCAAGCTACCAATACTCTTTCAGAGTATGGTCCAACTTTGTAGAAAGTCATATTTTGCAACCAAGTTTAGCTCCATCAAGTTTAAATTGAAATCCAATAAAATAATAACTACTTTTTTAAAGTGAAATTGAAACTATTGTCTTTGGAAAGAGGTAAATGATATTTTAGGCAAGAAACCCAAAGTTTTTAACTCGAAGTGACTCTCTGTCTTGTTTCGTAGCTCCAGCTCTGGCCAAAGCAGCCCAGTGATCAGTCTCGCCCTCCAGAGTAGGGCCCTGGACGCTAAGGACGGTCACAGCTTTGTCTGACACCAGAAGCAGTGATGTCCTGACAATCGCTGGAAGTTTCTTTGCTACCATCATTAGCACCAGAAAAATCTTGATATTTGGGAAAAACGTTCTTTCAACAGAAAATGTTTATAACTGTGTGCTGTTCATCTCTCAGTGTGTTTTCACTGGTAGAGTCTTCCTCCTTCTAAGAATGAATTGTTGTCTTAAGGGATCAGCTCCAGGCCTGCCAGAAACAGCTTTGTTTCCAGAGGCTTCCTAGTACCAGCCCTGTCTTGCTCCACACGTGAGTATCATCCAAAGTGCCATGAAGACAAGGAGTTCACAAATAAGCTGTGAAAAGAGGAGTGAAAGGAAATAGAGATGTTTCATCAGCAGAATTTGAAGCATTAGGATTTTGTAGGAATTGGGAATTAAATTAGGAATTGCTGGTTATTGTGATGGAGCTGCTTTTTTATTTTTTTATTTTAGTGCCTGACCATCAGTGGTTTCTCTTGTGCGAGTGATGAGCCACCTTGTGAGCTCAGGTCACCAGCTTGATGTTGGCTTGCAGTAGATAATGGCAAGGTCTGGTTTGCCCACTGATGTGTGCAGAGCTGAAATGAGAGGGTTTTTTGAGATAGAGGTGAATTGTAGAACTATATGAGTACTAAGCGGAAAAACAGATGTGAAAGAAAATACATACGAGTATGGCGAGAAACAGGAATGAGAATACGGTTGCATAACCTGGCTATGTTTTTACCATGACTTTTGGACAGTGGCTGCTCTGTGCAGGCAGTTGCTGTGTGTATCTGTAAAAACTGTGCATACAAGCTATATAGTGTGGATTTTTCAAAATAACTTTTTTTTAGCCCAGGCCTTTGTCTGCAGGAAATTGGTGCAAAACACTGATAACCTTTTGTAACCCTCCTGTCCCATCAGTGCTGATAGGAAACCAAGTTAGTGCAATAAAAGCATAAAAGCTCATTTGTAACCCAGAGTTCACCATGTGAGGGTCACTACAGATAAATAAAGCCTCTCCCTAGCTCGAGCATAGGCTGTGTCTCACAGCGATCCCTTTGGGCACTACGAGGCACATATTCCTTTTACAATAAACTAAAATTACTCTGTGAGTAACGGAGAGTAATGGCTCTGGAGTGGGGTGAGGTCCGATCCCAGTGATGGCCACAGGGCTCAGAGAGGGCACAATGAGAGCAGCTGCGGCAGCTGCTGGCGCTGCAAATGAAGGTGGTAGAGACAGGGTTTACAAGGAAGCAATTTATTTATTAAAATAAATAAATATTTCTTCCTGCTGAAGACGTGGAATGCCGAATGAAGGAGCACGTAGCCCTGGCTCAATGCGCTTGGCTGGGAAGTGCGGAAGGCTGTGCTCAGCATCTGCCCTGCTGAGAAGGGGCTGTCCAGGCAGGGACGTGACTCTCATCTCAAAGGGGGAGTGTGCTTCTGTTCCCCTCACTCTCTGCATTTGCAGAAGTCTGTATCCTCGTAAGAGAAAGAACAGACTGCAGCATTGATAGCTTATTATTATTCTTTTGAAGCTTTTTTTTTTTTTTTGCTTACAAGGTTGATCTTGAGAGAAAAAGCTTTGTAGAGCATCTTTGGTCCAGCACGTGGCACACCCTCATCCAAGCTGGGCCTGTTTTAAGCAGTTGTGTTGTTTTGGTGGCCTGAATTTTGCTTTCAGGTCCTCAGCCATGCACCTGCCCATCCTCTCCACCTCCAGTGATGAAGCTACTTACAGTCCCATAGCCCACCACTGAGGCATTAAGGTGGCACAGGAATCTCCTACACATTTTTTTTTCTTTATATAAGTTTTTATTCATATTGTTGAACTGATAAAGAAAAGCACGATATGAACCTCTATAGATTTA